>NC_134539.1:34525000-34877500 GCF_050624435.1 Tenrec ecaudatus
CTACTTAATGACAGTTTAAGGAGGCAGGAACTTTGAGTCACTTGAAGAATATATTCAGTGATTGGAAAGAAACTCACTTGATTGGATACCTACTGCGTATGCTGAGACATCATGTTATAATTGACTAACAATTCTTACAGTATGAATACTAGAATGTATTCAAGTGCTGAATACTTTCCAAATTTTACTGCTTGGAAAATCTGGTTTCATCTGAGCTTGCCAGAATTCAATCCAGTCAGCCTTTAAAGACTGCTCAACCTACACTTCCTCTGTAAAGCTATTCTTGATTATAGCAGTTGGTATTGATCTAAGCTCTCGTTGCAGTTTGTAATGGCCTGATGTTACTTGTAAATTGGTGAATTTAGTTGTGCTTATGTCATATTTGATTTCTTTGTTAAAGAACATAACCAGTTTCCATAGAGTCGGTTCTGGATAATGGCTACCCCCCATGTGTTAGAATAAAACTGCTCTAGAGGGTTTTCAGTGGCTTCATTTTCAGAACTACATCACCAGACCTTTCTCTCAAGGTGTTGCTAGGTGGACTCAGTCACCCCTTCAGTAACAGTCCAGTGTGTCATTTTTCCCCCAGCATCCAAAGGCTCCTGGGTTAAAGAATGTAGTCTGCCTATCATCTTGAATAGTTCTCTCCTTTAAAGCTCTTTGTCAGTTATCTTTAATTTTTTTCCACCAGCATCCCCACATCCAATTTTAAGGGTGTTAGAGGGTGAAAAGCTATTCAACCTACCAATTCTAAGCAGTTGGGCACATGTTATACTAGCCTTCCATCCGAGGGGCTTTGTTGTTAAGTGTCATGCTTTTAGTGGGATCATAGCAGTGCTTCAGCTTCCTGTTTGAAGTTGGACCGACTGTTCTTGTCATTACCTGTTTGACTCGTAATGCTGACTCGGAGCAATCCTGTGAGTGTTTATGAGAACACAAGAGCCCCATCCCCAAAAGAATGAATACAAGAAACAGTTTTCCCAAAGAAATTTGTTAAAAGATTTTGTAGAGATGATTTAGTGAGAATATAGTCTGTTACCAGTACTAATATTCTATCTATAAACGACTCACAGTAAAGGCCATATATTTAAATATGACATAAATGCATTTACCCAGTGCTCAAAACTTCAGTGGCTCACTGGTGTCTATTTTTTTTAACTTTGATTTGCTTAAGTTCTCAGAATTTATTTGTACTGTAGTTAAACTCAATTCTCTGCTTTCACTGTCTAGATTGTTCTGTGCATTCTTTCCTAGTTTACCTTGGTGTTTTGTTCTTCAAATTTTATAAGAGAGCTCCTCTCTTACTCCAATATTATCCTTCACTGAACTTATGTTATAATATGAATTTGTTTTACCACTCCATCTATAATAGAAAACTTCAAAGAGTAAGCTATATGTTAGTCTTCCTCTGCACAGCCTGTTCCATGGCTTGTAGACGGCATGTGCTTATTCAGAATCGCAATAATGAGGAGGAAGAATAAGTTGCCTGCTCAAAACACTTGTCATTTGACTCAAGTATTGGGCTGCCAGAGTAGCCTGGACACTCCAACTGACTCCTAGCAAACTACCCTAGCTGGTGGCTTAGCTCCTTGAATAGGAGAGCAATTCTTAGATTTTCAGTTGAGTTGCTCTTCAGGTCTCTCGACTGTAGGGACGGTAAGTTGGTGTTTTGGTAGTGGGAACTTTTAGGAACACCCGTCCAAGAGAACGAAACACCACCCAGCCCGTGCCATCCTCACAATTATTCTTACGTTGAGTACAGTTTGCAACCACTGTGTCAGTCCATCTTTTCATTGCTTTTCTGCCAAGCCTGCTGTCCTTTGCCAGGCACTCATCTCTCTTGATAATATGTCAAAAATGCATGAGATGAAGTCTTGCCATCCTTGCCTCTAAGGAGCATTCTGGCTGTACTTCTAACAAGACAGACGTGTTTGCTCTCTTGGACGTCCGTGGGATCTTCGATATTCTTCAGCACCGTCATTCAGATGCATCCACTCTCTTCAGTCTTCCTTGCTCATTATCCAACTTTCACACGCAGAGGGGGCAATTGAAATAACATGGCTTGGCTAGGGTGCTCCTCAGTTCTCAAAATAGTATGATTGCTCTTCAACACTTTAAAGAGGTCTTATGCAGGTTTTGTGCAACATAGAACAACGGTAGGAAGGAAACTGGTAGTCACCTCTTTTCAGTGTGTCATCCGCACGCATCCTGTTTTAAATCACATTTCTGACAATTACCAACCTCTGACTCCAGTCACTATACCCAGTCACTACACCAAGCATCTATCCTACCTGTTCCCTATAGGAGCCAATTACCAGCCCCAGTAAGCCAGGAAGTCTACCATTGAGGATTTGTTCCCAGCAGAGTAGGAATGTTTTTGTTCTTGGAATGTCTTATATATTCAGTACATTACCAGCCCAAACACCACCTTCCATTCACATGATTAATTGAGCATTGCTTTGTTTTTCTGTAGCTCTCTTGAACAGCACCATGGTCAAGGATATATAGCATTTGGGCCTGCTGGGTTTACCAAGTCCTGTTCTTTTGTAGGAAAATAATGGTTCCACCTCCCTTCTTATTTGAACCCAGAGAGACAACATGCTGTTGTGGAAGAAGCATGTGCTTGCCACAAGCATAAGATCCTAATCCCTTTTAATAGTGCAGCCTTGTTTAGATTACTCATCCCAATAGTTAGCTAGGCTTCTTCTCTTAAAAAAAAAAAATGCTTTTCTTAGGGGTTAGGAAATCTTGTAGAAGATTGGATGAGTTAACTTCTCTGAAAGAATCTGCTTGCTTGGCATATTATAAAGTCTCAGACCAACTCCTACTGGTTTGGCGAGGACATTTAGCACTAAACTCCCCAATTGTCCTAGAATATCCCGTACTTTTCCCTCATATTTGAGTTTCCTAGGCTAACTGGCAATTTTTTGAATAAATATGGTCAAATTTTACTTTTGAGTTTAGACTTTTAAGTGAGCCTGAATAGATATTCTTAGTTTGTTTTTACATGTTTTATTTTAATATTTCAATGTAACAAGGTTACAATATTTGGTTACTTTGTTGATTGGGTCATTCAAACCTTTTATTTATTGTTTGGCTGATCTGGGGCCAGGGAGGCTTTTTAGTTAATTTATTTTGGAGGTAGTAATTTTGATCTTCTGCCCCATTGGTGGATTCTGACTATGTTAAAGGACTGTAGTCTATCTTTATAAATCTCTGTTTGCCTAGATGTGTTAGAATGAGTTCTTTATATTAAATTATCTCATTCCATTAAACTAGCCCTTTTAAGTTTCTTAGGTTCAGACATGCTGATTCTTTACAGAATGATGGAACTTTCCCACCTTTATTTGAACTTAAGAACTTGACTGTCAATTTAATGTGCTTAACAAGCAAGGACACCCAGTTTTCTAGTAAGACAGTAAGTTACTGTTGCAATTTCATTATGTTTTCCCCTAAGTTTTGACGATCCTCTATCTTGTCCTCAACTATAGTTTGCTTTTTTTAATTTAAAAAAATCAAGTAGAAAACAAATATCTGGTGTTTTTTGTCAATGTCATGGCCTTATGTCAAGATGTTGAAAGGTATCTCTCCAAATTATTGTTCTGCTATAGTTATTTCTTTGAAAGAAAGCCTCTTGTATAGCTATTTGTTGAATTGTGTACCTACTGAATTAGTCAAAGCTCTCCCTAAAACCTTTTTTTTCACCCTTTCCTCTCCCCTCCCCCCCAAACTTGCTTTTGTTATGTATTGGCTTGCTAATCCTTGTGTTGAGCAGTATCAGACATCACCTTTCTTGGGGGCAGTTAGTCCACTCTTCCGCTTTCTTTGTCAAAGGGCTCCCTTAATAGGAGAAGTCAACAGGGAGGACAAAAAGGATTGAAAGTTGTATTTAATCAGGGTCAGAGAGGTGGTGTTCAGAGTGACGGGCCCACAGGCAGGCTGGCCTTTTATGCTTGCCGACGCAGATGGTCCCAGAGCATTCAGCTAAGTGCAGAGAAAGCTGCCCAGTGAAAGCTATTGTAGGGTAGCATCGTTACAGTTGAGAAAGGTTGCCAGGGGTAACTAGAGAGTATCACCAGTATCGTGTGATCACTAGTCTGTGCCATTGAAAATGCTAGACTGAGGATTGTATTGGGTCCCTTGGCATCTTGATGTTCATATGTAAGCAGTATTAGCCTACATTAGTATTTTTAATTTAATTTTTTCCTCCCTTTGTTCTTACCTACCTTTCTTAGTACAAAAATAGATTTATTTATATTTATAGCTTCTAAAAACATAGTTATTTAATAGTGCATTTATTCTAGTTTGGTATAAAGTATACCAAATAATTTAACATTGTTTTAAATAAATTGAATTTATAAAATGAGATTTAATATTTCTTCTTTGAAGAACCTGAAGTCGATATTCCATTGCTGTGAAACTGCTGTATCCCACGGTGGACAGTAATTTTCTCTAGGTGATCTATAGTTAATTTATAAACAAAATTTTTTTTCAGGTATTTATCTGAAAGCAGTAGGTAGCTTTGAGTGAAAAGTTGTCACCAAAAACTCCCAAATATTTATGAAATCTGTCTTTGATATTTTTGCCTAAAGCAAAAGTAAAAATATGCATCCCCAATGAACCACAGCCAAGTAGTGTAACAATCACTAATCTTAATTTAATATTCTCTGAATATGATATTAATAGCCTATTTTGGAATTCCTTGATTTTAGCCTGTCTCTGTGTCCTGAATATTTTAAGAAATTACACATAATAACAAAATCTGAACATTGTAATCTGCAGTCACTAGGGAAAAGTGCATATAGAAATTTATATTTGGTGTAAAAATGGAATTTAAGTTGTAAGTAAAATTAAAGATGAGGAGATAATAGCTTTGCAAATAACTCTTTGGACTTAAATTGCTAGTCAGGCAATTCAAGTTAGTCTTATGCCAGCTAGAGCTTATTTTGGGGCCTACCAATTTTGGGGATAACATTAAATGAAAGTGAACATAATATATACTGTCATACGAACATTGGTGTTTGAGAATTAGCCACAAATAAAAATTATGTTAAATATAGCATTTATTTGTCTGTTGTATAAATATTTTGGAGTCCTGGTGATGTAGTGGTGACACCTTGGACTTCGATCCACAAAGTCAGCAGTTTGAATTCACCAGCTGCTCCCAGGGAGAAAGACAGGGCTGGGGTCTTTCTAATCCAGTAAAGAGTTACAGTCTCGAGGAAACACCCAGGACAGTTCTACCCTGTCTGTAGGATTGCGATGAGTCAGCATCGACACTATGGCACTGAGTTTGGTTTTTATAAATATTTACAAGTGGGGTCAAACTTTTATATATGCTTAATGACCCTAAAGGATCGTACTCTTAAATTAATTTCAGGCATGTACAGGAAAATCTCAACTGATATTGGAAAAACTACTTGTTTGCTTCTCTCCATTCAAACATAGCTGAGTCAACAACTTAAGACAACTTATCATCACTTCCATACTAAAAGCATTATCATAGAAATGAATGAAATTTAGAAAGCACTGATGTCTAAAATCATTAGGTAAACCATTCCAGCATCTGATAACCATGCATTCCATTGGGAAGTTCAGCCTTATGCTATTAAAAAGCAACACAGAATTAAATTTTCTGAAAAGCAATTGATAAATAGTGATTAGATTGTACTATTTTGTATTAGCTTATGTCATAATTTAAATTCGTAGTATAAGTAGCTGCAAAATTGATGAAAAAAATATGTTTAAAAAAACTAAAGTAAATAAATAAAAAGAAAACAAAGATGTTTGGTAGTTTGTATCACAATGGTAGATGTTGGCTTTCCAGGATTTATGAATAAAGATGTCCGTATTGTAGCAAATTTTAATAACATTGTTCTTTTCATGAAGCTTTGTGAGTCAGACATTAATGTTTTTGTAGTTTATATCCATTTATTTTTATAATGATGATCCAGTGTTTCCTTGTATGTACATGATGTGGATTGACTGAACACGTGGTAAATGGAATGAGTTTGCAGAATCAAAGCAGATTTAAAATGTGAACCCCTTGATAGGAGTACCTATGTAGTGAGATAAAGATAAAGATAATTCCTCCCCACAAAAATGTCATATCACTTTGGTCTTTGAATCACTGCAGGTGACATGAATATGAAATATGTATATATGATAATTACCTACTGATAACCCTCTCAACAATGAATAAAAACAAAATAATTGCTTTTAAAACTCACAGATATAGGCATAAGTATTTTACTCGCTTTTTTTCTTTCTTGATATAGTTTAATGATGACTTTTTAAAAACAAGTTTTATGAAATTAAGTTATCTTACCAACATGTTTGGGTTTTTTTTTTTAAGTAAAAATTGAGAAATCAGAAGGCAGAAAACTAATTTGGGTTTTTCAACTGTTTGAAATTTTTAAAAAGTGAATTAAAGCCCCTCTTTTGGTTCCTTTATTACATTTAGAGAAAAAAATTATAATAACTGAATGGATACATATTAGTGGATATGCAAAATAATGCTCTATTTTGCCCTTTGCAATCCATGTTGGTTACATATATAGTTTTCCAATATGAACTTTATTGGAACATCAATGATTAAAATGTATATCAGAACCATTAATAATAGTGATGTCACTAGACAAATCTATTACAATACTTGAACAGTATGAGAGTTAGGGTGAGAAGGACAGCCAGGACATCGAGGCTATCGCACCATGGTCAGCACCACTGCACCCAGCACTGGTGAGAACTTCCATCTGAAGAATAGTCACTGTATCTGCTGTACTAGCTGCTCTCTGTGCCTGAGGGAAGTGGCTTGGAAAGCTTTGAAAAGGCCAAAATCAATGAATGCTGCAGTAATATAATTTCATCTTTCAACTAATATTTCTAATTGGCTTGTTCAGATGAATCCTACCGAATAACTTTTTAAAACTTAATTATTTCATGGCTTTGTGTACCCTCTCTGAAATTTCTTGCGAATATTGCCTCTTTTTTTTTTTAGCAAAATGAATTTTTTAACAATTTCGTTGACATGTAATTCATATACCATATAATTCAGTTGTTTACTATGTTAAAAAGAGTTGCAAACATTTTCCTCATTTTTATACCCATTATTATTAGCTCATATTACCTCCTACCCCCACCTCCCCTGCCATAACCCTATGAAACTATTAATCTAGTTAATATCTTTATAGATTTACCTATCTCTGAATTTCAAATAAAATCATATTTTAAAAGCCACAAAACACAAAAAACTCAATCCAAGAGAAAGCAGAAGATAATAGATACTAGAACAAATTAAAAATGAATTAACCCTATTATTAAAAAATTAAAAAGGAATCAAAGGGGAAAATAAATGATAATGCATTAAATTTTAATTAACTCTGTGTGTACTAGAGCCCTGGTAGCATACGAATTACCTGAACTCCTAACTGCAATGTCAACAGTTGTAAACCACCATCGGCTACCTGGACTTTTATTCCTGTAGAGATTCACAGTCATGGAAACCCTGAGTCAGAATCAACTCTGTGGAAGTGAGTTTGAGTTTTGATATCTTCAGTAATCCACTTTCCAGTGCACTCTGTTTGAGGGCAAGGCTGTTCACATTCCGGGTCTATTAATGGTCAGAGGGAATTCAATAGAAGCTTAATTCAAGAGGTGACTCTGCAAATGCACTGTGGTCTTTCACAGTCACCCACAGTCTTCTGCAAACTGGCTGCTCAGAACCTCTTAATACAATTCCCTCCTCTCATCTTGGATTTTATTATTTATCATCCTTGGACCACATAGGCTGTTGTGCTCCTTCTATGTGGACTTAGCTAACACTTCACACAGACAGCTGCTTGTTTTAATACAAGCCTTTAAGACCCAGATGCTTTTTTTCTGATAGCCAGGCATCATCTTATTCTTCCCACATGTTGCTATAGGACCCAATTCTTCAATGAGTGAGCCGCATAGTAAGAACTAATTGTCCTTAGATTAGGATTTGGGATTGTGTGAGCTTAAAATTCTTTTGTATATCTAAAGTTTATATATATCCTTGGCCCATTTTAAAGGCAGAATTATCAGCGTGTTGCAAAATAATTTAAGTAACTTACATGAGACATTTGGTAGTTCTAATACTAGTAATGCTCTAGCCAATGGTTAAGAATTTAAAGTGAAATAAAAAAGACTGTTGATATACACTGAAGGATGAAACTGCATGTGGCCATTGCTCAATAAGAATCTGAATTACTGTGTACATTTGCACACAAAGTACAATAAAATATTTTTTTCTAAAACAAGAATTTAAAGTACTATTGAGCACAGGAAAATATCCATATACACATATGAGAAATCTTTTAGACTAAAATACGTGAGATGTTTACTTATACAGATTAAAAACTTGTGTAACGGAACACTATTTAAAGCAATGAAGGTTAAGACACAGGGCAAAAATTTCAATAATACTTGTTCACTAAAGCAAAACTCTATCTGCAAGACTAAGACATGTCTCAAAAAGCAAAAAAATATGAAAAAGGAAGTATTCTTGCATTGAGGGAGTACTTGAATAAAGGCCCAATGTCTGTCTGCTACCTCATACTTAACATATAAATATATGTTCATAGATCTATTTTTCCCTATCATATCTAAATATATTTACATGTATGCATGCCTGTGTTTAGAGCTCTGTAAATGTCCTTTGCCTCTTAGTTCTTTCCTCTATTTCCTTTTACTTTCCTCTTGTCCCACTATCATGTCTAACCTTCATTCTGGTTTCAGTAATTTTTCTTGACTATATTGTACTTGATCAATCCCCACCAGGTATTCATTTTTTTTTTTGCCCCGCCAGGTATTCTACGCCCTCCTCACCATCAATTTTAGATCACTTGTTGGCCCCTTGTCCCTGGGTTTGTTGGCCCCTCTCCTTTGCTTTCCCCCATCTCCTCCTCTCCCATGTCCCCTCTGGAACCATCGGTCTTGTTGTTTTCTCTGTATTGTTTATCCCGCCTATTTTATCTGGTTAGACATGCACAGACAATAATCACAAAAACAAGACAAAACAAAACAACAAAAAAGAAAAGCCCATAAATAGCTCCAGTTCTGTTTGTTGACCTTTATGAGTGCTTTCCTGTGGAGTCTGATGGATTGCCACACCCCAGCCCCAAAGTCTATTTTTGGTATTGCTCGGGGACTGCATAAATAAATGTGGTAAAGAAAGCTGATGGTGCCCAGCTATCAAAAGATCACACTGTCAGGGGTCTTAAAGGCTTGAAGATAAACAAGTAGCCAACTAGCTGAGAAGTAACAAAACCCACAAGGAAGAAGCACACCAGCCTGTGTGATCATGAGGTGTCGATAGGAGCAGGTTTCAAACATCAAAGACCCAGAATAAAAATTTATATCAATGTGAATGAGGGGGAGGGCGGAATGGATACCTAAAGCTCATCTGTAGACATTTGGACATTCTCACACAGAAGGGTCACAAGAAGGAGACAAACCATCAGGGTGCAGGATAGCCCCATTGAAACATACAACTTTTCTCTAGTTCAGTGGTTCTCAACCTGTGAGTAGTGCGACCTCTTTGGGGATTGAACGACCCTTTCACAGGGGTCGCCGGATTCATAACAGTAGCAAAATTACAGTTATGAAGTAGCAATGAACATAAGTTTATGGGTGGGGGGGTCACAACAACATGAGTAACTATATTAAAGGGTCGCACCATTAGGAAGTTTGAGAACCACTGCTCTGGTTCTTTAATGATTCCTCCCCCGACTATCATGATCCCAATTCTACCTTACTAATTTGGCTACACTAGAGCATGTGCACTAGTACAGATAAGAGCTCACAGTACAGGGAATCCGGGACAGATAAACCCCTCAGGACCAATAGTGAGAGTAGCAAGAGTCGCGATACCATGAGGTAAGGGAACAGTGGGGGGAGAAAGGGAGAACCGATTACAATGACCAACATATAATCCTCTCCCAGGGAGATGAACAACAGAAAAGTGTGTGAAGGGAGATAGCAGTCGGTGTAAGACATGAAAAAAATGATAATCTATAAATTATCAAGTGTTCATGAGGAAAGGAGTAGGGAAAGGGAAGATGACCTGATATCAAGGGCTCAAGTAGAAAGCAAATGTTTTGAAAATGATGATGGCAACATATGTACAAATGTATGACACGATGTATGTATGGATTGTGATAAGAGCTGTAAGAGCCCCCAATAAAATTATTTGAATAAGGAAGTATTTGGTATTCTTAAGTTGCCCAATATTGGGTAAACTTGACAGCAAGCTATTTGAACCAGAGGCCACTGATTTCCAGATCCACAACCTTGGGATTAGGGACAGCAGTCCTCTACTGCTTGTCACACTAGGGTGTTCCAGCTTTAAGTCCAGAGGAGTATTTCAGTTCCTTTAATCTGCACCTCATCTATGAAGAATGCGGTTTACCTCAAAAAGCTAAAATCTAAAATCCAAGTAGCGTATAGCAGATGGGCCGCAAAGAAGCTCTGTAGGAAATGCAGGATGAACAATGTCGCACTGGGCAGCTTCTCCCTCTGGGAATCCATATCAGCAGCTTTCCGAAGGGCAGCCTGGCCCTCCTTGGATTACCCACCAGGAGAAGTGAAATCACCAGGTGACTTTTTAATAAGGCATGTGTTTTCCTCATAGAAAGTGTTTGTACCACTTACACAGTAAAACCAGGATAAAGTGCCAATACTGACAGGGTGTGCTCACTAGCCCCACACCACACTTGTAGAACACGTCGTTCACATGAATGAGTCGTCAGAATTGACATTATTATAGGTCACGGATCTTTGTGTTTCTTCCCAAATTGACACACACATATCATGGGTTGGTCTGCTGTATAAACTCAGTGTTTATTACAACCAATGGCCTATAGCAGTGGTTCTCAAAGTGTAGTCTTCGAACCCCTGGGGTGACCCTAGGTCCCTTTTAAAGAGTCTTTGAGGTCAAATCTGTTTTTATCGTAATACTGAGACATGGTTTGCCTTTTTCACGATGTTGACATTTGTGCTGGTGTTGTAAAAGCACTCATGAAAAACTGACTGCTTGGCAGAGGAACCTAGCCAAATAACTTCCCAGTGCAAGAAGCCCGTACAGCCTTCATCTCTTCATGCTCAGAATGTTGCCTTGTTTAAAAACGATTTTCACTTAAGAATGTTCTTACTGAAACAGTAATGAGAATTACCATATATGCTTGAGTATAAGCTGAGTTTTTCAGCACATTTTAAATGCAGTTTTTGTGGTAAAATTAGGTGCCTCGGCTGACATTCAGGTCATCTTACACTCGAGTATATATGGTAATTTTGTTTGCCGATAGAAAGATTTTTGGATCTATCTATCCGACAGATCCTGCAAAGAGAAACCTGACAGTCGACTCAGAAATTGCAAACCATGTAGAGCACAGTTAGACTCTGATACACATGGAGCCGCCGCGAATCACTCGACTCAGGGCAACTCCTATACTGGTGTATATGTAAACTCTATGTCAAGATCTATTCACAAATGTGAATGTGACGGGTAAACACCCTTGTAGTTCACTACCTAATAAAGCTATTATCTTTATACAAATGACCATAATATAACATTACCTTTACACAAGTGACCATAACATGAGGTAGAGTGTAGCAAGTGCTACCAGAGATACATAGATTGTTAACGTCTAGCATATCACTTACAATTCTGTAGTACAGTTACCTTCTCCTAGAATCTTGGTTTTACTGTAAAAAACAACATTCTGTCATCGCCTCTCCCTACTCCCACCCCTGCTTCCAACCCAAATAATTTTAGTCATTAGGTGGGATGGAGAAAATAGTGATTATCCAGTTCCTGGCATGGGGAAAAGAGGTTGGACTAGATTTGACTTAGAGCAAATTATCGGGAGTGTAAGGACTTGAAACAAATGTTTACCTACTTTCAGAAATGCCTGGCAGAGCCAACTAAAACTTTATGGGATTTCTGCAACAGAAACACCTGGTTCTAAGCCTCTGCTACTGCCTGCTTAGGAGTTAGTCTTGTTTCCTTTCTTGTGTCCCTGGCCTGCTGATTCCTTTATCACTTGTCCACGTGCTCACTAGCTTCTAAAATGCTGTTATTGCCTCCCCTCTCTCTGTGTTCTTAGAGATTTATGCCTATACAAATACCCAGCCACCCCTTTAACTGTCATTTTAGTAGGGTTTAGGGAAGGAATAGCTGCGTATGTATGTACTGATCCACTATCTTTGTTCTGAGTCTCGGCCCTTCACAGTGCTGGGTATGGCACACACTGAGATAGGAATTGTTGCTTGGGAAGAATCAAAGAATACTGAGGGATATATCATTTGAGTTATGGAACCTTAAGGAATGGACAGAAATTTGTTAGATTAGAAAAGCAGAAACCAAAACCAAACTCACTGCCATCAAGTCAGTGCTGACTCACAGTGACCCCTTGTGTGTTTCCAAGTTTGTAACTGTTTATGAGAGTAGAAAGGCCAGTTTTTTCCCCTTGGAGCTGCTACTGATTTTAAACTGCTGGCCATGCGGATCCCAGCCAATGCCTAACCACCACACCACCAGGCCTCCTTATGGACCTTACAGGACAGGATATAACTTTCCCTGTAACTGTTTATGAGAGCACCCGTCTTTCCCACAGAGTGGTTGGTGGTTTTGATGCGGATCTTGAGTATCATAGCCCTAGGACTCTTATAGAAAAGCAAAAAGATCCAGTAATTTAAGTGTTTCAAGGTTTAAAATACAGATTAAAACCTAATTTAAGAGAGGGGTGACTAGCCCTTAAGTGTTCAACTGAAGTGCATGAATTTATATTCTAGACCATGGTTCTCAACCTTCCTAATGCTGCGCAGCCCTTTCATACCGTTCCTCATGTGTGGTGACCCCCCAAACATACACTTATTTTCATTGCTATTTCATAACTGTAATTTTTCAGCTGAAAAAAAGGATACTTGTACATTAGAATTTCCTCTGCCTGACTTGCAAGGATTTTATGAAGATCAGATGAGAGAATGGAAGGCTAATGTTTGAGGTAACATTCCCTTCCCAGTTGGCAGTTAGGAGGACCTTGTCTAGTGTGATCGCAATAAGGATGAGGTTAAGTTACAGATTGAGAAGCAAATTAGCAGGGATCCATATGATTTAATGATTAGTTGAATACAGGTAAATACAGATAAAGAGAAGTTAGTTCAAGATTATTGTGAAGATTTAATCTAGGATGTTTTGGTAACAAATTTGGGAAATTGGGAGATATGCAAACAAGGTACTGAAAATCCAGACCTTTAGTGATAGGATTGCAGGCTCGAAAATCACAGCACTGAAGTTAGAATAAAGAAAGGTGGCCAATGTAGCTCAGAGGCAAATAAGCCCACATGGAAGAAGCACACCGGCCAGTGCGATCACGAGGTGCCCAAGGGACCAGGTATAAGGCATCATGCAAAAAAAAAAAAAAGATATAAGTGTGTGTATGTATGTGTATATATGTGTATATGTATATATGTATGTATATATATGTATATATATCATATTAAATGAAGGGGGAAGTGCAGAGTGGAGACCCAAGGCCCAAGTGTCGACCAATGGAGATCCCCTCATAGAGGGGTTTAGGAGAGGAGATGGGTTAATTAGGGTGTGAGGTAGTATCGATGAAGAACACAGCTTTCCCCCGGATCCTGGATGCTTCCTCCCCCCAACTACCATGATCCGAATTCTACCTTGCAGGGCTGGATAGGACAGAGGCTGTACACTGGTGCATATGAGGGTTGGAGGTACAGGGAATCCAGGGTGGATGATACCTTCAGGACCAAGGGTGTGAGGGACGATGCTGGGAGAGTGGAGGGTGAGTGGGTTGGAAAGGGGGAACTGATTACAAGGATCCACATGTGACCTCTTCCCTGGGAGAGGGACAGCAGAGAAAGGGGGAAGGGAGACTCCGGATAGGGCAAGATATGACAAAACAACGATGTATAAATTACCATGGGCATATGAGGGAGGGGGGAATGGGGAGGGAGGAGGGGAAAAAAAAGAGGACCTGATGCAAGGGGCTTAAGTGGAGAGCAAATGCCTTGAGAATGATTGGGGCAGGGAATGTATGGATGTGCTTTATACAATTGATGTATGTATATGTATGGATTGTGGTAAGAGTTGTATGAGTCCCTAATAAAATGTAAAAGAAGAAAAAAAAAAAGAAAGATGGCCAGAGATACTGCCAAGGGCCCCTGTTGAAGATTGACTCTCAGGAAGTGGAGGAAGTTTGCAAGGTAATGGAAGTAACTATTGGTTTCACCTCTCAGGGTCAAGACTGGTATAAAATTTGCAAGACCCAGTACAAAATGAAAATGTGAGTTCCTTATTCAAAAAGTTGGGGGAAAGTATAGTTTGAGGTACTTTAAAAAATACTTAAAGCTTTTTCCTTTAGAAATATATTCTGATATATAAAACATAGTAGAGGTAATAATATATGAATAATAACAAGTAGAGATAGCATGAAAAAAATCTGTATTTTGGTATGTTATATAATACCCATGATTTTATATAATATAGTACTGTATCCTAATTAAGACTTTTATTGTTTGCTTCTCTGTAAATTTCTTATTAGGTCATCAAAATATGTACTTTTAGTAATGCCTCTTTGGCTGATGTAATTACAAATAGTATAAGTCACTCTTGTTAATAAGTAAAAGCTTGAAATTTTTTTCATCCCATTAAAAGAAACTAATTAAAGGGACCAGGTATCAGACATCAAAGAACAAAAAATCATATCAGTGGATGCCTACCTTCCCGATATGATCACTGAAGAAAAATATGATCACCCGATATGTGGTGAAGAAAGCTGATGGTGTCTGGCTTTCAAAAGAGATAGTGTCTAGGGTCTTCAAGATTTGAAGATAAACAAGCGACCATCTAGTTCAGAAGCAACAAAACCCACATAGAAGAATTACACCAGCCTGTGTGACCATGAGGTGTTGAAGGGATCAGGTATCAGGCATCAAAGAACAAAAAATCGTATCATTGTAAATGAGGGTGAAAAAAAGTAATAAAATAAATGAGGGTGAGGGCAGAGTAGAGACCCAAAACCCATCTGTAGGCAACTGGACACCCCCTTACTGAAGAGTCATGGGGAGGAGACCAGCCAGTCAGGGTGTAGTGTACCTATATGATGAAACATACAACTTGCCTCTAGTTCTTAAATGTTTCCTTCCCCCACTATCATGATCCCAATTCTACCTTACAAATCTGGCTAATCCAGGGGATGTACACTGGTACAGATAGGAACTGGACACACAGGGAATCCAGGACAGATGACACCTTCAGGACCACTGGTGAGAGTGGTGATACCGGGACGGTGGAGTAGAAAGGAGAAACCTATTACAAGGATTTACATATAACCTCGTCCCTAGGGGATGGACAGCAGTGGGTGAAGGGAGATGTCGGACAGTATAAGCTATGACAAAATAATAATTTTTAAATTATCAAGGGTTCATGAGGGAGGGAGAGCGGGGAGGGAGGGGGAAAATGAGCTGATATTAGGGGCTCAAGTAGAAAGCAAATGTTTTGAGAATGATGATGGCAACAAATGTACAAAAGTGCTTGACACTATGTATGTATGGATGGATTGTGATAAGAATTGTACAAGCCCCCAATGAAATGATTTAAAAAAAAACTAGTAGTCATTCCCTCACTAAACATACCCATTATGTATGTAAATAATATATTTTAATAACCATACAAAGAATAAAATCTCCGTAATTCATAACATACAAAGATAGCCACTGTTTATATATCTAGGTAAAACTTTTTTTTTCACACCCCATTTCTCCTCTATACCCAGCTGTAGGTAACCACTAATCTTTTGTATCGATGATTTGCATATTCTACATAATCTATACAAATGGGATCATATAGTAGTTGTCCTTTTGTGTCTGACTTATTTCACTCAGCACATTGTTCAGGCTCATTCATGCGGTAGCAGTGATCACAAGTTCATGTCACTGTGTAGCTAGCTAGCTAGTACTCCATGTATAGGATAACACTATGCTTTGTTTACCCATTGGTTTCTTAGGGGCATTTGGGTTGTTTTCCCTTGAGGCTCCCATCAGCACTGGTAAACATGTGTCTAGTAGAGTTGCTGTTTTCAATACTTTTGAGAATTCTGTATCCCTAAAAGTGGGATTGCTATAAAGTTAGTATACTAACTGATGATTATTGACGTTTTTCTAAAACTCTTCAACTCTACTATGAATCTGTTTTATGTGTGAATTTAATTCAAATATAAAATTATACAATGCCATTGAAATATTTTCCTTTGCCATTTTCTCTAATGAGGGGTTATCGTATTAGAAACTATACGTGCCTGTTTATGTGTCCTATCACTGTCTTCAGTTATAAAGAAATTTTAATTTTAAAATTACTTGTTGATAATTGGTTCATCCAAAGATTTACGTAAAATACTATTCCTTTCCATTAAATGTTAGCTTTTAATTTCTCCTAACTTTGTAGGTATTTACTTTGAAATGTTGCAACAGCTTTTTAAAACTACAGGAGTCTAACCTCTTTGAAGGATTCCAGTAACTCATGCTTTATCCATGTGTATGCTTCTGTTTTGTAACACTGTTCTGACAGTGTACAGTCTGAGCACCAGCACTTCCTATTCAGGTTGTAGAATTCCTATGTGTGTAGATGTTGCTGGCTTCAGTTCTGGGCACACACTGGCCTTGGGCCGGTGCCACTGCTGCCACTATCCTCCTGAGCTCTGCCCTGGCTGTCTCTTACCTCAGACGTGCACATGGAGCTGGGTGTCCACATCAGCTGCTTGGTGTTGCCACCCGTCATATTTCCCCTCTGCCTTTGCTCCACTGTCCCACTGGTCTTAAGTACAAACCACAAGTTGGAAGATAAAATTAGGGAGAATTTAAAGATCAGGTGACAACAGAACACTGAGACTAAGACCCTTTGTCGTATACCCTGGAAGCTGGCCATACCCAGGGTCCTGTTGTACTAAAGAATTTGCTACCAAATTGCCTTCATAGTGGGCTATTCAGGGCTTTCCTAAAATGAGGCATTTAACCTTCGTGGTGTCTGCAACCCTTAGAGGTTGTTTTCATATTCCCCAAGTTTGTCGTGAAAACACTACCTTCTTCGTATTTTTTTTGGAGGAGGGGGGTTGTACTTGTGGCCTTGTGAAAGTGAACTCTCGAGCAATCAGGACTGTAGCTATCTGAATTAGGCTGAGGGGCTAGGAGGTAGGTCTTTAAAGTGAAGTTCAAATGAACTCTTCTTTCATAATACTTTCTTGACATAGTTTGTTTTATTCTGTATTTTTGTTTAATTACCTCTTGGGGTTTGGTTTGTTTGTTTTTAATTTCTGATTTCAATTCTGTTTTGGCAAGAGAGGAAGGACCATTGATTGCTATTTAGCTGTGTGACTCCTGGTGATTACTTTTGTATTCCGTCCATCACCTTAAAAGGCGTCCAGGTAGTGCAGTGGTTAGGTAGGAAGATGCTAACCAAAAGATCATTGGTTTTAACCTACCAGCCACTCCAAGCTGTGGCTCTCAGCTTCAAGGGTTACAAGCAGGGACGTCCTCTAGAGCAGTTAATTCTGTCAAACAGGCTCTGTATGCATTGGGGTCACCTAACAGTATGTAACAACATAGCATGGTCCTCAGTGATGGAAACTAGAGTTTGACAGTTGTTGATACCTTAGTTTTTCCCCTTAAAGTTGTACCCATATTAGAACAAGTTTAAACATCCCCTCCCCTGGGCCCCCACCCGGCTCGCCCTCTCCTTCCTTCCCCTCAGCAGCAGTACTTTGTAGAGGAAGTTTCTCTATTAGAATGCCTTTTATTCTCAGTCAAGGAGCCTTAGTGCTATAGTGTTACCCATTGGGTGACACCTTTGTCAGGTCCAGCAGTTTGAAATCACCAGTTGCTCTATGGCAGAAAGATGGGACTTTCTACTCCTGTAACGAGTTACAGTCTTGGAAACTCAACAGGAGTAGTTCCACTCCGTCCTACAGAATTGCTATGAGTCAGCATTGACTTGAAGGCAGTGAGCTTGGTTTGGTTTTTAAATGGACCATAGGTTTAATTGAAGAAACCACCAGCCAGCACAAATGGTAAAGAAGTTAGCACTGGCCCTAGTTTCTATCCAGCTGCTGCTTCTTGGCGTACAGTGTGCATCACATCCTGTAAAATTGAATTAGGATTGAAGCTGCTGCTTGATCCTCCCTTTTTGCCCGTGCCTTTGGCCAAAGAGACTTAAATAAAAAATTCTCAGCTGATTTGCTCACAGTGCTGTAACAGAAATAAGTTACAGGTGAGCAAGGTCTTGATTTCCTTCTGCATTCAGGATGACCTGGCTGGGTCTGAGGCAGTCAGGGCTTCTGAGCTGGCTGTCTCTGACAGAAGGCAGCCTTCTTGTTGCCCCTCCTATGTTGTAAAAGCTTTTCACTGGGTGTCATGACATGAAAATGGCTTTTAAATATAGCCTCTAACAGGGATGGATTACCCCAACAAGGGTATTAAGCAAGCATATGTTAACCTTTGCTTACTCTCAGAGTTCTTTACAAAGACAGTAAATTAGAAAAGAGACTGATTCTATAGGAGTAAAGGAGATTTGGAAAGAGATGCCTTAAAATTATTTTCATTGCTACTTCATTACTATAATTTGGCTACTGTTGTGAATCCGGCAACCCCTTGAAAGGGTCATTCAACCCCCAAAGGGGTCGTGACCCACAGGCTGAGAACCACTGCTCTAGAGGAAATGAAGGCTTTGACTCTTGAAAGAGAAAGAAATGTCCAATTTAACTTTCATATCAACCTCACACCAGAGGGAGAAATGATGCTATCTGTCTGTGGTCTCCTAGTTAGAAAAGTTTCAGCTGTACCACACTTTGGTTGAAAGCAAAGCAGGCCTTGCTGACATTGTGGTCTTTACCTTTACAAGAGGATTCTTCAGATTTATGCAAAGAACAACCCAGTTTATAAAGGGAGCAAGGATAGCTCTATCCTTGAAGGTGTGTGGGTTTTTGCAAGCTTCCTTACCAGTCACTTGTAATGACTTGTATTATTATACTTTACCTCTTATTTAGAATTTTTAAAAAGCAGTATCCTTCATTAGTTGAAAATGGGTCATGCAAGCAAGGTAGAGTATCCCTTCATGGCAGAGACAGGAACCTACAGTGGTGAGCTGCCCTCTCCTGGTCGTCCAGGTCATCCGGAACCCACTAGGGTCTAAGGCAAGCCTGATTTTTTTGCCTCGAATAAATACTTTAATTGTGCCTTTGATACCAAGATTATCTGACTTCATTATTCTGCAATAGAAAGCTCTCTTGGAACGCCTTTTTATTAAGAAAAGACATTTTGAGAGAAAACATGGCACCATCGATCCCACATGTTACAACCTCAGGAATTCTCGGTCTTTCCACCTGAGGCTTGTACCCATCTCCTCGGTCTCAATCGGCACAACCTGTGCTCGCCTTTACTGACTAAATGCTTAAGAATTGACTTGAAGAAGTTCCTTACTGTGTTTATCCCATTACAGAAAAGTCTCTTAAGTATTTTCTAGAAGATGGCATCATATTTTCCTTACTTGAGTTTATAATGTTATATTGAAGAAAAGAATTTTGTAGTAGTGATTTTCACTAAAACAGTGCTTATGTTTTCAGTCTGGAGTCTTCATTCTTAAAACTTATAACCTCTTCCTTGTTTATTTGAAACTCTAGTATTTTGACCATGGTGCTTACCAAAACGTCGACAATCAAAATGTTGGAAAGCACCTTTCAGAATCTTTTTTGGTTAAAGTAGCATTTATCCCTTTCTTTATTTACCAGGAGATCTCTTTACTCTCTCTCTCTCTCTCTCTCTCTCTCTCTCTCTCTCTCTCTCTCTCTCTCTCTCTCTCTCTCTCTCTCTCTCTCTCTCTCTCTTTTTAAAATTTGGTGGCAAAAAAAGTACCTTCTAATTTTTATTTCCCAGTTAAAATTATAGATAACTAATCGTTGATATTTCCATTAAAGTTTTTAGAAAACTTTTTGTAACAAATCACTTCTTTTTTTCCAGATATAACTTCTAAAATTCATTATCGTACTACCGTCTTACACTAAGGGAGCTCTACTAGAGCGTAATGGGTGATGCACTTGGCTGCTTACCACAAGGTCAGCAGTTTGAAACCACCAGCTGTTCCCCAGGAGAAAAATGAGGATTTCTAGTCCATAAAGAGTTACAATCTCAGAAACCCTCAGGGACAGTCCTACTCTGTCCTGTAGGTCACTCACTATAAGTCAGAATCAACTTGCTGGCAATGAGTTTGGTTTTGCTTTTCAATTTTATGGGGTTATTTTTAATTGGAAAATTTCATTGTGTACTATAAATACACACTTGGAGAGGATAATGGGTGCCAACTAATTTGATAATGTAGATATTGCCGCTTTCCTTAGTTACATAGAATTTATTTCAACTTACAAATAAAAGGACAAGCCCAACAGATTATTCATTTCTGAGCACTTTTTACTTTTAATTAGTGTTTTAAAATTATTAATGAAGTAAAACAAGTAATTTTTACATTTAGAAAATCTGTCCATCAGGTAGACCATTGTAGTAAGGAATTATTCACCATAGGGAGAGGTCATGTACTACTTGACCACCCAACCAGTCTCTTTTGTCTTTGTAGAGATTTATAGATAGCTTGGGCCTGATCTGAATGTTGTCACCCTGAAGAAAGGAGAGCTCAAGATTTGTGCCTCACATTTATAAAATCATGGCACAAAATCGCTCTGCTTGTCATTGAGGATGACATTAATTAAATATGGTAGCACCTAGTCTGTGACTTAGGAGTTATGGGACAAACTTGCCCACTTTCCTCCTTTGTAAAATAGATGTAATATTACTTCCAATAATGGATGATTTGAGGATTTGATTAAGAGTATTTTAAAAATTGTTACATAGCACGAGATGTAAAACGGTAGTAGTAGTAGTTGGACATTAAAATGCACTTTTTTAAAATCGATGACATTACCAAAGGTTCTGATAGCTCATGCTGAGTAACGTGATGCATTCTCTTAATCGCCTAATGTTCCTGTGTCAAACCTACCTACTGGTAGGATTTCTAACCTGTCTATTGGTGGATTTCAGTGAATGTGTTAACTTTTACGCACCCCAGTGCATTTTCCATTGTGTATTGCATGCGGACCAACACTGGATTGGAATATTTACATTTATTCTCCTCATTAAATCTTGCCTTCCTGACTTATCCTGACTGCAAAGGACTAGAAAAGTAGACATTTCATCTGTTAGTCTTTATTTTACCAGTTTTCTTACCTGACATTAGGATGTTGGTTCCTGGATTGTGAGTGTTTTCTCATAAATACGGTAGTACTATATTTTCAAGTAGCAAATAGATCCATGTCTCACTTGATTTTGTTTAGGACCCACAATTATTCTGTCTTTTCTGGCCTTTTCCATAGCAGTTAGACCGAACTCTCCTCAGAGAAGAAATTACTTGTGAAAGGGCTGTTCAAAGCAGCGGGTTTGAGGGACCAGACCTGGTTCCTCTGACACTTAGTAGTTACTGCTACTAACAAAACAATCTCTGAGCTGTGTATGCCTGCACTCGGATTTGTATTTCTGAATTTATGTATGTGTGTGGCAATGGAGAGTAGAGGATAGATTTGGTAGCCTAGGAAACCTGTATCCCATCAGGGGAGAAAGCAGATGTCTTTCCTCTAGTGAAGAGCTGCAGCTATCTGTTTAGAAATTAGGAGTTTCTCCTTACATGATACCCTTGAGAAAGGAGGCTTGAGCCTGCAGCATCAGGAAAACACATGTCTTGGTTTGGACGATGTAGGGTTGTATTTTCCACATTCAGGTTTAAGGTAAGTGGAGACTTCAGTTGGCATCATGGAGACTACCTTGTGAGTACTAAAAAACTGTACTTTCTAGATCAGTGAATGGGGGGCATTGTCAAAGAATATGAAAAGAGGTTCCCCAACCCCGATCTAAATCCAATTCACCCTAGCTTTTTTTTTTTTTTAAGACCAGTCAAGTGTAGTGGTGAGGGGAGGTAGACAAATAGGTCGACCAGTAATTGACTGTAAGAAATCGTTGTGAGATCTTACTAGCTTCGGACCAGCCTCACCCTAGCTTTTTATAATAGCCAGATACCTCACCATTTGCTTTTTACACCTTCAGTTACTCCCACATTGCTCTTGGACTGATATTCCTAAGCTAGAGATCTCAAGATGACTTTTCCTTGTTTAAAACCCTCCAGTGGTTGCCCATTGCATATTAAATTATGCGTAGTCTGTTCAGAAGCCCTGATGGTGGTGTCAGGTAAGCACTGAACTGCTAACCACCTGTTTGTCAGTTCAACTCACCCAACTGACTCTGCAGGTGAAAGAGGAGACTATCTAAATTTGCAGCCTCAGAAACCCAGTATAGCGTCAGAATTGAGTTGATGGCAGTGGGTTTGGTTGTTTATTGGTTGCTGTTGTTTTGGTTTGGTTCAGCATAGAATTCAAGGATCTCAGTGATCTGTTCTTAGTCTATTTTTCCAGCCTATAAGCCATAGTCCTCTTTCACATAAGCCAGACTATTTGGTTCTGTCTTCTGTACTGTGTCCATCTTCCGGTCAGTACTGTTCTTTCCCTCTCCCCACCCCTCTTCAGTGCTTACCAAAGCTATATAATGAAAATTTTACAGATCTTGTTAAAATGCCACCTCTACTTTAAGGCCAGACTTGGAAGAAGAAAATAAGAACTTGTACTTCCTACAGAAATGTGGGAAAAATCACCACTTGAATTTTTTTTAACTGAAAAGATTTAACCTACATCATTTATATTCACCCAATAAAACCAGAGTAATCTTCCTTAATCCAAATAATATATAATTTTATCTTTTGAAAATCATTTTATTGGGGGCTCATACAACTCTTATCACAATCCATACATACATCCATTGTGTCAAGCACATTTGTATATTTGTTGCCATCATCATTCTCAAAACATTATCCATTTGAGCCCTTGTTAAATATATAAAGTTTTACTACCCTAAAGTGTCTCATTCTTTTTTTTGCAATGTCAGAACCATACTTTATTGTGATGGTAGAACATCAAAATGTTTTCATATAATTTAATTATATATTGACAGAAAAGATATAAAATTATAAAGAAACAATTTTTAGGAAAAACGTGTTAGAAACTATCTTTCCAAAATTGCGATTAACATTGAGCAAGTTATTAAATTCACCATCTTGTAAAAGAAGATTGTAGATTCTGAATATAATAACATAAATAGAAACAAACTTAAATACAATGTGGGTTGCTTATCTTTCCTATTGCCTGGAATAAGATAACCACCCTACTTCCAGGAAGTTGATTCCAACTCTGTACAATAGAGTAGAAATGCCCATTGTATTTCCAAGCCTGAAAATCCTTATGGGGCAGAAAGGCTCATCTTTCCACTGCAGTGTGGCTGGTGGTATTGCACCAGCACAGCCCACCACACTAGGGCGTCTGTGGTAGCCAGTGCAGACATTGGCAAAGGGTAGGTGCTGTTGGCCTTGTTGCTTAAGTGGCATGATAGAAAAGGTTGACTTCAGTAGCTTGGATCCAAACAAAATGGAAAGCCAGCTATATTTTTGTACAATTCTCCAGCCGTCCTTCATCTCTAGTACATGTAAAATAGTGCTTCAGGGGCAGCCTGACAGCTATACCAATACCCTCTTGCTTTGTAGAGAGCAGCTTATACCTTGTTTAGATAGGAAGGTCTTTCCATTTATTTAGGTTATTGCCCACAAACTAATAAGGACCTCTGCATTCTTTAATTTGGGGGGTAAAATTATGTTTTATCATCTTAGAGAAAGATGGTTCACTTATTGGGGAAGAAAGTTCCAAAGTTCGGGACAAGTTTGAAACTCTTCATGCTTCTACATACAGCATTTTCACTGACCAGGAACCAATCCAGGATCATCGGTTACATTTAATTGTCTTAACCTTGTAGTTTCCTTTAAGTGTTTCTTTGTCAAAACCTTAACACTTTTAAAGACTTATTTTGTAGAATGTCCTTCAACTTGGATTTGTCTTGTTTCCTCTTGATTGAACCAAGGTGTTGCTCTCTGGTGAGGATACACAGAGCACTGTGGGCGTTTCTAGAGAGTCATAAGACACTTGTGGTCTCATTCAAGATTTTTATTTTTTTAATAATCAGGAAACCAAGAACTTAAAAATCAACAAGTTGTGAGGGAAGGAGGAGCGAGGAGGGAGGGGAAAAAATGAGGAGCTGCGATCGGGCTCAGGTGGAAAGCAAATGTTTGGTTTGTTTTTTTTTTGAGAATGATGAGGCAACGGATGTACAAATATGCTTGACATAAAATGGATATATGTATGGATTTTGGTAAGAGTTATATGAGCCCCCAATAAAATGATTTTTTTAAAAAAACAGCAAGCCTAACACAGTCTGGAACTTTTTCTTGAAAATTCTAGGCATACATCATAGTGTTTCTTAGACATCAAATTATGATATAGGAAGTATATTTAATTTTGACTACTTTCTGTTCATGAAAAATTTACCTGCTGTTTTCCAAAGCAGAGATAATGGATTTTTTGTTGTTGTTGTTTTTTATCCAGAAGGTATGGTAAGAATATATTGGGAAATAGATAATTCATCAGTAAAGATATTTTGATAAGAACTAGACCCTGTCTTGTTAAAAAATTATCTTGGTGACTTTTTAAAGATAGATGAACTGGCAAATTGATTTTTGATAGTTCTCTAGTAGCATCTGGTCTGATGTTAAAAAGAAAGAATTTTCTGTCTTATAGCAGATGGCTGTTGATGTGATCTTTATACCGTCCTATAAAAGCCATAGGGAGCACATTTTAGTGATCCGGCCCTTTCCATTTTAGGAGGAGGAATTATATGCCATTCAAAAAAGCATTGTTGTTTCTAGTAGTTTCTTTGGAGGGGGGTTTTAATCTTTAGTTTGTCTAACCCTACTCCTCCTGCCACCAATTTGATCCTGGCTCATAGCAGCCCTGTAGAGGGCTTCGAAGAGTGTCCGAGTGTAACTCTTGAACAAGCACACAGCCTCCTCTTTCGCTGCAGAGTGGTTGGTGGGTTTTGAGTCTCCTTTAAAATATAAGCATTTTGCTCTTAATGTCAGTGATCCTTTCTGAAAAATCAGAGTTTCCTGCTTGAGAATAATAACCAAGGCCCTGTTTCCTTATTAATTTAAATGACAAAAGTTATAATGCATTACATGCCCATCTGAAGCCCCCAGCCAATTTCCTGCAGTATAACTACAACACAGTAAAATACCTATGTCTTAATTAATTACCATATGAGGATATAAAATGCAAAAATTAGCTTCCCAGGTAATATGTGTTTTAAAGAACAATTGCTCTTTATGAAGGAGCATGTCCAATGTACATGCCACAGCATAAACTCTCTCTTTACAGTGAGGCCCATCAAATAACACAGAACAATAAATAGAATAAAAGGTAGTTTTCTGTAATCACTTTAGAAGTGAAGCAGAACTTTGAGAAAGTGGAGAAGACAAATAAAGGAAAGAGGAATTAGTTGCTTTTTTTTTAGTGGTTGCACAAAATGATGGTTAGCTAATAAAAATAAAGGAGGAGCAATTTCAGGCACTCTTAAGCCCAGATGAAGTGGTAGAGATTTTTCTGTCAGTTTAGTATAGCTGCAAACTTCTGAACAAGAGGTTTTGATAAATCATTGGGGGAAAGGTAGTTAAAGCTTTAGTGTAAAAAATTCCAAAGTAAGGGGACGAACAACAGAAAAGTGGGTGAAGGGAGACAACTGTCAGTGTAAGACATAAAAAAATAATTTATGAATTATGAAGGTCTCATGAGGGAGGGAGGATGGTGGAGGGGGAGAAATGAACTGATACCAAAGGTTCAAGTAAAAAGAAAATGTTTTGAAAATGATGATGGCAACATATGTACAAATGTGCTTGACCCAAGGATGGATGGATGGATTGTGATCAGAGTTGTAAGAGCCCTCAATAAAATATATATTTTTTAAAACATTTTATTAGGGACTCATACAGTTCTTATCTATATCTATCTATCTGTATATATATATATATATATATATATATATATATATTCCACAGTAGAGCCTTGCCACTCTTGGTAGTACTTTGATGGTGCTAAGTGTGCTGCTGGTACTTGTCTCAGTGCTCAGTAACATCTACTAGGGATGTTACTATTCTACCATGTGGAAGATAACTTGGAGCTTTTCCCATGGAAGCTGCTTTCACAATTCCAAAGAGTCCTGGTGGTATTGGGAGTTAAGCATTGTGCTATTAACCACAGTTACTAGTTCCAACATACCATCTGAAAGATGAGGCTGTCTGATACAATTTACCATCGCAGAAACCCTGCATAAGATACCCAAGAGTCAGAATCAACTCAGTGGCAGTGGGTTTTAGTTATGAGTCTCGGGAGTGAGATGTATCTTAGGTAATGAGGTGGCAAGGGAAAGAAGTAAATTTATTTGATTTAATTTTAGAAAGTGAAATCAACAAAACTTGCTAATGATTCAATATGGGAATGAGTGAAAAACACCTCCTAGATTTTTAATGTATACATTACATGTGCAAATGAACAATATAGGAAACCTTGAGAGAGGACCAGTTTTAAGAAGATGAGAAATTTGCTTATGAACTTGTGGAGTTTGAGGTGCCTAGCAGCTGAATTTATAGGAGTGGTTGGGTAGAGAGGGGTCAACCTGTAAATCATAAGATTTTTAAATATGATATCTTAGTTAATGATATCTCAGATGATGAAGAGCAAGTATTGTTCAGCATGGTAGCCACTTAATACATGTGATTTTTGAGCACTAGTAATGCAGCCTGAATTGAGACAGTAGATAAAAAGCTGATAGAGCCTGTCAAATTGGGCCTCCACTCAAGTTCTCCCTCGATGCAAGAATACTTCTATTAAATTGGCATTCTATGATGCTCACCTTCCTGACAAAATTGCTGAAGACAAAGTGGGTGCATAAGCAAATGTGGTGAAAAAAGCTGATGGTGCCTGGCTATCAAAAGATATAGCATCTGGGGTCTTAAAGGCTTGAAGGTAAATAAGCGGCCATCTAGCTCAGAAGCAACAAAGCCCACATGGAAGAAGCACACCAGCCTGCATGATCACGAGGTGCCGAAGGTATCATTTATCAGGCATCAAAGAACAAAAAATCATATCATTGTGTGCTCACCTCCCCAATACAGTCGCTGAAGACAAATGGGTACATAAGCAAATGTGGCAAAGAAAGCTGATGGTGCCAGGCTATCAAAAGCTAGAGTGTCTGGGGTCTTAAAGGCTTGAAGGTAAACAAGTGGCCATCTAACTCAGAAGGAACAAAGCCCACGTGGAAGAAGCAAACCAGCCTGTATGATCACGAGGTGTCGAAGGGATCAGGTATAAGGCATCATCAGGAAAGAAAAATCTTACCATAGTGAATGAAGGGGGCAGTGCAGATTGGAGACCCAAAGTCCATTTGTCGACTACTGGAGATCCCCCTTACAGAGGGAGGGGGGAGATGAGTCAGTCAGGGTGCGATGTAGCACCGATGAAGAATACAACTTTCCTCCAGTTCCTAAATGCTTCCTTCCCCCCCACACCCAACTGTCATGATCCGAATTCTCCCTTGCAAGTCTGGATAGAGGAAAGGTTGTACACTGGTACAGATAGGAGCTGGAGACACAGAGAATCCAGGGCGGATGATACCTCCAGGACCAGGGGTGTGAGTGGCAATACTGGGAGGTAGAGGGAGAGTGGGTTGGAAAGAGGGAACCAATTACAAGGAATCTACATGTGACCTCCTCCCTGGGGGACAGACAGCAGAAAAGAGGGTGAAGGGAGATGTGGGACAGGGCAAGATATGACAATGTAATAATTTATAAATTATCAAGGGCTCATGAGGGAGGGGGGAAGCAGGGAGGGAGGGGAAAAAAAGAGGACCTGATGCAAAGGGCTTATGTGGAGAGCAAATGCTTTGAAATTGATGAGGGCAAAGAATGTACAGATGTGCTTTACACAATTGATTTATGTATGGATTGTGATAAGCATTGTATGAGTCCCTAATAAAATGTTTTTAGAAATAAAGTAAGAAAAAAATGAGGGAAGTGCTGTCAGCCATCCAAACAAGAGTTTGAAAAATGTTTTCCAAGAATGGAATTGCAGATTTGACAAATATATTAAATGTGATGGAGAGTACTTTGAAGGTAATAAGTTATTTTGTAAAAACAATTAAATAGCTTTGGGAGGGGGTGGGGATTCCGATGGTGGTTTTGTGTGTGTGTGTGTGTGTGTGTGTGTGTGTGTGTGTGTTGGGAGGTCCCCCCTCATATTCTATAAAGTCTTCTTAATAAAGACATGCACTTTTGTCCCTATTTCGATGTGTAATTCTTTAAGGGCACAAGGTTTCACATTCCAACTTTCAAGCTCATCTTTTTTTGGTCAGCCTTTTGATTGAGTAAATTATGCTGAGTATTGTCTTATTCCCAATCATTGGAATAAACTATTTCCAACATCTCCACTCTCGGAAGCATGACCCCTTGCCTGTAGAAAGAGGACATACCATCCAGCTTCTGTATCAGAAGTTAGTAAGAAAATGTTGCCAAGAAGATCTTGAGTCATTTTTTCTCTTATAAGAATAATAACATTGGCCCCAAAGATAAGACACATTGCTATTGATTTTAAGAGCTGCCCTGCCTGTTTGCAGTTAGCATGTAGTAATTGTAATATGGAAATCTGTCTAAAAATATCGACAAGCTGTGACAACAAAATAAATAAAATTTAGGAGGAACATATAAGACTTTTTTTAATTCCATGGGGTTCAAGAATCATGATGGAAGGAAAGACTAGGAAGTCAGTGTGTATCTTAACATTTGTGTTCATGCTTTTAAAAATGCTTCTAATCCAAGTTATCTTAATTGCAGAGAAAAATTTTTACATAAGATTCACTTGTTTTTAGTCTGTATATCAAGATCCAGTTGTCTATATAGAGCGTCTCATTATTTAAAAACAGAATTTTAAAGTGAGAAAGTGGAATCTTTGTATTGTCCTTCCCTACTTGAATTTTTATTTTGAAATGAGAAACAGGAGAATTTAACAAAGCTCTGAATTGTTTGCAGGACCAGGATGCCGTTTTGTTATAAAAAGCTCGTTTAGATTAGAGTGATACAAGAGAAAACAATTCTCACTCTTCAGTTATCAGGGGTGGGGGTGGGGTTTAGGTTTATCATTGGTTTGGTATAGTTGTCAAAATAAACTCTAACCTACTAGATCCCCAAGTTGTGTATTCTGCCTGAATTTTCCTTTGGGAGGGAAGCATTCCACTGTCTCTTTTTACTGTTTAACTTAAGCTGCAGGGAAACTGGGAGAATGGCCCTGTGGCTGAGCTGCTTTTTTTTTTTTTTAATCTATTCATTTTATACTTTCAGACAGATTTTTCCCTGGGGTGAAACAAAGGTTAACTGAAATTTCCTCTGTTGTGTACCTGAACGAATCAGCAGTTTGAGAAGGAAATCCCATTGATGGGCCCAGAGAGTGACAGGCTCTATTTAAAGAATTCCCACGACTGTGTGGTAGACCAGCCATGCCATGAATTTAACTGTTCCTGTGGTCCCTATACTTGTACCCACCAAAAGGAGGGGGGGAGCAGAGAAAAAGCGACTTTGTTCTGCAAACGTTGCTCTAAGCTTTGAAAACCATGAGCCATTGAGTTTTGTGAATTCAAGTTAGACAGCAACAGAGGCCAAGATTCTAGGGGAACAGTATCTGAAAGGAAGTACACAAAAACAGGTAGAGACTGTTTAACTGTTTTATTTCTCTCTGTGTATACATGTTTATGTGAGTTTATGCACTAAAAAACTGATAGCTCTTTTTGTTTACATAGCTAGTTCTAACTTAAACAGTGATTGCTAAATATATATTTGGCAAATATAAGTACCATATTTGTTCTTACAGCTTTTTTTTGCTCCATAATAGTGGTTCTTATTTTATTGGAAATGAGATTCAACACAGTAGAAGTTTAAATGTTTTATGGGGTGGGGTGGGGAAAGGATTTTTATGTGTATTACCTCTGCAGGAGCTTTATTGATTGGGGAAGCTCATGTATTTTGTATTTTTTCCTGTTTAGGGCAAACTGTTTTAAATATGAAAAGATGGTATCTTGAGTTGGATTAAACATCCTTAATTCATGTGTATTTAACCTCAGGATTTGTGAGCCTTGTTGAAAAATCCAGCTTTAACCCTGCCCAGTAGGCCTCAATAGAGAGCACACTGCACAGGGATTATATAAATAGCCATAGTCTTTTTCTGTGGTAGAGGTTACTGTGTATTCCCAGGAGGCATGTGCTATTTAAGTTTCTAACAAATGTCTCACATATGTTACTAATTTATATTTCTATTTACAAATTTGGGATTAAGTAAAAAACACATACTTCCTTTGTGATTTGGAGCTTTTGTTACCAAAATCTTCTTAAGTGTATCCTTTTCTCTAATGTAGGTAGTAAGTTTAAAGAGATTGTTAAAAGAAACTAGAATCCATAAGAAAATAATATAGATATACAGTGAGAGTGATTTCTCCCTGGGAACTTTGAAGAAGGAGGAACCATTTGAGTTGGTTCCTCAGCAAGGGGAAAAAACAAACAAACCCTTATAAGATCTGGAAGGTAGAGAGTTGGGGGTGGAGGGTAGCAGATGCATGCTCACAAAAGAGAAATAGAAGTCTAGAAAGATAAAATGTTTAGTACAAAATTACTGCACTGTAGAGGAATTGAGGTTCCAATTCTTATCTAGTATTTTTTTAGCACAAGCTATTCTGAGTTGATATTTTAAAAGTTGGTGTCTTCCACTACTTTCTGAGTTTTTCTTTTGTCATCATTTCTCCTGCCACTCCCCTTCTTTTTCTTTATTGGTTCTCCTACAAATGGTCAACCAAAAATTTACTGCCATCAAGTCAATTCCGATTCAGTGACCTGTAGGACAGGGTAGAAGTACGCCTGTCGGTTTCCAAGACTAGCTCAGGTAGTAGAATGTTCATCTTTCTCTCAAACAGCAGCTGATGATTTCAAACTACTGACTTTGTGGCTAGCAGCCTAAAGCATAACCACTACACCACCAGGCTTCCTTTCCACAATAACTAGGTTGTAGTATTATAAGTTAGTCGCAGGCTTTGGGGAGTGTCCCTGCATTCTATATAGCCTATAAAAGGATGTGTTACTATTTGGGGGGTGTTAATTTTTAAACCTGCTAGTTGAGCAAGCTATAAAAATTAGTCAAAATACTTGTTGTTAGGTACCATCAGGTTGGTCCCACCTCCAAGCAACCAGAAGTACAAGAGCACTTCAAAATTCGACAAACATACAACCAACAAAACACTCCCTAGTTCTGTTACCCTCCTTAAATCATTATTGTTTGAGCCCATCTAATAAAAGCTTTCATTAACCACAGTTAGAAAGTTGGGACTTTTAAAAGTTTTTTGACTTTTTATTGTGAATTAAGTGAAGACTTACAAAGTTGATTATCTGTGAATTAAGTGAAGATTTAAAAAGTTGATTATCGGTTTAACATACAACAGCTTGTCAAACCTCCCATTATATTGCGCTATTTCCATCATTTTTTGCCCATCTTCTTGTTGGATATGGTCTTCCTTTGCCCATATTAACACTTGTCTTCCTTCTAGCCTATGACGTTCCTCCTACCCCTGGTAACCATACAAATCAAAGTATGTTTTTGTTAGTATGAAAACCTTTTATACCCAGCTGTTTTATTTGCAAGTAATTTACATATCATATAATTCAATGGTTCAGTCATATCACATAGAATTGTACAATCACCCCCACATCAATTTTAGAGCATTCCCTGACCCCCCTGGTTAAATCTCCATTATGATGATTTATGCAACCATAATCCATTCTAGTACCCCCTCCCCCATCTTGTCTTCATTGGTTACTTCTAAAAAACCCTTTCCCACCTTATCTCTCCCCCTTCCAATCTCTGTATTCCCTATAACCTCTTGTATCCGTTATTACCGTTCTGCCTTCATTCCTTTTGTGCTTCACAACTGAGAGGCCCAACAGGAAAGGTGATAAGGGTAAAAACGTAATAGTATATAGACAAAAATACTAATAATGCATAAGTAGGAAAAGACTCCCAACAATAATTTTTAAACCCAGGGGAGAAATTTCTGTCATGGAACCAGTAAGATACTTGCACCCCAAACAAATTCAGGTCATGTGTATAGGGTGGTCAACTGACAAGCATCAAGTTCAATCCAGCATAATCAAGATTACAGAGGTCTCTGTCTGATAGTAAGGTTGATCATGACTTCTGCCTGTGGTCAGGGTGGATCTGCCCAAGATACTCTGCAGATGGGTTTGGGGCTCTCACTGTCTCCCCTAGACTTCCACAAATTGGGTATTCATAATTTTTGCTCTGATCTTCTTCTCCTAATCATATTTGAGAATTGTTATCTTTGGATCACACAAGCTTGTATGTTTTTTTCTGTGTGGACTTAGTTGACTCCTTGTTTGAATACAAGTATTCAAGCCTTTAAGACCCCAGACACTATTCCACTTGATAGCCGGGCACCATCTGCTTTTCTCACCACACTTATTTGTAGTACCCTTAGCTACAGTGATCATTTCATAAAGGTGGGTATAGCAGGGATATGGTGTAAGAACTAATTATTCTTAAGTTGGAGCTAGGATTTAGTACGAGCCCAAAACCCATTCCTAGTTCTATTCCTTTTGGAGTAGGGAGGGCTATAACTTGGAAGCCAATGCATGGGTCCTATCCTTCTATAATTCAGTCATGTCAAACATAATTGTGCCATTACTTCCATAATCATACATGTTTTCCAAAACGTACTTTTCCTTCTTGGACTTCTTATCATCCCAACTCCTCTATACACCCCTTCCTCAAAACCCTGTTAGAGTTTCTTTCCCTGTAGGCTCAATATCCCTGGGTTTCATTCACCGAAAAATAAGGCAACAAAGGACAGTTTCAAGAGGGTGAGCCCAATTGAAAACCAGAGTTTCTTTCCCTGTAGGCTCAACATCCCTGGGTTTCATTCACCGAAAAATAAGGCAACAAAGGACAGTTTCAAGAGGGTGAGCCCAATTGAAAACCTTGTCTTGATTTTTTTTTTTTAAGCAGTGGCTTCATACAATGTTTGTTCTTTTGTGAATGACTATTTTCATGTAGTATAATGTCTTCCAGGTTCTTCTATGTCATAATGAGATACTTTATTGATTGACTATTATTCCTTAATGTTGCATCGTTTTCCCACATGTTTATGTACCAAAGCTTATTAATCCATTCATGAACTGACAGGCATTTAAGTTGTTTCTATCATTTTACTATTGTAAATAGTGCTGCAGTGAGCAAGAGTGAGCATGTATCTATTCATGTTATGACTCTTTAGGGTATATAACAAGTAGAGGAATTGCTGGGTTGATATTTCTATTCCCAATTTTTTTGAGAAACCTCCATACTACTTTCCAGAGTGGTGGTGTCATTTTACAGCCCCACCAGGAATGTGAGGGTTTCAGCCCCACAGCACCGCTCCAGCATTTGTTTGCTGTTTGTTTCGAACCTCGCTATCAATGGTAGAGGGAACCCTGGTAACATAGTGGTTATGAGTTGGGCTACTAACTGCAAGGTCAGCAGTTCTAAACCACCAGCCTCTCAGTGGGAAAAAGATGGCACTTTCTATTCCTTTAAAGAGTTACAGTCACGGAAAGTCACAGCGGGCAAGTCTACCCTCTCCTATAGAGTCTATGTGTTGGCATCAACTCCCTGGCAGTGAGTTTATTTTTGTTTGGTATTAGCTGGGGTGAAGGTGGTATCTTATTGACGTTTTGATTTGTATCTCAGATGGCTAATAATCTCAAGCATTTCTTCATATGCTTATTGACTGCCTGCATGTCTTCTCTGGTAAACTGACTTATTCATGCCCTCTGCCCATTCTTTAGTTTCTTCACCATTTTTTTGAGATGTTAAAGTTTTATGTAGATCAAAAATATTAGTCCATTATCTGAGAGGTCATTGCCAAAATTTTTTCCCAACCTGTGGATTCTCTTTTTACTCTTTTGGTGATGTCTCTTGATGCACATAAGTTTAATTTCTGTGAAGTTCCAGTCTTTTTCATTATGAGTTATAATGTGTTTCTGCCATGTACTAGAACCCTAAGTCTATGGGACACTCTTTTTATAGAACTCCAGTCTAGGTTTTTCTTCCAAAAAGACCAGCATTCCTATTCAGACAATAGCACTTTCATATTCAAACAAAATGAAATCTATTTTATATTCAACAAGTTGTTTTCATGTTGGTAATTGGCATAATACTACATAATACAAAGGAATACTACTGCGGACATTAAAACTGCTAACTTTATTATTGGACAAAACCCAAAGACTGTTGGTAAAATATCGTAAGGAAGTGAGATCACATGTTGGTTTGGATATAAACCTGTGTTTGAGTCTCTGAAAATTTCGAGACAATAGCCAAATTATTTCATTCATATAGACTTCACTTTTTATATCCATGTAGCATAAAAGTGATAAGACCTACCTTTATAGTACTATTTTAAGGATTAAATTAGGGAAATACAGAAGATACTTCATCGTACCTGGAATAGAATAAACTCTGTAGGTGTCAACTGCCTATATTTCCTGTTTTCTTTAAAAATAATTTTGATATTCTTCCCTTGGGAGCTTGTGTTAGTTGGGATTATTTTTTAAATCTTTTGTGCTATGTATGTTTGTTGTCTGACATTATTATGCATTAAAAATTAGTATCTTCAAAAATCAGAATTAATTTCAAGGTACATTGCCAAGTAGGAAGCTTTTCAATTACGTTCCCCCATATATCCTTGTTTGCTCTATGGCACTCTGAACTTCATGTGACTAGTCTGTCTGTACCCTCTGTGTGTGGGGTTTGCAGGAACCCTGTCGGTAGTTTTCTAGAGCTAACCCGAGGCCTGTGTCACATCTGATGCTCCTTTTCCAGTCACTGTCTCAACACGGGGAGTCATCTGGCACCTTATTAGCAGGTAACAGTTTTAAGATTAAGGTACCAATTTATAGATGATTCTATTTATTTTGTGGTCAATTTCATTGAATAGTTGTCTATATTTGCTTCCTACAAATTCTCTCATCCAGTTCAGTCTTTAGTTCAGTCAGTTTTTGCCTCTCTTCTCCATCCAACGTTCTCTGACCAGTATCTCTGGTGACTTTGCTAATAAATTCAAAGGCCTGTTCTCAACCATATCTTACCTGACCTACCTGTAGCATTTGCCAAAGATGATAAGTGATAATACTTCTTTGATTTGCCCCGCTCAGCTCAGCGAGACTGGCCCTTCCACCCACCAGGTGTCCTCCGACCTCACTGATGACAACTGTCAGGTCCTTGCTCCTCGGCTCTCCTTTCTCAACTTTAACCCAGTGCTATGGTTCTCAACACCTCTCTGTGCCATAATTTCTGAATCCTTACTTACAAGTCTGAAATAAATTCATTTTTCCCACAAAACATGTTCTTCTGTCACCTTTTACTTGCTCAGGTCAAAAGCTTGAAAGTCATCCTTGACTTTGTTACTCTTTTATATTCATGCCCAGTGCATCGGGAAATCTGGTTGGCTCTGCCTTCAGAATATATTCAGTATTTTTCCACTTTTCGCTACATCTGTTGCAACCATCTTGGTCAGAGTTATTTGTTGACTTAATTATTGCAGTAACATTCTAACTTGTCTCCCTGCTCTTCTATATAGGTATATATATATATATATTCTCAACAGAGTAGGGATTTTTGTTTTGTTTACAAAAGTAAAAACAAAAACCCAGTTTATTTTTCTTTTAGTTCTTCCAAAATTGAAAATATCAAGTCCTACAGCTAGGAGAAAAAACAAATGAACAGCAACCAAGACCTCTACCCTCCTTCCCTCAAAACCCTCCAGTGATTGCCCATTTTATCGGGTATAAAAGGCAAAATCTTTATGAAGTGCTACCTTTGTACTTCTTTGATGTCTTACCTATACTCCCTCCATCATTTTGCTCCTGCCCACATTGACCTCTTTGCTGATTTTCAAACATACTAGGAATGTTCCTGCCGTAACAACTTCCTTTTGGTTGTTAACATAATGCAACAAAGGTTCTTACTCCTAGAAGAACGTGGCTAATTCCCTCAAGTCTTTTGAAATTTTTTTAAATATCATCTTAAAATTGCAACCCATATGTATTATGCATTTTGTTTATGTGTTTATCTTCTCCACTAGAATATAAGGACAATGAGGGCATTGATATTTTTTTCTTGAGGGCATTGATATTTTATAAGCACCTGGGATAATGGTACATGAAAAATGGTAGCAGCTCAATAAATATTTGCTGGATAAATGAATTATAAGAGTTGGAATAAGGCAGAGCACCGTTAAAAGATACAGCTTTCCTCTAGTTCTTTAATGCTTCCACCCCCACTGTCATGACCCCAATTCTAGCTTAAAAATCCGGCTAGACCAGAGGGTTTACACTGGTACAGTTAAGAACTGGGAACACAGGGAATCCAGGACGGATAAAGCCTTCAGGCCTGATATTGAGAGGCGTGCGCCTGTATTTGGAATGGTCAAAAAAGCCTTTCTGTGATGGTGAATTTTGCAAATATTCTATATAAACAGTGCTAAGCACCTGTATTTATTTCCTCTTTCTTCTTCCTCCTATAGCTCTAAAAAAAGAAAAGCCAAATTCTCATTTATTTTTTACATACAATTAAAATATAAATCACTTCTGGTAAATTTAATTTTATCTAAAATGAAATGACCTTGTTGAACTTGCTAATTCCTCCCTTAAAATGTGCTCTATTTAAACTATTGCCAGTAATACAATATAAAATGTTAATGACCAAAATAGCTTATAACCAATGTCATAATGGAGAAGTATAAATATGAGAAAATCAAGACAGAACTAACGCACAGTCTGAGAAGAATGCAAGTGAATAGAGTGCCTCAACCCTCTAGGGACTTGCATGTGGCATTGTGTGTATTTCAAAAGTTTCCGTTGAAATAACAGATGCTGCTGATGAAGTTGGGAATAGTAACTTCATTTGTGGCTGGATCAGTTGCTTATTAGAAATGAGACGATCCCCAAGGGGAAATCTGGCATCGTGGAGTTAGGAAAGGATATGACACGAATATCTGGCAGCTTCACACTTGTGATCTTTTGTCTGTAAACAGTTCCTGGGTACAGGCATGGTGGTCTATAAATATGCAGTTCTCTTATAGTTTTTATGTTTCTTGTGTGTTCCAAATACTCTAATTTAATAATAATGTTTCTTTGGTTTGTTTTTTTTTTCAAAGGTTCTTTTTCGTTTCCAGAGTTACTGCCACAATTCCGAGTTTTTACTTAGCCATGCAGAGCTGTCTTGTTGAGCTTTCACTGTATTATGATGATCCATTAAATTGTTTATTGGATGTATTATGAAATAGATTACATCCACTCACTTTCAGCCAGCCCCAGGAGCTGGCCAGGGTGTGTCCTTGATGGAGAGCACACTACTGGGGTTGAGATAACCACGAGTCAGTCACACAGTGTCACGGCTTGACTGCCTGGGGTAGAAGCCTTGGACCACTCCTGTAAATTTTTCTGTCTGACGTGATACATGAGTCCTAATCATGTTCCCCTCCAGTTTCTGTAGTCCCACCTGTACCTATGGTGTATTGATCTGCCCATGTGATATATTAATCACAAGTTTGTAACAAATTTCCTTTGTTCCATGCCTATTTAAGTAGCTGCCTGGATGTAACTCCTCATGTGCCATCCTCATCTGGATGATGTAGCTACCGTATATACTCAAGTATACGCTGACCTGAATATCAGCTGAGGGATCGAATTTTACCACAAAAACTGCATTAAAAATGTGCTGGAAAACTCGGCTTATACTGCATAAATGTACTCCTAAATTTTTTTTTTAATGTTGTTTCTTAGCTATGGACCCCAATTCAGAACCATTCTTACCTATAGAAGTGTAAATATGAATTTTCCTTTTTTCCCCTATTTTGGTTCTTTTGTTTGCTACTGCTATTTTAATGTGGGTTCAGTCCATAAGGAGCTTATGATATGATGAAGGAAATAAAACACTTACACCTCTTAATACCAAGTTTAAAAATACTCAGTAGCCTAATAGCTACAGATGTTTTTCAAGACTAAGATTGAGGAAGAAAATCTTCTACCAGGATTCTATCAATTCATTTGGCAACTATTTATTGGGTATACTGTATACCTAAGTTAACTAAGGAGCCATGGGCTAAACTTGGGCCGCTAACCAAGAGTGCAGCAGTCGTATCATATCAGAAACTCTTCAGGAAGTTCTACTCTGTGCTGGAAGGGTCACTGTGAGTCAGAATTGACTTGATGGCAGTAGCTTTTATTTCAACACCAGCGTAGCTCTACTTTGGTGTTTGGGAGATAAAACGATAGAAATGATGCCGGGATCATCTCTGCTTTTGAAGAGATATCAGGGAAAGCTTCAGCAGAAGAGAGAATACTTGAATAGGAACTTGAAACCAAGTCTGAGTTCCGGGGAAGATGCACAAACACATAACAGGTTTATAAAATTTGGTCGGACTCCTTTAACCAAGCTCTACAAAGGAAAACGAGACCATTCCCAATTTTCAAAACCCCACTGCCATCAAGTCAACTGCTCCTGTGAGTTTCAAAGCCTGTAACCCTTGACAGAAGTGGAAAGCCTTATCTTTCTCCCAAGGAGCTGGCTGGTGGTTCCTAACTGCTGACCACTACCACCAAGGTTCATTTGGTTCAAAGCACATAAAGTTACCAGTTACTGCCTGTGATCACAACGCTGACATCTTAAAAGAATCATAGTTCCTGGATATCCGCAAGACCTTGGCTATATAGGTGCTGAGCAGGGCTGTTATAGTGAACTCTTTAGGGTAGCTCCATTTTACATTCTGTCATTGGACAGTAGATGCTTGGGAGATTAACGCCTCTGAACCTTCTGGGAAGTTGGCTTAAAGCAAGGCAACCCGTTCTGGTGGCAAAGGCCTTAGAAAATGTATGCAAAGTAAACTAAGAGATAAGTATTTGATCCTCTGTAATGAAAGAAAAATTGATAGACTCTCAGGACCTTAAGGCTAGTATGTGGCAGTGATGCTATTTAATGTAACCCATTATTATACAGACCCAGAGAAGGTCAGTAAGTTGCCCAATACCACACAGCAAATGAAAAGCAGAGTTCAGACTAGAAACCAGACTTTTGTCATCTCATACCTAGAATCTAATACTAGAGGAAACTGGCTGTGTGGAAGTTCAGATGCGTCCCATTAGACAACGCTTTGTTGGGTTGGGGTCTGGAGTTTAAAAGCAGTCCGTGTAAGTAAAAGAGCAAGCGGTCAGCTCTCAATACAGTAGGACCAAAACTGAAGTCCTAGGGCAGGGCCACAAGTTGATTCCTGTGTTCCTGGTGATATCTTTGCTTCATTTACACTTTGGAAGCTCTGACTTCATCTGTAACTGAAGTCTGTTTTGTGTACTTTACAGTGGACTTTCTACAGTAAGAATATACTTTAGTTTGTTCATTTATTAGAATATAACTTAGAGGAGTGCTGAATACTGTAGGAATGTTGAAACACTCTAAAAGGAGTTTCTCTTTCAAGCCCTCCCCCCTCCACCAGCTCTCTATCCACCCCCCTCCTCTGTTCATTTGCAAATGGGGTAGGGGGTGTGCAGTAACACTGCATTTCATTTTGTGAAGACTGTATTTCGAGTGGTCATTTTGAATTTTAATGCGGAAGGACACTGAGAAAGAAAGGGAACCTTTGAAAGGTACAGCGATGCATGCTCCTTATTGGACTCCTGGAATGAAGAAGAATGGTGTGGATGGTGATGGGGAGGGAGATGAGGCTGCTGCTGTTTAATGTATTCTCTACTTCAAGCCTCACAAAGAAAATCATCATCAGCACAGCATCTCTGCTTTCCTGTGATTGGTCTGTGTAAAACAGCTTCTTGGTTTTCTTAGTAAAAGTATTTTATTTTAAACTCTATCTCTAGACACTGAGTCTGGGTAGGCCTGGGGAAATGTAGATTACTTCATGTCTCTTTAAAATTCCTTTCAAAGAAACAAGTCAAGTTCAATTTGTGTTTTTGAGATAGAGGAGGAAGGTAGGAGGAAGGAGGAAATCTTACCTTGGCTTTGGGAGGGAAAAACCCCCAGTCCTTTGTCGATCCCTTAGCTTCTGCATTGTCATAGGTCCCTTGCTCCTTGGCCATGGATGGAGCAGAGGAGCCGCAGCCACTGGCACGTTGGTAAAGGGCAGTGCAAAGAGAAAGCAGGTGATAGCGAAAATGCAGTGGCTTTTCTCACCCCTCGAGGTTCTTACAGTTGCATTTTTAGCTCAATGATTTCTGGATATTCTGTTCCTTTTTCGGTCATTTCTGATGTTATAAAATGCAGTGCTAGCTTTCTAGCCCGAATAATGAGAAAGCATTCAAAGGTCAATTTTTTAAAAACTGTTAGAATGGAAGTTGATCACAATGGAAAAGTAGTAGACACAGTTAATAATTGAGTACACAGGACAGATAACTCTCTTCCTATTTCACAGGCAAGAAAACTGAGGCTCTTAGAAGTTAAAGTGATTTGTTTAGTTTCATGCAACTAATAATGGATCTAAGATACAAGCTTAAGATATCCAGGTTTTTCTTCAGCCCTTGGGGTTCAATTTGAGTACTAGCAAAGTGAGTAATCAATTTTACATACCTTTATATGTGCTCTAAAGGTATCAAGATTGGTTAGCATAGATGTGTGATACCAAGCATTACAATTAAAGTCATGATGTATTTAGCCAGTTTTCTTATTAGTATTTAATGTTTACATGCAACTGAAATGACAGTGTTCAAACATTTTAGTTAATTAAATAGCTCTCAATTTGTTTTATAGCGGAAGATGGTGTAAACTGGTTCATCGGTGACAAAGACGTTGAGGTAAAATCAAATTATTTTTGAAATTCTGAGTAATAGTTTAATAATTTCCTTTGACTCATATTTTCCTTTTATGATCACTTTTCAAAGATTTATAAAGTTCTGTTTTTGTTTTTTAATAGTAGTGATCTAAGTGGCCAATAAGAAAGAGTTTGATTTTATTATATAGGTGATTTAACTTTGAGAAGTTTGATCCAGCCTTGATTAGTGTCAGTCCATTAATAGCTATAACAATTGGTCTTCTTTCCCCTCTGTTTCTGTTCTGCCATGGTGAGTCCTCTTCAGCCCATATGGCCTGGTACCACTAAAGACCACCACCGGAAATAACTGCTTCTTCAGTGGAAGGAAATGGTTAGTCTATATTTAGGATGTGGCAGGTGTTTGTCTCTGTCAATTATTAGCCTAATTGTGGCGGATGCTAGAAAGGAATGAATAATTTTATAGTTTGATGCTAGAAGAGTTTCTAAAGAGAACTGGAATGGACCTCCTGGGGGTCTACTTGGCCAGTCCATCAGAGTAACAGTGAAGGATCGAATTCTGCCCAAAGATAAGAGCCTAATTGGGACCTGCATGTCCCTTTTAAGCTATTACCTATGATATGCTTTGTTAATAAATAGTCTATTATGAGATAATAGATGTAGGCTAGAACATGGAACAGCTAGAATTGGATCACTATGTAGGAAAATGGATTTTTTTTTAAACTCAAATAGGAGAGCATCTTCTTGTAAATTATAATCCAGTTTTGTAGGCAGTTACATTGAGCTCCTTAAAAGAAGTATTGTATTCAGTATATAAGTTTTTATACTCTTAACAATGGGCCAAAACATGAAAACACATTATCCCCTAAAAAAACGTAAACAGGTTTCTCATTCTTAAACATAGGGTATTTAGTCAGAGTAGAAGTCATTCTTATCTTTGGCTCCGAGTTACACCAGAATGTCTAAATGATGTCTTCGGTACCCTTCTGAAAGCGGAGCCATAAGGAGAGAGAGAGAAAAGGAGGGGAGCCGTGGGAAAGAAGTATAAAAGAACATGGAGGTGGGATAGACAGCACAAGGTAGTAAAGGGATCCTCATGGCACCTCCTTTTAACTGCTACCCCACCTCTTAGCCCCGGTGCTGTTCTGTGCTACAATTTGAGCTGGTAACCACAGCTCAGCAGCTTTCTGCTCCTGGAAAGAGTTACAGCCTCAGAGCCCCACGAAGGCGGCTCTACTATGACCATCAGGTCCCTAGTAGTCAGAACTGACTGGTGGCAGTGAGCTGTTCTGGGTTTGTTTCGAAGTAAGCATGTGTGAAATTGAAGAGATAGTGGCTATTAATTCTCTTGCCTTATAAGGGTAATGTGACGTTTGATGTTTATTTTTCTCATTGGTAATTGTCTTTTAGAGCTAGATTACATGGATTGTTTTTTCAAAGAGTGTAAATAAATGTTTTTCTTAAGTCTTGATTTTTTTTCACCCTTTAGGCCCAGATATGTAATAATAGATCATCTGGAAGATGGGCCCAGCGGTACTATTCAGCCAACAAAAACGTTACCTGTAGGAACTGTGACAAATGTGGCCATTTGTCCAAAAACTGCCCCCGTCCACAAGTATGTGAAATATGTAATGTCTGTTTCCATATTGTAAAACCATAAGCTTTCAGTATGGGAATCTTACGTATGACATTAGAATTAAAATCTTTCTAATGTACATGTTACATTTCATGTAGCTCACAGCCCAGTGGAGTAGAAATAGACAATAAACTTTGAGTCGAAGAAACCTGGGATCATTTTTAGCTTCTCAGTGAAGATTATATGACCTTCTGTGCTTATGTTTTCTTACGTATGATAAAAGATTGAATATATGATTTCGGAGGCCTCGTTCATTTCTAAAACTTCTCTTTTATGAGACTTTTTCTCTTATTGTGAGGAAAGGAGGTTTATACCCTGTTATTGGTGTAAATTATGTTGAGCAGATGCATTAACTCTAGGAACCAACAGGGAACCAAAGCTCTTAGACGTGCCTGGCACCTAAGAAGCTCCTCATAAACATCCCTTCCATGACCTACACATGTCTGCAGCAGGTCTGTGTTTCCTCTTTGTCTTTGCTTCTCCGGGCAAAACGGCTTTTTCTGTGTCTGTTCCTCCCATGCTTTACTTTCCAGATCCTCATCATCCTACATTCCCTTTTGGACGCTTCCACTTTGTCTGTGTTCCTGAAAGATATTCCCTGAGAAATAGATGCCAACTTGTACATGCACACGAAGAGTCTTGGGGACAACCACAGAATATAGATCATGTATTTGATTTTATAATAATGATCATGATTGCACCTTCATTGAGGCCTCCAATTAGAAATAACTTTTTATTGGATGCTATTGGAAAAGAAATTTTAATCTCCTATTTGTGATTGAAATGTCTTGGCTGAAGAGATCTTCTGTTTGTCTACCACGTAGAAAGTCCGCTCCTGCTGCCTCTGCTCGGAGAGAGGACACCTCCAGTACGCCTGTCCAGCCCGCTATTGCTTAGACTGTTCTTTGCCTATGTCTACCAGTCATCGATGTTTTGAAAGATCTTCATGGAGAAAGCGATGTGCCCGATGTGATATGATAGGCCACTATGCTGATGTGAGTATCCTGCAGAAAACTAGCTTTGGGAGCAGTTTTCCAGTTTGTAGCTGTCCCTCAGCCTGCCTCAAAGAACATTTGCTCTCTACTGGATCGAGTGATGGCCAGATTCCTTTGGCCATTCATCAGTGCTCTGATATCTTAGAATGGTCTGGAAGCATCAATAAATATTATAAGCCCCATTGCTTAATGTGTTATTCATGTAAAGACTGCATTTTTGTCTCTCTTCATACTCATTTAGATGAAAATATTCAGGCATTTCCCAGTAGTACACCTGTACCCATATGCAGCATGTCTGGATGCTGCTTCCTGATGCTCTCGCTGCTGTAATAGGCTCAGTCTAAAAGGACAAGCCATTCAATACTTTAAATTTACTTGTTTCAGCATTTTCTTTAATTTGGAAAAATAATAATAAAAGTAATTTAGAAGACATTTTAGTTTACAAACAGCACAGTAAAAAATTAGATTTTGGATAGTGTTTTACATCATATTGTAAATGTGTCTGGGGTTGTGGTCACAGGAATTTCAGAGACCAGGCAGGTATTTGAGGTAAGTCAGCTTTGATGTAAAAAATACAATTTTACATTCGATTACTCCTAACTCCTAATAACTGTCTCATTAAGTATTAGTCATTTTAGCTCTAAATAACATCTCTTATGACATAGTAACATGTTTATCTTCTATTACCAGCTAATCAGTACAAAGCCATTTTTCATTCTCATACCTAGCTGCCTATCCTAATTGGTTTAAGAGACATGCTCTCATTTTTCCAAGCATCATTTACATATTGTAGAAAACATTACTTATTTAGAATCTTTTTCCTTTAGTTTGTTCTCCCTAAAGAGATGATACAAAACCATAAATGTGTTCTAATGTTTCTGTATATGGGCATGCACTATAATCTTTTGGCCAAAAAAAAGCAAAACCTGTTGAGAAGAACTTTGGATTTAAAAAAAAAAAGGAATGTGAATATTATGTTTCTTACAAATAATATGCCAGATTTTAATTACAGATTTTAATTTTTTTAAGTTTTTAAAAATCATTTTATTAGGGGCTCATACAACTCTTATCACAATCCATATATACATCCATTGTGTAAAGCACATTTGTACATTTGCTGCCCTCATCATTCTCAAAACATTTGCTCTCCACTTAAGCCCTTGGTATCAATTCCTCATTTTAAAGTTTTTTTTAAGAAAACAAATAGACTATACTATATTGTACACTCTGCCCTATACCTCGATTTTTTTCCTAATTAATTCTCTATAGTTCTATCTCCACATCCGTTCTTAAAGATCTACCTTTCTAATGGCTCACTTCTATTTCATAGTGTGAGTGCAACCATTGACACACCCATTTCTTTACCAATAGATTTAGATTCTTTGCTGGTTGGTTGCTTGTTTAAAGCAAACGGTGTCGTAGCAGTATTATGTAAGAGTGTTAAATTCTGTAAATGGAATTGTGTAGGTAAGGGACATGTACACTTACATTTGAGTCAATTTGGCCAGATTACTCTTTTTTTTTTTAAACAGTGAGATTAATTTATTGAAGGACAGGGTTTACAGAGCTCTATTTTAAAAAATCCAAGGTCACAAAAGTCTTTATGAAAACTACATATACATTTGAAGCTTGAGAGTGTAAAACTCCTTCTCGACAAACCCCATTCGGGCAAAAGGATGTATAACATCCATCACACACCTGTTTTGGGAACAGCATTTTCCAAAGGGTGCACTTGTTCACAAATACACACCAGCGTATCCAAAAATGACAGCGCAATAAGCAGAGCAGCTTCCCCAAAAGGCTGCTCTTCCTGAGGTGCCTCTGCAGGCAGCCACTTTAATCTTGGGGTTTTAAGAACATCTTCTTTGTTTTTGTCAGTTTCATGTTCCCGTTTTCGTCTTCTTCATAGTTGGCCCGGTCCCTCTTCTTGGCGAACTTCTTTCCGATAGTCCCCACCAGGCTTTCGTACCTTCTAGCCATTTCTTCGTCTGACACATCGACCTCCACTATTTCAGCTTCAATTTCTTCAGTTTTGCTCTTGGAGTTCATCTGAAGCATTAATTTCTCAACTTCAGGATTAAATCCTCTGAAGGACATTCTTCCAGAGAAGGTCTTCGCAGAGCAAAAAACTCTGCTCTTCGATTATGAGGCTCTCTTTCTCTTTAAGCCCCGGCAGATCCTAGTACCAGTGCTCCTCACTGATGATCTTCTCCTCCTCTTCCAGCTGCTTCTTGGTTTCTGAGTCCAGTCCCCTTTGCATGAACTTCATGCGCAGCAGATTCTTGGATAACTTGGCCTTGTGCTCGGCCGCCATGTTGCTTGCCCCCAGCCACGAGTTAGTGCGCATGCGTGCCGCTGCGTGCGGCGCTACGTCTCCGGATGACTCTTCTTGATGAGTCCTCGCCCCAGCCCCCACCCCCAGCCCCCACCCTGCCATTGCCCCAGTGGCTCATTTCTCGTCGCCTCCCACTTAACCCTGTGACCAATCAGATAAAGAATAAATGATGCCTCATTTAAAAATTTATTTAGAAAATTGAATCTGATTGAGTAATTTGAATATTCTAATTCTTAAGGTGGAAGCTGTAATTTCATCCCAAGGTCGTTTAAACTTAAACTTTTTAGATATTTACAAAGTCTTAAAAATAATAAGCCCTAAGCTGCCTTAGTTTTACACTATTGCTTTCTGCATTAAATTTTCCATTGTAACCTTCATAGAAACACTGTCCAGTTTGACATTATGTTTACTAGCCTGTGTGTTTTACTTCTCCCAAAGCGCGCTACAAATAGAACATTATTTGCCCATGATAAACAGAAGGGAGCTAGACATTATGAGCAATTGTTAAGAATTGCTATAGGGTCAAGTAGTTAAGAATGACTTGAAAAAGTTTTTATAATCATCTGTGAGTTAAATCTGTAGCCCATTCTTTTTCACTGCATTTTGGCATCTAATGTATGCATAGAGCCTAGTAGGCCAGGGGGTTACTTGGGCCGCTGACTGCAGTCAGCAGTGTAACACACCAGCAGCTGCACTGGCAAGAGATACGGCTTTCTGCTCCTAGAAAGATTGGAAATCTTGGAACCCACAGAGACGGTTCTTGCTCTTTTTTATAGGGTTGGAATTGACTTCATAGCTGTGAGTTTAGGGGCTTCTTTGAGTTAGAATGAAGGCTAAACCCTTTTCTAAAATGGGCTCAAGAATTAATAATACCAGTGAATATAAGTTTTTTTGCTTTGTTTTAACTTTTTGTTGTGATTTGAGTGAAGGTTTACAGAACAGATTAATTTTCCATTCAGTAACTCATGCACATCTTGTTCCATGTCATTGATTGCATTCCATTGTATATGTGCACCAAGTTTGTTTCTGCTATTGTGAGTAGTGCTTCGATGAACATGAGTGTGCAGGAATTTATTCAGGTCATGGCTCTTAATTTCCTAGCAGTGGGTTGCTGGCTCATACAGTTTTCTGTCTCCAATTTCGTAAGTGTCATACTAACTTAAGTAATAGTGTTCTAAGATTGATTGTGGTAATGATTGCACAACTCTTAATATATTTCAAACCATTGAATTGTATAGTGCGTGAATTGTATGTCAATCAAAATGTTCAAAAATAATAGTGCAACCATTTAAGTCAGCTTTTTAATTGCAGTGGGAGAAAAATAGTGCATTCATGTATTTTACTTGAGTCCCTTTTTAAAAATTTGGTGCTACAAAAGAATTTCTCTCCTGAATATCAGTTACATACTTAAATATTTTAAGTAACTTATTTTGAAATTCATCTAGCCATAAAGAGAAATTAAGTCCTGATACATGCTACAGCTTGGATAAACCTTAAAAACATGCTGAGATGTCAGGCATGAAAGGGCAAATATTGAAGAGGGTAAGTCAGAAAGTACTGCAACAAAATCATAAAAACCTATATTAAACAAAAATAGTAATTTGTGAAGCAATTTCTCAGTATGCCCGCCATTGAGGGGGCTTTGACGGTTCATGAAGAAAAATCTTTTTATCTTTTAATTCTATTTCTCCAGGGACTTTTAGAATGCCCATTTGTGCCTTTCTGAAAACAATATTTCCATCCCTCTAATTCTTCCCGGAATGGTTCTGTACTCTTTGATGTATAGCACAGTAAAATGGCTGCTATGGTGTCCTCAAGGGACACGGACTACTTTGAGATTTGGGAACAAAAAAGAAGTCCGAGTGCAAGCTCAGGGCTGTAGGCTGGATGGGATATGGTTCCCAGTGCAGTTCTTGCAGGTCAGCCTTTGAGCCCTCAAAACTGAATAGGTGCCTTGTCATGATGGTGGTGGCAGGGCAGGGGGATTTCTTCAAGCAGCCTTCCTGGGTTTTTTTTCTTCATCAGTGCGGTTTTCAATCTTCTTAAAAACTTCTTCCAAATAAGCCCCTGTGATTTTTCTTCAATAAAAATCTGTATAATCTACCCCTTTTGGATCCCCAAAACAGTTTCTGTTTCTTGTCTTGAATTTAGCAATGCCAACAAATTACTAGAGGATTCTGAAGAAATAGATGATGTAGCCAAGCTATTGTTCATTTGTGAATTTGATGGCAAAGAAAGGGAATAAGATTAGCAGCAATGAACAGTGAAACTAGGAAGAAAGCACAGAGTACATATCTAAATACTTTTTGTTAAGCTATTTTTAAACTAAATGTAGATTTTAGAACTAATTCTTGAAAAGTAAATAGAATTTTAAAATTACAGTATGCGGTGATTGTTGTGTGCTACCCAGTCAATCCCAGTTCGCAGCCCCTGTGTGCCAGAGGATTGCCTCAGTCGGTTCCTAGGCTGCCCACTGGCCAAGCTCGCCAGCCACTGTGCCACCAGGGCTAAATCTTTTGTGCAGGGAAAAGAAAAAACTAAATGCATGCTAAATTTCTATGTCAGATTGTCAAAGTAATTATGAAATGTTCAAACGTAGAATAAGATATTCTACCAAGAAATACCCCACTATCATCGAGTCTTTTCCAGCTCATCGTGACAGGCTAGAACTGCCTCTAGGGGGTTCCATTCCATGGAACAGAAAGCAGAAAGAGCAGCTTTCTCCTGCAGAGCTGCTGGTGTTTCTGAACTGCTGACCTTGTTGCTTACAGCCCAGTGCATAACCACTAGGCCACCAAGACTCCTATACTATGTAATATAGAAATATAAAATAGTAGCATACTGTCCACTTTCCGTATAAATCAGATGTTAATATTTGCCATTTGGTGTGGCCTCAGGATTGGAGGAAGAAGGCTTTTATTAATAACCTGCAGTATATAAATGACACAACCTTGCTGAATGTGAGGAGGACTTGAAGCACTTGCTAATGAAGATCAAGGATTGTAGGCTTTAGTATAGATGACAACTCATTCAGTGTAAGGAAGACCCAAATCCTCACACCTGGACCAATAGCATCTTTATAGATGGAGAAAGGTTGACGTTGTGAAGGATTTTATTGCATTAGGCAAATCTGCTGCACAAGACCGGTGGAGTATTGGAGAGCAAGGATGTTTGTTTGTAAGGTGGGCCTGGCCCAAGCCATGGTATTCTCCATTGCATCATATGCCCATGAAAGTTGGAAATTGAATAAGGTAAACTGTAGAAGATTAGATGCATTTGAATTGTGCTAGAGAAGAATGTCGAAAGTGCCACCGACTGCTAAAAGAGCACACAGATCTGTATTAGAAGAGGTAAGGCCAGAGTGCTCCTTCGAGGCAAGGATGGCGAGACTGTGTCTTACACACTGTGGACCTGTTATCAGGAGAGACCGGTCCCTGGAGAAGGACATCATGTTTGGTAAAGTGGAGTGGCGGTGAAAAAGAGGAAGACCCTCAACGAGATGGCATCGTGGGCTTAGATAACGGAACACTGTGAGGACAGTGCAGGGCCTTGCCGTGTGTCCTTCGGTTGTACATAGGGTTGCTCTGGTCGCAGCCAACTCAGAGGCTCTAACAACAACATTTGTCATACACTAATAACTCTGGCTTGCTTGCTTGTACATTTTTTCTCTTCTTTCTCATGTTCTTGCAAATAAAATAGAAAAGGCCTAAAATCCCTTTTCTACCCACTGTATAATCCCATTCCTCCCCCTCCTCCTTCCCCTGCCCCCTGAGGTAACTACAAACTTGGTCCTGGTCGTGCCTATCATGTTTTTATAGTTCTACTTAATATGCATATACCTATAAACAACATGCTTATTCTTTTATACACTTAGAAACTTAATATCAATAATTTTATATGTGTGTGTTTATTTACAACTAGTTTGTTTTGCATGTTATATTTGAGATTTACCCATGTTGGCATGGAATTCTCATTCTTGCAGTGTTATCTGTAGTTTATTATGATCCAAACAGGTCAATGCCTTTGCAGAGTCTATAAAGCACAGAAAAACTTTTTTCCCAAACTCGCTGATATCAGCAAAGATCCAGCTGACGTCAGCAATAATTCCTCTCATTCCATGTCCTCTTCGGAATCCACCTTGAATTTCTGGCAGCTCCCTGTCAATGTCCTGCTGCAACTGATTTTGAATGTCAGTGATACCTTGGTTGGCAAACAGCTCAGCTCCAAGCTCCAACTTTCCCCCCTCGAACAGCAAAGTTCAGACAAATCTGCTCTGTGTTTGGAACTTGCACCATAGTCGAGCACACAATCCAACTTGAAAACCCGTGAGCTGAGAGTGAGTCAAGTCGTGTCTCACGATGGACACAAAGGGGTGACCCTTGATTTGGAGCACCGCTCGCAGACCACACAAAGTGCTCGTGTTAATGCGTTACAACACTTGTCATTGTCCTTTTTTTAGTGTAATTTGCATAACGTGTCATAATTTTATAAGTGTACTTTGGGGGGGCCTCAAAACCAATTATTTCCATGATTTCTTATGGGAAAATATGTTAGATTCTTAAACTTTTCAGTGTTCGAACATGATTTTGGAACGAATTGAGTTCGACAACCAAAATAATACTGTTTCTTCAGCACAATTTTATTTGCATATTATATTAATGATATTTTCTGTAATTTCTGTACTCTGCTAAATAAGCACAAAAATGAATCTCTTCCAAGCAGTTAGCCAGTCACTATTTTCCAAATTTCTTGACATATGTGAGTGAAACATCTTCATTAATATTCTGTCAACTCCTGGAGCCTTTTTTGTGGTTGTTTTTTTGTTTTTCTCTAATGCAGCTTAGACTTCTTCCTTTAATATAATGGTCTCTTGATCAGATGCTACCTCACGAAAGGGCGGGCGGTCCACCAGCTCTTTGGGCACAGTGGCTCTGTATTCCTTTAAGCTTCTTTTCATGCTTCCTGTATCATTCAATAGTTTGCCCATACCAGCAAAAAAAAAAAAAAAGCCAGCCAAACAAACGGTGCCATCAAATTGATCCTGACTTAAAGCAACCCTATAGAATCAGTATTGCAACTTGAGGCTGAAATTATTTTTCTTCAGATCTTTTACCTTGAGACATGCTGATGATACATTGTATTCTTAAAATGTCTTTTAAAAACATCTGATATCAATAAATAGACATTAGGAAAATACAAATTAAAATTGTATTTACAGAGCAGAAGTTTTAAAATTTGATGAAATCCCATTTACCAATGTTTTCTTTTATGGGCCATGCTTTTTGTCATAAGTACTCTTTGACAAAAGATGGTGAGGATTTTCTCTGACATGTTTATGTAAATATTTTATAGTTCTATGTTTCACCCTTGTCATTCCATCCTGTCTAAGGGGTGAGGTTTGGATTAAGGCTCATTGTGTCATACATGGGCGCTGGATTGTTCACCCTGCTGAGCACTTTTGCCACGCTGCCACCAGAACTCCTCTTCATTTTTAAGGGGCTTGTGCAGTTTACATTAAAGCTAAAGACCATCAGGGTACCGTACCACAAACATTGCCAACTTTTTGTAAAAATAACGCTTGATGATAGTCTAGCATCACAGTTACCATGTTCCTAGAAAGATCTGTGATTTCCTGGGCTGGGAAAAACGTACAAAGGAAATGCTGTTGTGTAAGAAAAGCTAAAGCACTGGAGGTATGGAATTTGCTTTCATGTGTTTAATTGATTATTTGGGTTTTTTACATAGACTACATATAAAGAGCATAGCAATACCAGGAGGGTAAGAGGAAAGTGGGGGGAGAGAAGGGGAACTGATCACAATGATCGACATTAACCGCCTCCCAGTGGGGCAAACAACAGAAAAGTGGGTGAAGGGAGACAGTGGTCAGTGTATGAATTATCAAGGGCTCATGAGGGAGAGAGGGTGGGGGGGGGAATGAGCTGATACTAAGGGCTCCAGTAGAAAGAAAATGTTTTAAAAATGATGATGGCACCGTATGTACAGATGTGCTTGACACAATGGATGGATGGGTGGATGGATTGTGATAAGATCTGTAAGAGTCCCCAATAAAATGATTTAAAAATATATAGAATACAAACTATTTATATTTTCAAGTAAAATTGAAATATCTAATACTGACAAATTTTCCGCTCTTATAACCACATTTAAGGTAGGAGGAGAAACTTAAAGAGAAATAGCTGTAAGCAAAACATTAGTCTTCTCCATGTCCCTGCTTAGTGGATTAATAGTCTAGGGACTTATTAAATTTGACCTTGAGTAAAAAGATGATTTTATGAAGTCTGGTTACTTTTGGAGGTGGTTTGGAGCTAGACATCAATGCCTTGCTTTCCATATTGATTAGGGGTGGAGAGCTGTATAAACATTTTATCTACAGTGTCTCATATATCTATTGGTAATCATTGCTCCTCCTATGTATCATGAACAACAAATTTTTATACAGACTAAAAGTATATACACTATTAAAACAGGATATTATCTTGATTTTAATTGTGTGTTCCTGTTATTTCAAACCTTAGAACAGTTTTTATTTGATGGAAGATAAATACTCTGATTGCTCTCTTGAAATTTTTCTTTCTAGAAGAAATGTTACTTCACATCTTTGTAGTCTATGTCTATAGAATAAATAAATATTTTATGTTTCTAAGGAATCGTGTATGTAGTCAACGTTTACCGAAGTATCTGGCCAGGTGGTTGACTTGATAGCTGTAGTGGTAGGAAGCTCATGCTGATCAGGCACCCGAGGTAGGGCAATTGCCAATGAAGGCACCAAAAATAACCTGGCCCGTCCCTGTAGCAATGTTCGGAGGGTGGGTAAGTGCAGGTGATACTTTCTTCCCTCCGTGTTTTCATTTAACAAATTTTAAACTCAGTTATTCTCTTTATTCTCAATTACTTAGTTCTTCAGCACCAGTGGCATCCTGCTTGCTTCAGTCAATCTTTTGTTTAGCTGCGGTGACTTGAGGGGCCAGCTCCTAACAACAGAGGCTTTGACAAAGCACCCGAGGATTCTGTTAAAAAGTTGTGTTTCGTAATTGTAGTTGTCGTGTCAGAGCCTAACTGACTTGGAGCTGAAGGATTTTTGTGAGATGCGTAGCTGTGCCAGCAGGGACCCAAGTCTCCTGGGCTGGCCGCGCTCTCATTAAGATTTGCCGCTAGCAGTGGCGGTGTTCAGCATGTATGTGACGTGCATTCTGTTATTGTATGCTTGGCTTGTCAGCCTGCAGCTTTCTGACACTCACTTATGTCACTCTTTATTCAGAGAGGAGGAAGCTTTTGATAATTTGACAAGACAAGCTCTTAAACGATCTAGGTCATGGCCTTCACTGTCTGTGATTGTGAACATATTTCCTGAAAGCCCTGTCACTCATCACAGCTACATTTTCTCCCGGGGAGCCACAGGCCTGTCCTGGTCTCTTGTCAGCTCATACATTTTGGTTATTCATATACCAAATACAGTGCTGGGGTTGTTTTTTTCCCCCTTCCCTTTTGCAAATGCTAGCATGTTAGTAAGGCTAATCCTTTCTCCTGTGCTGTGTTCCCAGCAGGGCTACGTTCAAGGGCTCTCTCTAGTACAAGGCAGACAACTGGCCAAGGGGAGCTGAGGAGGAGGAAAGGCCGCTTAGTGCTGTTTTTGTGTTTGTTCATTGTTGTGGAAATATGAGAACTGGTGGCAAGGGCCTTGTCTATTGAGCACTTGAGTCTTGGTCTGCTGTCAGGGGCTGTTTAAGATTGAGTGTTTTATTTTCTTTGATGTTCACATTTGAGAATAGGGAAGTGGGAATTAAACAACAGATGCACTAAGCTGTTGTTCTCGTAAAACAGTAATTAGCACCTGATAAAATTCAATATGGGTCGAAATGCACAATATAAACTCTCAATTCATCTGGTGTGGAAAACTGTGTTGATTCATCTTTGAATTTTATGAATAATAACACTCAGTTATTTATTATGGTTTATTATACAAAATACAATAGAGGGGAAACTAGTTGGGCAGAAGTTGGCCAACAGTGTCGCACACTGCTAAAACAGATGTACACGCGCTGGTGGTGGGCGTCCAGTGGAGCGGCTGGGGGTGGCCCTGTGCACTGCCATCCAGCTGAGCGCCAGGAAGGCGAGGTCACCAGGGCAATCAATAAATACGATTGTCTTGTAACTGCTCAGTGTATTTTCATCTTCGATGAGTTCCACAGCAGAACCAGCCATTCATTTAAATATTTTTAAATAAATGAGACCAAAGTTTCGCTGGTGATCTATAAGCGTCTTGCTTTAGAATTTACATTGTCCAGGCAGTAGCCATATAAATGGAAGACTTGTGAGTCTAGTTGGTAGAAAGCACAGTATGTGGGGTAACTAAGGAATGGGAAAAAGTCGAAGTCATAAAAAGACATCTGTAGATGGGGTTTTACAACCTCCATGATGCATATTATGTTTAGAATTCAAGGTACGGTCTGTGCTTTCTATTGGCATCCATTTAGAATTGAAAAATATTTCTTAATCCTCTATGGAAATTATATAAAAAACAGTCCAATGGAACTATGCATGGGAATGTTGAGTAAAAGTACGTAAGAGATAGTCAAGATTCCTGTTTTTAATTGTAACACTGTTGCCTACTAAGAAGTTTTGGGTTTCTCACTATTAATTTTCTCTATCAGGTATCATCTTCATGTACAGAGCAATCAGATGATTGTTCAAAAACCAAGTAATTCTTTCTTTTATTACTAAATTGCTGCAACACAAGAAAAGGTCACATGGTAGCGTGGCATTCTGCCACTGTATGACAACTCAGTGATTGCGATTTTTCAACCGTGTTATTCTGAGGGCACTGTAGTAATCAAGAACTATCCATAACTAATGTATAAATAACGGCCTGCTTAGCTCTACAATAATCCAACTCAAATTGCACACTCACCGCAAAAGGCCTTTGGTAGAAGGAAGGAAATGAATATTTAAAAGTATATTGTGCTTTAGATCTTTGTGAGTAAATATGTTTACAAAAACATTTCCCTGTGCCATTCTCAAGAACTTGGGTAGCCTCAGAATATGTGGCTATCCTTGGGCACTAGAATGACCTTCACTGCCTTCTGCAGCTGTTTTTCTGTTGCAAATAATTCCTTACCCTAGAAGTCATTGTATATATGTGGTTTCTTAATCAGGCGCTTTAGTTTCCATGAATATAATATTAAAATTGAAAAGCTGCCTACTAGAGAGTAATGTATACACCTTTTTATAGACACTTACGGAGGATACTGAAGCTTATTAAAATGCTTACTGAATAAGATTTTCAGCCACGTTGGGGCATATCTACTCGTTTTTCTCTAATCACTTATGATGGTGTATAATCACTAGGGATTTTGCCATTGAAAAGTTATTTTCTGAGTTACTGCCAGGTCCGCAATACTTTCTGGATGCGTAAATTCTCTTTGTGAGTTTTCTCAAGTCCCTGAAAAATAAAGAGTGACATATCAGGTTAGGAGTTATTTTAGAAGGATATAGCAAAGACTGTAAAGATTTAAAAGCTAGACTTGACTCACGCTAATTTTAAGCATGCCTATGTGGTGTGTGTTTGTACACATGTGTGTACACATGTGGAATACATAAATATTGTTTAATAAAGCTCATATAGGTTCACATTTGCTTCAGAACTGCTTAACTTGATGGTTTAAATTTTTTATACCTGTGATAAAATATGGTTGTTTTATAAAAGCAGACCTTTCTGTTGTCAGCAGTTCTTTTTTCTGAGAAGATAATAAGAAATGCACTGCATGGAGAGCCCGTTTTGAAGAAGCATAGTCTTAGCATAGACCTGGCCGTGAGAAACCCCTCCTCCCAACTGGCCTGTTGTTTGCTGTCACCTGTTTGGGTGTCAGGAGGTCCGCCTTTCGCCAAAGTATTGAATTTTGCCAAGTCCCTGCAGGTTATTTTCATTACAAACGTAAAGCTGGAAAGGCCTCAACTTTTTAGCGAAAAGGCCATGGTGAGGAATAGCCTTTCATTTCTTGGGTGTGTTTTGTGTTTAATTCTCTTGTTACTCTGTGTCCAGGCACACTGAAAGTTCACATCGAGCGATGCGGTGAGAGGTGGCTACCGACCTGAGAGCGGGTGTCTTCCATGGGGGGGTCAGGTTTTCCTTGGAATGCAGGTGCTGTTCACTTGTTTTCTGCCATACCGTCAAAAGGTTCTTTTTAAAAAGGTGTACTTGGTGACTTTTATTGATTTTGACTACTGCTGTTCATTTATCAGTTCAGCTAAGTTATGGCTCTTAATCACATCTTAGTGTCGAAAACTTTTTAACCTGACTGAAGAGAAGAAAGGGGAGTGTAAACTTGGTCCCTGGCTCTCTGACAATGGCAGGGAGTGTGCTAAACCAGTGTAAAATTCAATTAAACTGTCTAGCCAGGTTTTTGAAGCTGAAATGCAGACCCTTTCTGTTAAGCTTCTTATTTTCCTGTGACCGACACCGGTGGATGCTGGGTTATGCCAAAACCAACAGGCTGTAAAGTACCTTGTTTCATGCTCCCAGCTGATCAATATTTTTATTTTCCAGGCTTGCCCAGAAATCTGGAGGCAGTATCACCTAACAGTGAGTAGAAACACCTTTTTTATTTTCCCCAGGACCCAGCCTATTTACCCTTCTCTGAGCTGCTGACCATAAAATATAGACAAGTGTCTCCTGCTGGAAAATAATAAACATCTGAAGAGTTTATGCTGAGAAAGCAGCAGTAAGGTTTTCTCTTCTCCCTTCCCTGAGACTCTGCCCTCTGCCTTCCTGTTCTTAATAGGTTTGGATTGCTTTGATTATTCACATCATTTAATGATTACGTCATAGTAGCTCTCAGTCTTCCCAGTCCACTAAATCGAGGGGAGTGGTGGGGGAATATGCCAGGGGCTCTGAAAAATTAGTAGTCATCCAGTATCTCTCAAAGGTTACATCAGCTACAGCCCGCAAACGTAAAATCTCCAATATCTTCCAATATACGTTTTCCTGATTCTACTGAGATAGTATATATTTTAAATGAAGCTGGGAAGAGCCTAATATATCTTTCTTAAAGAACAATTCAACTATCATAACCTTAAGCCCCCTCGTGGCTTATTATGCAACATGTATAAATAGCTACGTGGTAGCCATTCAAGCTATTCAGCTTTCTGCTTTTCTTTTTTGTGTGTGTCCTTCTTAGGCTAAGTAGAAAGAATCATAAGAGGTAGTTTGCTATAGACTTTATTTGGCTAACGACCAATATTAGGAAGTCCGTTTGCTTTTCACGTTACTGATGAAATGTTGCTTCGATGATTCTTTATAGCCCCATTGGTCGTTTCTGTTAACATATTCAACATGTTTAAGATATGGTAATAAATATTTTTAATTACATATAATGTAATTAAAAGCTGTTCCTTAAGGTTTAGGGTGTTAAAATTTTATTTATGGGAAGACGGGTAATAAAGTAGAAAACGCAAACGTTTTTCCAAAACATGACTTACACTGCTTTCCTCTTCTTGAAAGAAAAGCAAGCCAATAAGTCAACTCAAGACTTATCAGTCTGTGAGAGGCCCAAAGAGGAAAGAACATTACATGGTGTTGCTTTATCTTGTTATTACTTTAATTCGTTTGACAATTCTTAGGAGAAAGCTGTAATTCTTTCTGTACCCTTCAAAAATCTTGGTAACAGCTTCAGTTTATTAAAAATGTTTGTATGCATTCATGTGTTATTATATGTAGAGATACGTAATTACAGATCTTACCCATATGGATTCATTCTGTTTGTTGCTGTGCTTCAGTAGCAATTTTTTTTATCACATACTAGGATGTGAATTTATTTGAAATTTAATCATCTCATACTTTTCAAGATCATTCTTTTAAGCTGCATATCCATAGATTTCCACATATGTTTTTATTAAATAATATGTTTAAACTTCACAATGCATTTATTTTTCCTTCTTCCTTAATTTAGAGAACTCTAGTCTTGAAAACTTAAAACATGGGTATTACTATCTTAAAGCCACTACTTTCATTATTTTCCCTGTGTTTTTTTAATCAAACAGGATAGAAATTAGTGTAAAATAATAAAAATATTTAAAATTTCTATTAATATTGTAGCATTTTAGAAATATAAACTATATAAAAATGATACCTAGGAAAATTAAAATAAGAAACCAAATGAATTTATCTTTGGGGGAGTTACCATATATTCTAGCTATAGTTATAACAAATTTATTTTGAAAAATTATTTTATCTCAACCTGGGATCCTGATTAATTTCTCAAAATTAATATTGAAGTGACTATTAAAATTTATGATTATTGAATTTAAATTGAATTTACTATGTTAGTATAAATGTGAAATTGGTATATTTATAAACATGCATGCTTATTATATTTGTCAGTTCATCTAAAATAAAAACGTTAAATATGGAAATTACAGTTGAGGTGTGGAGGAAATATCCAAATGCAGTAGCCAATCTTGGGTAAGGCCCAGCTGCAGGGCGACTGTCATCTTCGGCTCTTTACTTGGCGATGGCCTGCCATCTATTGACTGGAAGCAGCGCTCACACCTGATTGAATGTGGTATCAATCAGAGCAGTGGCCAAGCCGCGAAGCCTTGGTTAGAATTGCTACTGTGTAATCATTTAAACTAGTCTGCTTAAAGCTCCAGAACTGTCCAAACTTAATTACTGATCCATTTCTTTCCTAAGCACAAAGTGATCATTATTTATCCAGAGTGAACTGTGCTTCTTTTGGAGGGGAAATTTGATTAATATATCCAGTTTGCAAATGTTTACATTGGGGAATTTTTCAACCACTTTGATTTGCCTCCCAACCAGTAAGCCTCGTAAGTCATTTACAGAGCAACCTACATTTTAGCAACTGCTAATTATGATCTGTCCACGAATCATTCTTCAAATGCGATAGTTTAAATACTACTGCTTGTCCAACACTTCAGGAAGGAGATGAAGTCGCATACTGTGTTGTCAAAGGGGACTCGTAAAGTGCTTCAAATCAAAATTTTCTTAAAGCGCATTCTTAAATAAGAAAATGTTTATAGGGAAAACTCACTGAATCTAGCGATTTCATAAGACCTTCGTAAGTACTTATATCTGAGTAGAATAGATTTTAAGTAAACTTTTGACTAAACTTTACTACCTTACTAAAAACTAACCTACTATTCTGAAAGGGTGCAAGCTAACAAGATTCTAAAATGACATTTGCCTTTTTATGTGACATATAGCATATGTCAGGACAACTGTGTAACTGTTTTCCTTTGTAAATTGTAATGATTATAAAAGTTCTATTAGATACTTTCAGATTATTGATTTAGAGACTTACATGGGGAAAAAGAAAAATTAAGACTTTTATTCATCAATTAAATAATTTTTCCCAAACAATTAAGTTTTTTACTTAAAAAAGTTGTTGTTTTAAGTTCAAAAGACCTTTAGCAGTACAACATCGTTTTTGTGTCCTAATTTCTGTATATTTTCAGATTTTGGTAAAGCTTGGTCCTGAACCTCTTTTTACCTTTCAAATAATTCATCCCAGATAAAGGTTTCCCTGCTTAATTAGTCAAGAAGGAGAGTCCCTTTCCCCATACCCTGCCATCTCTAGTCCCATTGATTTTAAAAATCCTAGGCCAAAAATGGCCACCAGCAAAGTTTTACAACACATTTGTTTATTAGTAGAGGCTGTAATTGGACATGCTTTGGGCAGTGTGTAATCTACTTACTTTAGAAAGCAACCAGGAGTGTGCTGTTTGGGGCTGTACGTGCTAAGAGCCAGAAAGGACAATACATCTTCTATGTTTAATTTTGCGCTTAGATTTCTTTGTGTGCTGTGTTAAAGCATGAGTATACCCTGCTATATCCTGCAGCTGTTTTTGTTTAAGTAAAGACTTAAAACAGAAAGCAAATGTAACTTTTTAGTAGAAAAGTTAAGTTTCATATGTTTCTTTAAGTGTTTGGAAAGTCTTCACAAAAAGTCAGAGGTATTCACTGTGGAATGGGGAGAGCAATGGCCTTCCTAACGCTCCCTCCTGGCATGGACAAGTCTTGGCTTCTGGCTGTCCGAGTTCCCGCCTCTTCCGTCAGTGCTCTCACCTGCGAGAGAGAATGGCATGTTCTGTGTTAGGGACCATCGTCAACACCGCTTCGTTTCCTTTTGCTGCTGAGTTCCCGCTTCTCACTTGGGCACATCCATGTAAAGCTATTTCTCGGGCTTCCATAGTAGAAAAAGGAGAGGTTTACACTAAGTGGTACTACTGCTTCCTCATGTGTGCCATGCCATGGCAAAAGAAGGAAAACCCTACACACCAGCAGGTTTTCATTAGCGGTAACTCTAGAGCCGTGTTGTATAGTCCAGCAGGCAGGAAGGGGAAGGTAGATTTGGTAGTTTTGAGGCTACAGCTCTACCCCCCAGAAGAGTCTTTATCCTGGGACTGTGCTTGTTGTAAGGTAGGATGGAACAAATTTCTAACTGCCTAGAGCTAAAGTGGAATTTTTTTCCCTATAAAACAATTTAAAATGGGAAATAAAAGAGTTTCAAAAAGTCAGTTCCAAGCCAGAACCTTTTCTGTTCCAAGGGAAAAGCTCTCTCCCTCTTCATTGGATATATATGGGGAATCCTAGCTACCTTTTTGAGAGCACCTCGGCTGCTTAAGCAGGACTGCAAACCCCACAAGAACCATCCATCCACGTAGTGTAGAGCCAAGGGAAAGATCTTTGTCTTTATTTTAGAGAATGAGTTGCTTGTTGTATTTTAAAACACTAAATATTTCCGAAATAGAATGCGAGCTACCGAGGTCTTTGTATCATTTTTTGGAGGCTTGTCAAACAGATCATCATAAACAACACTTTACAGAGGCATTTTCTAAGCTTTTATTTTGGTGTTTTAAATTCACTTTGCCAACTCCCTAAGGAGCCAAGAATATTCTTGAGTAAATTCTCATTTGGTTTTTTTATACATGGTATTGCTACTTCAGTATTTTTGATGAACTGTGTGTTGCTATCAAAAATTACATTTCTACCCTATTTTCAGATTCAGTTTTTATTTAAAATGCTCCAAGTACTAAAACATTACTAAGTTGAAGGTACTCATCCTGATAACTCCAAAGGTAGATCACTATTTTGTAGTACCTCGAGGCCATCTTCATGTTGTAGGGCTACAAAATAAATCAGACTATTTTATCTTTAGCATTACTTGTCTTTGAACAACTAAAATTTTTTGAATTATCAATAGAAGGCTTGTTTTCTAATCCTCCACCGATGATAACAGATAGATATAAAGTACATTTGGACAGTAAAAATTCTTAAGATTTTCAAATGAAAAGTGTTTGAGAATTTACTATCACATTTATGTTTATTTTGTATCAAAGAATTTAGTGTCAAAATTGTGCTGGTAATTTTTAAACTTCATGTTTTCAATATAATGTAAAAAATAATCACTGTATTTACAGAATAAGTCAACCTTTTTTTTTTTTTAATAAATCTTTATTTCACTGGCATGACCACATTTTGCCAGAACTTATCATTGGAAGCAATTGGAAAATGCAATTTCAAAGCAAATGAAACCTGGAATTATCAATCTCAATAAATGAGATTCATTTAAAAATAAATACTATTTGCCAAATCATCAAAAAGCAATTTTCTAAAGCTTCGGTAAAGGGAGCAAGAGGAGGAAATGAATGAGCATTATGAATTATAAATGCATATATTATTTTTCCTTTCACAATGTTTCCTCGGACATTGGGAAATTATATATAGACATTTTTTGACTGGGATAGAATAAGGCAGTTTTGATATAATTTATGTTATCAGAAGAATAATACCAATACTTTATTTATTTATTATGGGTGAAACTTGGTATTTACTTTTCAAAAATCTTGGATATACACCCCTTCCAAGAGTCAATTCCCAACAATTTTCAGTATTTTAATGTACATATATTTAAATTCTTAAGTGGAAATCAATATGGCATAGTTTTAGTGTTTGTTTTATTTTTTTGGGTTAACATTTAAATAATATCAAGTGCTTTATTAAAATAATGCTAATTTAGATTTAAGTATTTCAAATAAGCATATAGTAGTATATAGTACTCACACAGTTCAGAAAAGACTCGAGTGTTTTAGCATAGAAGCTGCTGTATTTTCACCATCTTTTAAGTAAATATCTTTAATACCTTAACCACCAGTCATTGTAATTTTGATTATTTTTTGTAGTCTTTTGTGCTCAATAGTAAGCTAACTGGACTGAATCTCTACCATTAATAACTTTCTTTCCTTTGACAAAAAGTGCCTATGCTTCTGTCTGCCCCTTAGTGGCGGACACACTGACTCTTCCATTTAGGACTCTGACCTTTACTTTAGGAGCGCCAAGTTTTGCTTCTGTTTTATGAGCTTAAAGGAGACTTTTGATCGTGTATATTTTTTGTCTGTTAACAGATGTCTCTCTTAAGGAGGACAAAAAGATGGAAGATTGCATTTAGAATTTTTATTGCCCTTTCTTCCTTCCCCAGATGTGTTCACCTTTACCAACAAAGGAATTGTATGCCATTGCAAGGGGCAATTTCCCCTTAGGAAAATACAGTAGTCGTGTAATCCCAAAGGAGTCGACATGTTTTACCTCAGAGCACTACACTTTGAAGCAGTTTCCCAACTGTGGCAGGAAACGATGGTCATATAAAGAGGCAGCCCTGAAATCTCAGTGTTCCTCCCACTCACCAGTGCACAATGGCTTCCTAGAATAACTTGTGGTTTTAAAATCTGCATGTCAAGTAATTCCTCTTCTTTGCTCTGCTACCTATACATAATGCAGAACAGTTAGCATATTGAGGTCATTGTTTTTAATATGGACTTTGAAGATGTAACCTGACCGGTCCTTAAGCATATTCCAGCTGGTTGGATTTACCATCATCTCGCCATAGAGCATCTGTGAGCAGCACTGCCATTGCTGTCGAGATGCGTCCGACATGTGGCAGCGCTCTGGTGAGAGTAGAATGACCCCCAGGGTTCCCACACAGGTGCCTCATTCGTCTGCTGAGGCAAGCTGAGGGGTGCAAGCCAGGTACTTGGCCACTGTGCCCCCAGGGCTAAAAGTAGATGCCGTAGGCGGTACTGAAGAGAGTGTGGTTGACCAAGCTTTTTTGTAGTACTGCATGTTAACAATGAGGGACAAAGGGAGAAAGCAATTCCTAACAGGTTGTCACAATCGGGAATCCCTTCCTCTCGGTTATGATAGCCTTTAAGGATTTGAGTTTGTCATTTGAATGATCTGCAAGAAAAGTCTATTGAAAGGACCTGCTGACACCTTGACATGACGTAGGTTTTCAGTTATGGTAAGCTGCAGTGATGAATTTAAGTTGAATTAAATCTTAAGTTTCAAAACTACCGCTTCGAAGGTAACTAAGAGTTTGTGATTTTGTCAACAGATCTTAGACTTGAAATTAATCTGATCCCCATTTATTATGATAACTATGAGTTTGTACATACAAGAGTCAGTCAAAAAGTATTGCTGTAAAATTGTAGAACCCTTTTGTGAACGCTATCAAGTTTTGGCTTATGCTATTGTAGCTTAGCATAGCCTACATCTGCATCTAAACACTTCTGAAAGAGGTACTTCCCACTCTCACCTTTCCCCCAAGAATTGTGCACTCTTCGATTTACAGCACATCAAACAGCAATTTTTCTATCCCTCAGAGCTCAGATTGCATTCCTTTAAAATGTTCTTTGAATTTGGCGAACAAAAAGAAATCTGAAAGGCTTTCGGTTGGATGGAGTAAGGTTTCCAAACAAGATTCTCCTAGGATAGCCCTTGCCACTGTCGAATGAGCAGGTACCTTAGTTATCGTGATGGGAGAATTTTCTCCGTGCAACTTTCCTGGCCTATTTCTCACCAGTGCAGCTTTCTCAACACAACTCCCTCATAGCCTCCTGTGATCATCCTGTGTCCTTAGAGAGAAAAAATCTGGTCAAGATTGCTCCTTAGGGATCCCCCTAAAACAGCCAACATAACTTTTTTGACTGACTTCTCTGCCTTGCATTTAACTGGCCTATCTGACCTCAGAAGCCACTGTTTTGAATAACCCCTCCTTTTTAGACACCCAAACAAGACTTAGGGACAAGTGTATTACTGAGAGAACTTGTCTGTGGCCATTCACTGACCACAGACATATTTCAAACATGCCTTGTTTGGAATAAGCCTATGTATGTAGCAGTAGATTCTGATTTACGAGTGTATGTGTATTTTCTTTGTTACTCTATTGTGAGCTTGGCAATGATGCTCTAAAACTAACAGCTGTGGCTTTTTAAAAATACCAGAAATGTTATATGAAGAAAAATGCTACATGCTTAAGTTAAAAACCTTTAAAATATTCTATTTTTAATATCTTTGGGGCTAAACTAGACCTTCCCTTTAATTGATATGCCAATACACTGGTAGATCACATTTTAAAAACAAGAATTATTCAAAATGAGTAATTAGAAATCTGTATTGCCAGCTTCATATAAATAATCTGCATGCATTTTTCCATGGTGGTATCAGCTAGGCATTGGTCAAACCCAACAGCTACTCCCTGGGAGAAAAATGAGGCTGTCTACTCCCGGGAAGATTTACAGACTCAGAAACCCTAGAGAAGGTCACTGTGGATCAAATGTGACTCGTTGGCAGTGGAACTTGAGGGGATTAAATTATTCTATCAGATTATTTTCATTTCAATCACTTAGAACTGAATATTGGGGATAGATTATAAGGTTATCTTTTAAATTATGTGATGTGTCCTTGTTTATACATACCCCTTTAACATCAATATGTTTATTTACATCTATTTTTTATTGCCCCCACATTCCTTTTGGTGGGCTGAACTTAATTTTGGACGTTTTCTTAATCTTGCACATAAAATAACATGTCGATTTTTGTCTGTCTCAGGTCTCTCACGTTTCCTTTATTGCTGTTACACTTGCACATTTCCTGCTGACCTCATTGAAGGCCTTGGAGAAATTGACTGTGAACTCAGGCCTGAAGAGCAGACCTCTTTCTGCGGAAGCCCTAAGGAGTGCCTCAGAGCACAGTCGAGAACAACGAATGGCAGCTTTAGGGTCCGATTTTTTGTTGAGGTTCTGGCTCTTTGACTTACTAGATGTAATTGTTCATGTTAAAGAGCCTCAGAGTCTTCATTTGAAAAATGGCGATAATGCCTTGTGGGATTCTTGAATGAGATGGTAAATACACGGAACACAGTGCGAGGCAATGTGTGAACTGTGTTACAGCAAACCATGGACACAGTGCACCCATAAACATGACCTCTGGACTGACCTTAGACTCAGATGACGTGTCATTTGAGAGGACTACTTTTTTTCCCCAAAATAAAAGGGTTCATGATAACATCTTTATGCTGAGTTCCCCCCAAAATGTTTTCTTTTATGGTTTTATTAAAATACAGTACCCTTTGTTAACATAATCATTTCTCTCAGCTTTTATTTTCCATTATTTATACTTGTTCTTTCCAAGAAAATAGTTAAGATACTTTACATTTAGCCAATGTGAATTATTTATTTGCCTAAAAACTTTCATTGAATTTATCTGAAAGTCATAATAATAATAAAGTTAGATTGCAAAAGGGCCATTTTCTTTTTCTAGTGAAAATGATTTTATGTAAAACAAGGACCATGGAAGATGTAATGTATCATTTTTGAAAACTAGGTACCAAGCTAATGTATAATTCTTCAGTGAAAACATCTGTATCATCTGGATATAGTTACCTACTCACTAGCAAATGAAATGAGGTAAATCTTTGCTTCCCCTGTAAATAATGAGGATAATATGAAATCAAATTCGCCCTTCCACACTACCCCTAATTTTTTTCCCTTTAAACTTTCCTGCTGAGGGTAGAAGATTTATAGGAATCTGATGGTGAATGAAGCACATCAGTTCTTTGCACTTCAGGTAGAAGAAGTCCGTGCCCCCATGATAGATGGCAGAAACCAGCCTGATTTGTACCCCAGGCTTCTGGAATACGGGCTGCGTCAGTTGTTTTGCACGCCCCTTAGTCATATTTGCCGTGGGTCCAGCAAAAAAAAAACAGAGTGGGGGTGGGGCACAAAACTAAGCACTTTGTCAGGGCATGTGATTTGCATTCTTTCCAAGAGCATTCCTGTTCCATGTTTGCTCCTTATTTTGAGGCCAGCATGGAGATGTACTCATACAGTAAAAGAAAAGAAAGAAAGCTTGGCTTTCCCTCATCCATGGAATTCCCTGCTTTTGTGACTGACGGGGAAGAGTATTTCAGGAGAAGAAGCAGGATGAAGGAGCTGCTGTGGGTTTTCAGTCATGTAGAGTTATGGTGAAAATGAAAAGCTTGGGGTTTATTTGAATCCCCTGTGTATTAGCTAATAAACAGAATAGGTCTATGGTTCCATTCTTCTACAATTTTTCAATGGAGGCTTATGGACAGTTGTGTGTAAAATATACAAGGAGATTTGAATATGCTAAGCATGTCACATAGAAGATATACAGTAATGTGGTTTCTCTGTTTTATAGTCCACTCTAATAAACATTCAGATCAAATATCCATGTATGTGTTCTTTCCCGTCCCTTCCCCCACACCTTCCCTCCACGCCCTCCTCATCCCTTCCACCCAGCATCAAAGCTTGTGGTCCTCCTCCATCCGTGGACTAAAAGGTTTCTTTGTAAGCCAGGCCATTTGTCCATCATTGTTTGGGGTCCAAACAGTGGTAAGATACCCTGTCACCGATCCCGCATGCTATGAATGGCAGCTTCTCTCCGGACAATTGGTGGAGGGGCCGAGAAATATTCCTGAGAGGATTATTTAACCTTTCAATTTAGAGGGCACAAAGCCTGGCTGATTAATGAACTTTCTGATGGGCGCCGATAAGCGGATCTAATTCTTTATTTCCCCTAAAGGTGATTCCTTCTCCTGTCCATATTACTATAATCTTAAACATAAAATGTGGCAAATAGATTAAAAAACAGCACTAAAGAGTTTATCTGGCTGGCAAACTGAAGGAGCTAAATTAAAATTGGTAATGGCAGCAGTGGCTCAGCCTCGTATATGGTTTTTAAATGCACTGCGTATTCTGAAGAGACTTATTCTCCAGCTCGCCTGGTAATGACTGCTGTGGGTGCACAGGCTGGGGCTGGCTTCTGTTATCCCCACCCCCACACCCCAAAAAAATGAGTTGTGTTATCTGGATGGCTGCAGACACATGCGCATCCCCCTTTCTCACTGCATGGGCAGACAAGGTCGATAGCATTACAAGGTATTTGTGGCAGTGCTTGTTTCAGTTTTCAGAGCTGCCAGTTCCCAGGCAGATTTGAATTACAAAAGAAGAAGCTGGCATGAAAATTGAAAGGTTTTATCGGCTGGTCTGAAGCCTCATAGCACATTGCTTATTTATGCAGTCCATTTGCACCAGGAAATATAAAAAGGAAATACATTTTTAAAATAAGGCCATAAAGACCCAGATATGTTTAAGATGGCAAATAAAATATAGATACCTATAATATCTTTCCAGGAAACGATTTTCACTTAATGTTGCACATTACTTCAGGAGAGCATTTATGTTGCTGTCATAAATTTGTGCGTTTGTGTCACTATGTAGGTAGTCTCTGGGGATTAAGAAGGAAGCCTTTGCTAACTTACTTTAAAATTAAAATAGATGGAAGGCTAGCCCTACAGTTTGAAGGCTACATTGGAAATATTTAAATAGGGTGGTAAATTAAACTTAAACTAACATTTTTGCATTCCATGTAAAATTAGCTATGGCCCAGTGAGTAAGTGCCACTACCTTTGGAGAAAATTGGGATGCTGTTTAAGCCGTGAAGATTTGGAGCATTCAGGGAGTGGATTGCCGACTGTGACCCTTACTGTCTGCATATATGCTCATTGTTCCCTGCTCAGTGAGGCTTTCTTTTTCCTGTGTGTGTGTGTGTGTGTGTGTGTGTGTGTGTGTGTGTGTGTGTGTGTGTTGGTTTTGTTTGGGGGTTTTTTGGGGGGGGAGGGCGAGGGAGATCCTCAAGCATATGCTTAATTTATTTTAGTCTTCAAATTATAATCTTTCAGATTTTTCCCAGTACTCAATGTTGTAAACATATAATCCTACCACGACTAGGACTTAAACCAACAATTTCTATCTACTGATGTTACTTTTACATAGGTTTGACTTATTCAAAAGAGAAACCCTCGTGCGCTCCTTTAAACGCGGGGTTGCATAGAATGAAGACATAAGCATACAAACATCAATAGTGGAAGGACTTGAATAATTAATGATTTTACCACTGGTCATTTGCCACCTTCAACCCACTGGTTTGTAAAACTGAAGGCTATCCAAAAGAATGACAGGAAAGAAGTCATAGGTGTCTAAAACAATACCAAATCAATAAAGCAACACACTTTTATTCGGCTGCAATTCAGCCTAACACTGATTAAGAATTCACTTTCCAATAAAGCAAATTACTCTCAGCCAAACTAAAAGCTGCATTTTTTTTTTTTGGTTGCAATTTCCCTTTTCACCACTGTCTGATACCTTTCTCATGTTTTCATGACCTGGATTAATTACTTCATGTATTTTTTTAACAGACAAAATATCAAAAGCATACACGTCTGCTGCATGCTAATGATGCGCTGTACATTTTTTTCATGAATTTTCATAAGGATTTTTTTCTACGTAGCATGTGTGGCTTAATGATGTAATCACCCGATAGACTAGAAAATGCTCCAAAGGAGACGTTCCGGTCTGTTGTGTACATAATACATGTTTCAGAAATCTGCCTAATTAAGGAATTACCCGATGGATTGGGAGCTGTTGGGTACATGACAGAGTTGGGGTTTTTGTTGTTGTTACTGTTTTTAAACATGTAAAGAATATCATAGCCATATCCTTCTGGATATACTTTTAATGGCATATTTAAGATGTCAAGTAGCAGTGTCTGTCCACTAGAGTACAGTTCAGTTTTCCCCTCTCAATAAAACTAAAAGCTGGAAATACTTCCTAAAGGAAGCACTGTTTGGGAAATCGTTTCGGAATCTATATCCACAGCCTGGCTTGGGAAAGGCCTGGAGTTCAGGTCCCCAGGGTGGGCATCTGCTCCAGGAAGCCACTGTCCAGTGAGGAAAGGGTGCCAGCCGTCGCACTGTTGGCACTGCAGGACCATCCGTTCACTGTCAAACGACACTCCCGACTTTGAAATCCCTTCCTTCCATCGCGTTAGGCTTGGTTATGCTCTGGCTCCGTTTCTGATGGCATTTCTTTCTAGTGGAAGCAAGACCACAGGAAAAGAAGGCATCTTATTTCATTTCTCCTTGCTTCCTCTCTGCCAAAGAGACGCTCCCACCTTTGTAGGCCAAATATATCTGATTTATAGACTAGCCAGTAAAAGTTAACCGAGTTTTCAAACCAAAAATATTATTTTAAATTTAAGCTTTTGTGTTAGTTAGAACCAATTATTGGCAGTATATTAACAAGCCATATGAACTTGTCATGGCCTCAGGCCACTTTCGCAGGAGGAATTTGGCTTTGGTTTGGTTAGGTTTTAAATCTGTGAGCATTAGGGGGAGGTTTGTACTGTTGATGCGTTCATGAAAGCATACATTGGAAATACTCTGAAGGAGAAAGCTTGTTCACAGCATGAAAATCATAGTGCTTTACGAGGCGCATATACAAATGGGACCTGTTCAGGAAGACTGCAGCTAAGTTTACCCAGTGTTAGTTTGGTTGTCAGTAGATTTACTTCTGTATATAATATATTTGCTTTTAGTATGTTCAAATAACAAATCGCATTAACAAATAAAAACATACAGCCTAGTTTTAGCATATGTATGATTATAAAAATATATCCGTTTTACACTCATGAGAGTAGAAAATTCCCTTTAATTAGTGAAATTGATTGCATATCCTATATAATAATGAGCTTCAAAGTAGATGCAAGCCCTCATTGGATCAAAGTCCGTTTAGATAAGGGCAGCTCAAGGTCACAGAGGGGGATGCCCAGCAGGTTCATTTGCATAAAAAATTACTGTTCAAAACAGGACACTGAGGCAGCTCTGGCGTTTTTGATCTCTTGGCCTTTGTCATGGAGATTCTTGGCAGTGAAGGGAGTAAGGCCAGTGTCCCAGATAATGATTAACTGTTTTAATGGCATTCATTCATTCATTCCGCACTAACTACTCATGCAGAAAAAAGGTTATGTAAAATGACATTAGAAGAAAATCATTTGTAACCGTTGCATCGGGCTGCACTTTGAGGAGACATTAGGAGTAAATCCGTGGCGTGGTCGGCTTCTGCTTTATCTTCTGATATTTACTGAGTTTACTGGTGCATGAAGAGCTTTCAGCAAGAATAGCAGACGGGGTGGACCTTTCATAGGTAATGCTATCTACCAGGTTATTACTTCTCTATATTGATAGTAAAGCAATCTCCAAGATATCACCCTACAAATATAGATTAGTTAAATGTCTGTAACCAAAAAAAGGAGTTTATTTTCATGAATAGTTCATTTGGTATCTATTAGTTCATAGTCATTAGGTAAATTTTTCAACTTAAAAAGTTCTGAGAAAACTACATCTCCACCCTTACATTTAACTTTTCTGTCAGCAGTACAGACACGTATGACAGAAACTCTGAACCAGAGTTAATCAGTTGACACATTCTGCTTTAAATTGGACCTTTACTGTTAATTAAAATTAAAGACATGCTCCAAGGAGGAAGTATTGAGTCACAAATTTATATTTCTTAGACTTTAAATAGCTTTAAAGATTTTTGTTAGATCACACTGTGGAAACTTGTCCACTGGAAATCATTATTGAGTTTTCAATACTGTAGTCTAAGACAGAAATGTTCTCTAATTAGGTAAGATCTAGACTGATTCCATTCTTATTAAGTCTTAGTTCTTGATCGTTTATTAAAATGAGAGTATCTAGATAGCGTTGGTCATGTCATTTACTAATTAATTATTGTGAAACCGTGTAGCAGGATAAATGCTGTTGGTGTTTTCGTTGGTAATACGGGACAGTTTTCCTCGGTGGCACTCAGACGTGGGCACTCCCTCCAGTGAGGAGTAAGCAGTAGGGCTAAAGTTGAGGCTTTCTTATGCTCAAAGGAAGCGCCCACATGAAGCATGTTTTCGGAGTCCTGAGTGGGGAGGCCCTCTTGACCCCTGGCCTGGTAAGACTGCGTTCCTATTCCCTGAGTCTGCCGGAGCACATACCACGAGAAGTAAATGAAATACACGGGGCTTAACAAACTTGTTGGGGAAATTCCATTTTTTTGTTCCTTCTGTTTTCCTATGAACTTTTGAAGCCCCCTCATACTTACGAAGCTGTTTCATTAGTTTATTCAGAATTTTAAATAAACCAAGCCAGTGATATTGCACATACGTCCCTTTGTGACATAAAAAAGTACAGCTTCCCAAAGTACCCAGATTGTTGACAATCAGCAAAATATGTTGGGGTGCTGCCCTGGGAGCCAGGCACAGCCATGCAGCAGGGGTGACCGTGCCTGCACAGCACGGACGTTCCCTGCCTCGTTGCGTAGGAGAGGTGAAGTAGGTATGGGGCAAACAAAATTAAACAGATAGCTGTGTGGTGAATGCTGTAGGGTTCAAGAGAAAGATAACTGAGCCGAGGAGGAGGTGCCAGTTCGAGAGCGAGCGAGCGATTTCAAATGAAATGGGAAGACCTTACCAAGATGACGTTTGAGCCAAGACGTGACGGGGCTGGGGTGAAGGACGAACCCTGTTTTGACGGTGGGAAGAGTGGTTCAGGCAGCTAGACTAGTGTGTGCAGAGGCTCTGAGACGGGAGAGCCTGCAAACGGCCAATCTGACTGGGTCGCCCACGAGGTCAGGCAGGTGGGGGAAGTGAGTGTAGGCCACTGTAAGGGTTTGACTTCTGAATGGAATGAGGAGCTCTTGGTGGGTTTTGATCTGAGGGGTGATCATCTAAAGATGACCTTAGAAGGGTCATCCTGTGTTGAGAATAGGAGGAGGTCAAGGATAGAAGCAGAGAGACCAGCTAGGATGCTCTCGTCATCATCCATCTGTGAGATGGGTGGTTGTCGGCCATATTACAAGTGGAAAGAGTCAACAGGCTTGGTTCATGGATGACCTAGGAGGTCTGTGTGAGAGACCAGCCAAAGTGTGCTGGGTTTTAGACCTAAGCAATTGGAAACAAGCTACTGAGATGTGAAGGTAGTGAAAGAAGCGGAGGAAGGGAGGAAAGATTCAGATAGAGATGCCTGGTAGACATGGGGTGGTAGAGCTCTGCGGGTCTTGAGTTGAGAGGGAGGTCCAGACTGACTGTAGGCATTTGTGGGGCACTGGATTAAAGATTACTGTAAGCATAAGAAACACAGCAGCAATGGGGATGAGGCCAGGGAGATGGCTAAGAACCAGAGAGAGAGAGACTTGAGAGGGAGTGGCCAGCAACAGAGAAGAAAAACCAAAAGTATGTTGTCCTGGAAGCTAGGTGGAGAAAGGGTTTCAAGGAGAGAGTGGTGCCCTGCTTAAACTATGTTGGTAAATTAAGCAACGTGAAGATGTTGTGTTTGTGAGTCAGTGCAGTGCTACGAGGGAGGACTGTCATTGTTACAATCGCTGTTGTACAGGTGAGTAAACGAAGCAAACACTGGACCTAGATCACAGCGCTGGCAAACAGGGGAGCCAGCATTAGCATATCACCCAGCATGCAATGTATCGCTTAGTGATTTTGTCAGCGCCTCTGACTCTGTGGGTGATTTAGTGATTTTGCACTAACCTTTCCCTATCCGTGAAATCCTTTCGTTCCATACTTTGTCTTTGCATAAGTCAAGTATACAGGTATACGTGCATACTTGTGGTATGTATGTTTGTACAGTGCACACATCTCGGCACGTGCGCATCTCTGCAATCTCTGTTGCCTCTGTTGAGAGAAGCTACGTGACTGGAAAAGAAAAGCGAAAGGGAGCCAAACTTAGTTGTTGTTTTAATGTTTTGAACCATGTGTGTATTATTGATTCAAAAGTATTTTGGGAGGAGGGGAACTCACCGAAGAGTCAATAGTTAGCAAGAAATGCCATCTGTTCCCGCTACCACCCGCCCTCACACTCCCCGAGCAGAACAATGATGGACCTGCAGTTCTTTGATAGACAGAAAAGAGGGTTTCGATGCATTCGTACTTGACGTGATATCATGGATTGAATCGTTTCCCCAAAGATACAGGGACTTCAGAAAGTCTGTGGGCAAATGCTATTATCTTTTGATTCTGCTTTCAGGTGAGCTTTTTGAAACCACCCAACCCCTTCTTGTCAACTTGCATGATTCCCAGTACTGTGTAGTCATCCTTTCTTTGTGACCCTAAAGAATTAGTCTCTACTTTGCGGTATATGTTTTACCTCTGTGCGCCTTACAGAGTCTACGGTACACAGCGGGAGCTCAGTGACTTTGTTGAATGCATTCTTTTTTCATTAACTACATTAGGACTGCCTTTCCCTGCCTTAAACTTAAAAATCAAAAACAAAACAAACACGAGCCCATTCTCATAGAGGTAGTTCTTGAGAGGCATGGATAGGGTGTCTGAGCCGGTAAGTCTTTACCAGAGCAGAGAGCCTTGTCTTTCTGAACCACCCCAACATCACCACCAGGGAGCCTTGCCTTAAACTTAGTCAATAAAATAATTGAATTCAGAAAAATTCTAGGGGAGGATATGGGTCAGTCATGGTGCGATGTAGCACCGATGAAGAATACAGCTTTCCTCCAGTTCCCAAATGCTTCCCCCCCACAACTACCATGATCCTAATTCTACCTTGCAAGTCTGAATAGAGCAGAGGATGTACACTGGTGCAGATAGGAGCTGGAGGCACAGGGAATTCAGGGTGGATGATACCTTCAGGACCAGGGTGTGAGGGGTAATACTGGGAGGGTAGAGGGAGAGTGGGTTGGAAAGCGGGAACCAATTACAAGGATCTACATGTGACCTCCTCCCTGGGGGACGGACAACAGAAAAGGGGGTGAAGGGAGATGCCGGACAGGGCAAGATATGACAAAATAATAATTTATAAATTATCAAGGGTTCATGAGGGAGGGGAGGGAGGGGGGAAAAAAGAGGACCTGATGCAAAGGGCTTAAGTGGAGAGCAAATGCTTTGAAAATGATGAGGGCAAAGAATGTACAGATGTGCTTTATCTAATTGATGTCTGTATGGATTGTGATAAGAGTTGTATGAGTCCCTAATAAAATGTTTTTTTTTAAAAAAGCTGTTCTCAATCCATAGCAGAGATTCCCAGCGTTTGGTTCTACCCTAACCAGTTAATTGCCTCTATAACTCATTCCACTCTCAAAATTTAGCTTGTGTGCACATCCTGACCCACCAAGCCTTGAGGATTATATCACTGCTCAGAGCAGCCAGTGCACAGAGAGGACCATGTGGCCGGCCCCACAATGAGACATGACATCCCTCACTGACCCATAGCGCTAAGGGACAACACTGGAGACACAGTGCAGGAATTGCGCCTGCTCTGACCCCCCCACACAGAGGCAGAACACTTAGAGTGTGCAAGGGAGCAGCAAAGGGAGCAGAGCAAGGAAGTCCCAAGGGAGTACCAGAAATAGACTTTGGGGCCAGGGCAGGGCACCCCATCAGACTCGGCCAGAAAACACACCTAAAGGTCAACAAACAGACCTTGAACTGTTTACAGGCCTTTTTTTTCCCCATTGGTTTTATTGTTGTTGTTGTTTCTCTTGTTGCTTTGTTTTGCTCTGTCTTGTTTTTATGCATATTATTATTTCTGCAGGTCTACCTAGATAAGATAGGCAGGATAAACAATCTGGTGGGGGGGACATGGGAGAGGGGAAGGTTTGGGGAAAGGAAGTAGTGTTAACAAACCCAGGGACAAGGGAACAACAAGTGATCCAAAATCAGTGGCGAGGAGGGTGTAGTAGGCCTGGTAGGGCTTGATCAAGGGCAATGTAACCGAGAGGAATTACTGAAACCCAAATGAAGTCTGAGCATGATAGTGGGACAAGAGGAAAGTGAAAGGAAATAGAGGAAAGAGATGGAAGGCAAAGGGCATTTATAGAGGTCTAAATAAGGGCCTGTACATATGTAAATATACTTATATATGATGATGGGGAAATAGATCTATGTGCATATATTTATAGGTTTAGTATTAACGTAGCAGATGGACATTGGGCCTCCACTCAAGTACTTCCTCAATGCAAAAACACTTTGTTCTATTAAACTGGCATTCCTTGTTGCTCACCTTCCCAACACAGTCGCTGAAGACAAAATAAGTGCATAAGCAAATGTGGTAAAGAAAGCTCATGGTGCCCGGCTGTCAAAAGATACAATGTCTGGGGTCTTCAAGGCTTAAAGATGAACAAGTGGCCATCTAGATGAGAAGCAACAAAGCCCACATGGGAGAAGCACACCAGCCTGTGTGATCACTAGGAGTCGATGGGATCAGGTATCAGGCATCAAAGAACAAAAAATCAAATCATCGTGAATGAGGGCAAGTGCGGAGTGGGATCCTAAGCTCATCTGTAGGCAACTGGACACCCCCTTACAGAAGGGTCTCAGGAGGAGACGAGCCAGTCAGGGTGCAGTGTAGCAACGATGAAACAACAACTTTCCTCTAGGTCTTTAATGCTTTGCGCGCCCCGCCCCACCCCACCCCCACTATCATGATCCCAGTTCTGCCTTACAAATCCGGCTAGACCAGAAGGTGTACTGTTACAGATAGGAACTTGAAACACAGGAAATCCAGGATGGATGAACCCCTCAGGATCAGTGATGGGAGTGGCGATACTTGGAGGGTGGAGGGTAGATGGGGTGGAAAGGGGGAACCGATTACAAGGATCTACATATAACCTCCCTGGGGGACAGACAACAGAAAAATGGGTGAAGGGAGATGTTGGACAGTGTAAAACATGACAAAATAATAATTTATAAATTATCAAGGGTTCATGAGGGAAGAGGGCGGGAAGGGAAGGGAAATATGAAGAGCCGATACCAAGGGCTCAAGTAGAAAGCATGTTTTGAGAATGATGATGGCAAAAAATGTAAAAATGTGCTTGACACAGTGGATGTATGGATTTTGATGAGTTGTACACGCCCCCAATAAAATGTTTCAAAAAATGTTTTCTCATTGGTGACCTCTACTCCAGAGACCCTGTGCCTGGGGGTTGGTGATATGTTGAGCTGCTATCTGCAGTCAGCTGTTTGAACCCACCAGCCTCTCTGAAAGTGAAAGACAAGACAAGATTTACAGCTTCAGAAACCCCACAGAGGCGGTTTCTCTGTTCTATAGACATAGAATCACTGTGAGGCAGAACTAGATGGATAGAAGTAAGTTTAAATTTTTAAAGTAACATCTCGTTAGCCACCTATTTATTGAGCACTTTCTGTAAAGGCCCAGATAATATTTCAGCTTCACAGGTCTTATGGTCTGCCGCCACTCTGCTCTTCCAGCCAAAGAGCAACCATCGGTAACAATTAAACAACTGTGTTTATTGACTCTGCCAATAAACTTGTATTTATGGATACAGAAATCTGAATTTCATATCATTTTAATGTGTTGAAAATATATTTAAATTTTTTTTTTGATCATTTAAAACTTTTAGAACCATGCTTAGCTCATGAGCCATAGAGAAACCGTCAGCATTTGATCTGCGGACCAGTGGGTGCCCAGCCCTGTTCTAGGTTCTTGGCACAGGAACACCCAGCAGACTTCACTACAGCCCTGCCCACATGCAACTGAACATTGTAAGCAGTGGGAAGGCAGAGGGTCAATGTAACGGATAACAATGTAGTTGTCTAGAAAGCAATAGGTGCAATTTGAAAACAATCAAGAATTAGTGTAAGGAATAAGAGCTCAAGAACCCTGGGGCGGGAAGGGCCTTCTAGTAGAGTGACTTCCTAGTGGTCTGTCCGCCAAGGAGAAGCCAAAAGCACCCCTGTCTCCTTGTCAGTTGCGGTGACCGCTGTCTCCATTCACCACCCGATTCCGCTTATGTATAGGACTCAGGTTAATGGAATCTCTTATTCATGTGAACTGAGCATGATTTTCCCCCTCTTTCTTGTTTCAAAGATAGACTGGCTTATGTATTTGCACAAATGCCTATGGTGGGGAAAGAAACCGATCATTTCTGGAGAGCATTTACAATTTCAGGGAGTGGTGTATAATTAGTTATTGCACAAAGGAGCCCTGTTGGCATCGTGGGTTAAAGCATTGGGCTGATCACCAAAAGGTCAGTGGTTTGAACCCATCCACTGCTCCCAGGGAGAAAGCTGTGGCAGTCGGCTTCCGTGAAGAAACTCTCTGGAGAAGTTCTACTTCTCCTGCAGCCTTTTGTCTTGCTGCCTTCTAAACGATCCGACCCTGGAAACATGTCTGGCATAGACTAAGGAACGAACGTGTCAGCACTCATGACGTGAGCCCAGCACACGGGCAGCCTCGCTGCCGCCAGGTGGGCCTCGTTCGACTTGTAGTCTGCTCTACTGGTCCCTTCTCTTCCCCCACAAGTAGACTAGTGTCCTGAAAGTCTTCTGTGTCCTGTTCTCCTGCGTCTTCTTATCTAAACCCATTACGAGCCATTTTGTGTGCCTGCTCTTCAAATGAAACCGTGCTTACCAGTTTCCCATTGACGACAATCTCCTGCTTATTGAGTCCAGCAAGTCTTCATCTCATTGACCTCGTCAGGAAGTTTGGACAACTTCACACTTGAAACATTATCTCTTCAAACGTAGCTTCACATCTGTGACACTGTCTGTCTTGGTTGTACTTCGCTCTCTTGAGCTACATGTGCTCCTGTTTGCAATTTTATATCACATCAGATAATACAGCTGTATCTTTTTCAGGTGGAAACATTATTTCTGCCTCATAATTTCATGTCTCCCTCATGCTCCACTACCTGTGCACACTTGTGAACCACCACATGCTCATGTGCAGCCTGTTGAAAGCTGTGTTTCATGATATTTAGGTCCTCGTAACGTAGAACCACCTTTTTCATGGAAGCGTAGAAGACGTGTTGTGTTTCTGTTAACTCCCAATTGATCATCGCTGACATTATGGAGACCATCTTGTACTTGTTTTCAGGAGAAAAGATTTTCCAGGTTATTAGTTTCCTTTTTGGGAAATAGCTGAGATTGTTAGGAAAAAACAAAAGTGAAATTGGAGATTTTTACAAATTGTAGATTATTTTTTCATGTCAATAAAATAAAGGCCCGCAAACCACCTATCTGCTGCATTAAGTAACCACAAAATTAGTAGGCAAACTAGGTCGACCAGCAGCACTGTTACCGGAGCCCGCTGAAGAGCGTAAGAAGTGGCATATTTTTATGCAAATAGCATGACTTGTTTGGTTTTGCCACCTGCACCCTCCTCCCACCCAGGGACTTTTCATTAGCAGGCTTACAGATACCTTTGGGTGGTGGGGAGGGCCTGGGTGACAATAAATACCTAGGCTATGTACTGTTTGTTTTAAAAATATGGTAGATGTGTCCAGATTTACTCCCATCCTCACCTCTCTCCTCCAGTATCGGGTGTTGTCCTCTTCTCTCTCTCCTCTGTTTTCAAAGTCTCCATCCCTATTAGCACTCCCCCCACGGGCTCATTCTGGAAACAGATTCCTAGCAGCCCTGCCCTAGACACTGCTCACCATTATGTGTCCCTTCCCATCCATGCTTCAGAAAGTACATCCACTATACAACCCTTTGTGTTGTACATATACTTACTGAAGTGAGCACAGGCATGTGTTTACAGTTTGACAAGTCCTTTATGGAGCATACACCCAGGTAGTCACTGCCATGTTCAAGACAAAGAACTGCCTAGCCCTTCCTTTTCTCACCCTCTCACAGGCTCACTCCTCTGCTTGCTCCTTAAGTGCCACTGGGCCCAGCGCTCCAGCCCACCGCTGCTCTCACACCGCCTACTGTTAGGCAGTGACTTTCAGATCTCTCCTTCTGCTCACACGTGTTCACCAGGTACACAACCTGTCATCCACAACAAGGGCTGCCGACCTGGCTCGCTCTTCATCGAGTGACGCACCAAGGTTGTCGGTCAGCCGTCTCGAATCCTGATGCTGCACTCTCTTCTTCATGTAAGCCAGCTTCTCTGATGATGTGCTTTCAGCGTTTAATAAATCTCAACTCTCACAAATTTTCATGTTGCAGACCACACCAGGACCACCTAAAAAGCCGAAGACCCCTTCCAGGCAATCAGCCTTGGTGTATTGCTACAACTGTGCACAGAAAGGTCACTATGGACACGTAAGTGTGATGCACCTGGGCATAAAGCACTGTGTCATTCAGGGCGAGGGTGCTGAAAGAGGGACTGACAAGAATGTAATCTACATGCTTTGCTATTTCATATGCCAGCACTCACTCTCTGAGGTAAGACTCACGTGCTGTGCCCATCCCTGCCAGCGTCATATTCTGTGAGGACACATTTGTTATCATTGTTCCACATTGTACTAAGCCAGCTGGGCCGACACAAATACAGTTCATAATAGAGATCAACCAAATGGCAGCCATTCTCCAGAGAGCTTCACTTTGACACAGCCAGTTTATGGTCTTAGACTTCCTGTGAACTTCTCCGGTCCTACAGTTGTCTCCGGTAGTGTGTTAGGTTCAGTCTGACTTCACCGTGACCCACCACTAAACCCAGAATCCCCTGTCCATTCAGCAGACTCCCTAACTCCAGCTGAAAACGTCAGGCCTTGTGTGTCTGGATGTAGCTGTCAAAGCAGAAAAAACGTCTTGCTATGAGGTGAGGGTGAGCCCCTTGTCCGGTTGCCACATTAAGTGTGAAACACCAAGGTCTAGTTCAGAGACACAGTGCCATGGGAAGTGGCTCGGGGCTGTCCATTCTGGGCATCTTCCGGCAGAAGAAGGAAAGGCAGAGGCACAGGAGGCATGAGAAGGTCCAACTTTCGTGGGCCCCAAAGGCTCCAGCAAGGCAGACTTCTTACCTGCAATTCAAGCCATTAATGGGTGAGGTCATGGAGGCGTGGAGAAATGAGTCCCTCGGTCTCTATATGGGCTTTTAGCAGCCGAGAAACCCCAGGAGCTAACCTCAAATCCACCTTGGGTATGGCACCAGGAGGGGGAGAAATTCAGAGTCCTGGAAGTGGGTAGGGTAAGAGCCAATAAATGGGATGGCATCGCAGGAAATCTCCTAATTCTGACTGCAGTGAAAGGGGAGACGGTCCCCAAAGCAATCAAATCCTTAACAGAATCCACCCATAGATCAAGCTTGCCTTCCAGAGGGAGGCAGCTGGATCATGGGAGTTGAGAGGTAGAAAGGTACACAAGTGAGGGTGAGGGTCTGATTCTCAGGTCCTACCTTTGCTCTGCGACTGGCTTACCGGTGCGATTTGAGCAACCTCGCTGGTTTCCTCTGGTCCTCAGCCAAGTTGGACAGGGGTCTCCGGTAGCCACCTCCCTCGACTCTGGCTGGGATTCCCTGTCCAGGGTGACCATCCTATGGCTGTACAACGGGGAAAACCCTTGGGAGTGCTGGCTCACCGTGGGTGGAGCTCCCACTGAAGATGTCATTAGAAATGACATCTTTTGCAATGTGTCTGCGCTAGATCATGGATTGCTCTGTCTATAGATTCCTCTCGCTGCCAGCATTTAGTTGGCATTATGGCTGCATACCTTTTAGGAAACACAGTCACATAAACAAGAAGCCCTGGTGTCACATTGGGTTAAGCACTAAGCTACGAACCAGAAGGTCAGGGGTTCCAGCTCACCCTCTGGGTGAAGCTTCACCTGTGGGACAATGATGAGGCAGTCTGCTTCTGTGAAGATTGACTGTGCAGGAAGTCCTCAGAAGCAGTTCTGCTCTGTCCGACAGGATGGCTGTGAGTGGGGCCAGCGTGAAGGCAGTAAGCTGTTGTTTCGCCCCTTTGGTAGGTAGTCACGTAAGCAGCCCGTTGAAAAATGAAACACATGCAGTTTATGTTTGCTTACCTCTTTAAAACAGAGGTAGAAAAGTTTTAGTACTTACATTTATTCAAGTAAGGAAAAACAGTTAGAGTTGGACGCATACTGTGTACGAGTTCCCGTGTGTTATTATAGACAGGCAATATAGTTAAAGCATTTGAAATGTGTCCCCTAAAATCTGGATGTAGATCATTTGAAGTTTATCATGAAGTACATTTGGCAGCCTCATCAAGCCATACAAGAACTGTAGTGGGTCAGCGGTGTGGCTCGTCAGAACAGAAGATTAGTTCTATAGCCAGCCAGCGGTTGTCTGTACTGATGGAGGGGCCGGCGATGCGGATAGTTGAAGGTCATTTGCATTTTGCGTTGGGAAGCACTTCTAGTCCCGTGAGGCTCTGTGTGGCCACACCCTGGTAGACTCGATGGGGTTCAAATAGGAGAAGAGCCAGGTTGTCAAAGAAGCCGAGAGCCCTCCCCTTCAGTTTCAGAAACCCAGCTCCACTGATGTTTCACCGAGCAGCCCTTTCGTAGCAGGCATTCGAAGATGCATGCGATGCCGCCCGTCCACGTCCTTTCCGCATCGCGTTCCCTCTCTGATGGGGGAGGCAGAGACAGTAGAAGGGGGCACCCCGTGACAGGAGGCTATCGTCATTATTCTGAGAGGTGACTACAGGACAGGTGGGGAGCCAGGGAGGGTTGAAAAGGTTTTGTTGAAGTAGATGTTGGATGAACATCAAGCTCTCTAGGACCATTCTGTTCCACAATCCTCCCTCACTGTGTTAGGCTTGAGCCTGGCGGTGCTGCGGTTGGGGAGCCTTGGCCTCCTACCCCTTCCGTGGGGTGCTGTGGGTGGGAAAGTGCTCGCTGACGGCAGGTGGGACTGTGTGCTTAGAATTTTAGACCCACGTCTTCCATGGGAACGTGGACTTCATAGCAGTTCTTAAAGCTACCAGGTAGGTTTGCCTTGTAACTTCCAGGCTCCAAAGAAAACCCACAAAGATCCAGAAGGTCACACACAAACACAGAGCAACTTAGAGACAGTCGATGGGGCGAAAGAAACAAAGCCAAAATTACTGAGATAGAAAACAAAATGAACAGGATCATCGAAATCAAAAGCTGATTTTTTTTTAATCTTTTCTTTTCAAAATAAAAAGAGAGCAATTTGGGGGAGAATTACTTAAAAAGGCGCAAGACAGTATACTTTCCCATGATGGAGGAAGACTTTATGAAATTTCACAAAATTCAAAATTAAATCTAAAAAGATAAAACAATCCTCTAGAAAATATAAATTAATCAAAGTAATTTAAGAAGAATAAACCTACATGGATGATTCACCATTAAAAGTACTGAATTAGTGATCAATACTACCCACTATCAGAATATGCCAGGCCCAACCAAAAAGTTTTAGAGACAAATTTTACTGAACTTTCATTCAGAAACAAGTAATCCAGGAATCACTAGCTAACTTAATTTTGTGAAATTATACTCTAAAGCAATACCAAAATATTTACAGACTGATACCATTGTCATGAAGTCAGAAAACGGAGCGGCCCTCAGGGTGTTTTAGAATCTTTTAGAATCTTCTGGGAGCAATTTGAACTAGACATAACCTAATTCCCACTGCAAGAATCACCACTGTGAAGAGCAGTGGGCTGGTTAAATGAGCTTGCAAACCACTTGTGCAGGGAGAGAGCGGTGGGATGATGAGAACAAAGCACTTGTTGGGAGGTTGTTGGGGGACAGGAAAGTGGAGTAATATGAACGCGAGGCTGATTAAAGCCCCTCGAACACAAAGGTGGGGAACCCATGGGACATTTTTATATTTATCACCATTTGTGGGCTGTGTGTTCATAGGTTTAATTAAGCTACCCTGAGGTGATAGCTGGACTTGCTTCTCTTTAGGGAGGCATGTGATGTGAGCCAGTATTGAAGATTTCACTGGCCTTCACTGGTCTGGGGCCAGATATTCTGCACCCCCTATTCTGACATATGCTAGTGCTGCTGGAGCCCACTCCTAAAAGAAGGGTTTTAATAGTTAGAAAAGTAAAGGGAGAAAATCTAAGCCTGAAGTAATAACAGAGCCTGGATTAGGGGACGTGGGGGAGACTGAGTGGTCCCCCCAACAAATCCATAGCCCCCATGCACAGGTGGTCTGGGGCTCATCTCAAAACAAAAGCCAGCATCTTGCAAAAGAGGTTGTATGAACAGTGTGCTTCGTGAGCATCATAGTTTCAAATGCCGTTTGCAGGAATGTACAGAAGAGCGGATGTTTAACCAAACGTTTGCCACGTCTCCCTTCGTTTACTACTATGATGACAAGTCCGAAATTCAGGAGCGAGAACGAAGGCTCCAAAGGAAAGTCAGAGGTATGTCATGAGCCTTCGTGTTGGCTGCTGCAATGCAGGTTCCCCGGCCGAAAGTTGAGAACTTTCGTGAGCCGTCGCCGGGCATTTATTTCTGTGGGAGTGTTTGGGGCATTGCCTTTGTGCTGGTTTGAACTCGTCATGACCCCACCCATGTCCATGTAGACTAGAAAGAAACAGTGCCCGGGCCCGTGCAGCCCTCCCACGTCCTGTGCCAACCTCCCAGTACAGTAGCAGGTAGTAAAGGCAGGGATTAACTGAGGAACATGGAGTCAGGTTGCGCAGTGTGCGCCCCAAGCCGCTCTCCAGGCGGGCTGTGTGCTCACCTCTGTAAGGGCCCCTCTGCAGGCGGGGATGGGGCTGTGAGCCCTCGCCTCACTCTGCTGTTTTCCTGTAAAGGTGAAAACCCTCTTCAGACTTCTCTCAGTTAGCAAACTGGTGCGACTGTAGGTCTTTCAGAAAAGCAAAGTGGCATCAAGTAAACACTCAAAGAGCCGGGAGACCTATAGTTCCTAAATCCCTCTGTTTGGCAGGGGGAGGGGGGTGTCATTAATTGACATGGTAACTGTTTCCAGTAATTCCACAGAAACTGGAACATTCTTGATCTCCAGAAGTCAACCTGTGCCCTGATCTATGCACAATAAACCATTTTCTCAGGTAAAAGCATTCTAGAAAAGCCCCTTCCCCCCCCAAAAAAAAAACAGCGTTACTGTCCAGACATGTAGGCATGTATGTACATACACGCTAGCCTCTCTCAAGGCTTTTCTCCTCGGCAGGTAGACATTCCCCCTTTTTATGCCGCCAGTCTGTCATGCAACGACTGGAGCTCTGCCCACAGTCGCGGCTGTGCTTTGTTTATTCACCTGCCTACTTCAGCCTCTTTCTTACAAATGTGAACGTCTCACCAAAGTCCGATTTCTGGCCCCTTCTCATGCCTGCTGCACACTTCAAGGTGGTCTGCTCCGTTTCCTCTCCTGCTTTCAGGACAAAATAATTATACTCTTCAGGGGGCTCTGCATATTGTTTTCTGACTCTGGGCATTTTTGTTATCCTGTCGGAGCGCCCTCTGAGCCCAGGGCCTTTTCCAATTGAAAGTGCTAGTTCTCAGTGAAGTAGAAGAATGCATTCTCTTAGCACCTGGCTATTGTTCCGTATATAGGAGGGGACTTCAAAAGGTTCATGGGAAAATCCCACGATCTCTTGTTCCATTTTTGGGTTTTATCCATTTCTGTATGTCCTAGGTGTTTTATAATATGTGTTTGACCAGAGGGGAACAATTTAATTTTTAGCTCATTATATTAACGATGCTGCAGTGCATATCCATTTTGAGGTGTACTGTGACCCATTGGGGATTTTAAGTCTTTAAGAACTGAGTATAAATTTCACTTTACTCTAGAATCTATCTGTTGCTCATTAGGTAGATGACTTTTCACTTTGTCCAAGTTTTCATTGACTCTGTCTTCAATCTTTCAAGGATATATTGCCTGTTGTTTTTTGTTCTTCACAGTACCCTTCTCTCTCACACCCCTATCAGAATCACTACCCTCAGGTAAATGAGCATGCTCCTAGCAAGTGAGACAAGTCCTGATAAATTGCCATCCATCCAGCCTGGCACTCAGAGCTCTCAGATGCATTCCTGGGCACACACAGGCCTTCCCCATGCCTCCTGAGGAATAATCTCCCGGCCAGGGTGGCACCATCTGAAAGCCCCCAATGCAGACTTTACCTTCAGAGGGTAATGGAGTGTCATGAGACTGTCAGAAGCCCCGCTGAAGGCCCTTTGACACGTCTGCCTTCACCTCATCTTCAAGGGCTATTTCTTTAGCACTGAAGGAACTCAGTTTGGTTGAGCATGACTTTTCTTCTGCTCTCAGTAGCCCTCATCTCCATGGCTTCACCCAATCAAACCGTATTGACTAGAAACAATAACGAGTATTGCCATTCCGGGGGTTCCCCCACTAATAATGGGGAATGCTGAATGGAAACCATTCTGTTCGGTGGGATGATTTTAGCATATGGCTCTTGAAGAATGTCATCTTATCACTACATGGAATGTGTGTGCTAAGTTATTTACAGGCTTATGAAAGCACCATGTGGATTGTCTAGCTGTTAAATACACACATACACACACACACACACACACACACACAAAATTCTGTCTTTCAGAACTTCAGAAAAATGGGGATTTCCCAAGGCAGTTCAAGAGAGCTCATGTGGAAGAAGATAAGAAGGCCCACCATACTGTGAGAGAGGGCCATGGTTCGTGGAAAAAAAGCAGGTGGCCGCAAGAAAAAAAAGAAATGCAAAGAGACGCGGTGGGAAGCAGGAGCAGGAGAGAGCGTGAGAGGCGCCGGAAGGCCGACAGGTGGCATGAGGAAGACGAGGACTTCCCCAGGGGCCCCCGACTCCACCAGAAGCGTCCCAAGTCTCTTCTCCGCTCGGGACAGGGCCATAGGTCAAGAGAAGAGCAGCCGTCCAAAGAGGCCAAGCGGGGCAAACAGAAAAAGGAGAGAGGTCTGGGCGATGATGACGATGATGACTTATTTCTCATTAAGCAGAGGAAAAAGAAAACCTAAGTTCCAAAACCACTTTGGATCTGACTGTCTTTCCAGTGTTCCTCTCTCTCTCCGTCATATCAACAGGCCTCCAGCACCATTTTTATGACCTTTCATGAAATAGAGTCTGGGTCGGGGCTTTGTTTGTGAATCTCAGCCCCGCATTAGAGCCGCTGAACAAAGAGCAAGGGGGTCTTAGTCCTCTGTAGCCAGCAGGCTCTTAGGTAAGAAAGCAGAAGGGTAAATCCACGTGTTCCCTCTTCTAATAACGCCATTGTTACTCAAAATCCCAGGAATGGGTAGACTTGATCTTTTCAAGAACACTTTGACAGAAATGCACATATGTTTTCATATTAATGCCCATCTAGTGAAATGTATCTGCAAAGTGGGTGTGAAAAATTCACATGAAACTATCAGCAAAGTGGGTAGGGAAATTAAACTCTTGAGGGAAGGGAACACTGAAATTTTTTTTTTTAATGAGTCAAGCCATTTTAGTGTTGTCTCTCATTTTATTTTATTTTTCAACATTCGAAAGGCTCGGAGCCTTTCTCAATCCAAACCCAGCTTTTCTTGCTTCTGAAGCTGGTGCCAGCATCTTTCTTTGGTCATAATCACAGGCTGGCGGCCTGGGGAGACAGCGAGCTGGCTACAGCGGAGTACAAGGAAGGGGTGGTCCCATAGATAGGTCACGCAGACAGGAGCCATCCGAGATGCTTGCGTGATCACGGCACCCTCGTTTTCAAGAAGACCAGCTTTAAAGCAAAAACAGACTGTAGTTTGTTTTCATGGGTTTTTTATGACCACAGGGCTATACAGAATTTTGTATACTTGTTAATCTTTTGTAGGTGTGTATCAAAGCTTAATGTTAGAATACGAAACAATAAAAGGTCTGAAACAGACAATAAATGTGTCTCAATGCACAAAGAAAACGAGCCTCTGGAGGACGTAACGCGGCGTAATGGTGAGAGAAGCGGCTGCAGGTATGAAACGGCCGTGGCCAGGGTGAAAGTGCCCTTGTCCCTCGGGCTCCCGCAATCCAGAGGGACGAGATGGGTTCAGCAGGACGGTCTCACAACGACAGGCCCTGAAATGTGCACTGTACTCTCTGACAGGCAGCCTCAGTGCTGCCTCGGTGAAAGGATGAGCTCTCTGATCTCCTGAGGGAGGGAGGAGGGGGTGCTATGCGGAATAGATTGTAGGTCTATAGCAGTGGTCCTCAACCTTCCTGATGCTGCGGCCCTTTCATTTGTTCCTCGTGTGGTGGGGACCCCCAACCATGACATGATTTTCGTGGCTACTTCATCACTGTCATTTTGCTACTGTTATGAGTCGGGCGACCCCTGCGAAAGGGGTCATGACCCATGGGTTGAGAACCACTGGTCTGCAGCATCCCCTGCCACTTGCTCTGTTGCTGCTGCACACCCAGACAAGCTGTGTGTTGGTGCATGGCTGCCTTTGGTCCGCTGGAATCGCTTGGATCCTGTGGTAAGAAACCGAAATCTCTCTCACACCCGGTAAAAGCGATAGCCACCAACAACTTGGCCGAAGTGGCAAGCGCGGAACTGATTGGCGTCCCTTTCAGGAGGACTGGAACAGTCGTCAGGGTTTTTCATAATGTGGGGCAGCTGGCGTAGGCCAAATAAGATGGCTATTACTTGGGCTTTCACGCAGACAGCAGACTAGGGGCGGGGGGAGAAAGCATGTGTGCGCATGCTGCGTGATCCTAAAACCGTTGTTTTCCCAAGTCGTTGGTGCACATTAGCTGTGTTCATCCCGCAGGACTTTTCTTGCTGTTTTTAGTAGACCAGTGTTGGACGCTGGGGTGTAGACTGCCACTCCGTCTATGCACTTGGCCACAGATGGGAAAGGCAGCTGTAGGTGCTGGACGGCAGGCGCCAGTCGAGGAAGGGAGGAAGAAAAGGCTCCACCCCACCCGACCACCGGGCCCCGCAACCAGGGTGCAGTCCGGTCAGAACGCTCGGTAGTCGGTTGCACACGAACTCTTGCCGTGAGCAAATGGAGGGTTAAAGAAGTGTACCGGCAGCCATTAATCAAGCAGGACTTTCACATACAAATGCAAGGAGGCTTCAAACAAATCGTGGGGAAATGCCAGAGGTTTTCAATAACACCTATCCAAAAACCTTTGAAGCTCCCTCTTCAAGACAAGCAGGTGTCTGAAGCAATACCCTGTGGTGAGTTCCTAGCCCTAAGAGGGAACACCCCTTGACCAGAGCAGCCTGCTGGCCTCTGCTTTGGTTCCCACTGCCTTCCTGGGAAACGACTCGCCCGCTCTCCCACGCTGCTGGGAGCTGGGAGCCAAGCTGATGAAGGTGCCTGCCACTGCAGAGCCACGTGGTCGCAGGGCCCGCTGGGGCTCTTTTTCGGGTATTACGTAAGTGTTATATACTCATTTATGAGAAAACGGTTAAAAAGAAAACAAAAATAATGCACGGTTCTTCTACCCAGAGCTTGTTAAAAGTTTTAGTATCCTCCCAGACTTTTTTCCGATACATAAATATACATACATTTTTACATTGTTTCCTTACTTGTTTTCCTTACTTAATGCATTGTGAACTTCTTTCTTTCCAATTAAATATATGAAGGCTTCAAGAAGTTTGTCAGAAATGGGATTGAGAGAAAATGACATTTTTCCCATGACGTTTAGATCTGTAGCACACAGTTTAACGGCCTGTGGTATGGCTGTGCTGTGACACACAAGCAGCTCCCTGCCGAGCATTTTGGTTGTTTCTAATTATCTCTCGTTTTTTAATTCCATGCATATCATATCTTCTCAAGATACTTATTAAAATACTTTTATATAAAAATTAATTTATAGGTCAAAGAGCATACATGCACGTTTTGATACATGTTGCCAGATTCTGTTCCCCAAAAGGCACCACTCCCGGCTCGTTTCTTTACCCAGGCGCCTCAGAGAGTTTGTCTCCCATCTCCACTGCCTGGGCTGTTCCTTTCTCTTTCTCACAGAAGGCCAAAAGAACAGGATGCATTCCACAGTGAGAAGATTGATGTCAAGTGCATATGAGCAAGGACACAAGACTAACAAGCCAATAACCTAGATCTAATAAGCTAGAGAAGCAGCTTGTGGAAACAACTGAAGATTCTTCTGCCAACCAAGAATGACCCACAAAAGAGCACCTCCTCCCCACCACCCACACCCCCACTGTCAGGATCCCAAGTCTGGCCAGACCGGAGGACGTGCACTGGTCCAGAGAGCACCTCCTCCCCACCACCCACACCCCCACTGTCAGGATCCCAAGTCTGGCCAGACCGGAGGACGTGCACTGGTCCAGAGAGCACCTCCTCCCCACCACCCACACCCCCACTGTCAGGATCCCAAGTCTGGCCAGACCGGAGGACGTGCACTGGTCCAGATAGGAACTGGAAACGCAGGGAATCCAGGGAGGAGGATCCCTTCAGGACGAGTGGTGAGAGTGGCGATACTGGGAGGGTAGAGGAAGGGTGGGTTGGAAAGGGGGAGTGGATTACAGGGCTCTACGTGTGACCTCCTCCGTGGGGGACGGATAACAAAAAAGTGGGTGAAGGGAGACGTCAGACAGAGCAAGATAGGACAAAATAATTTATAAATTATCAAGGGTTCATGAGGGAGAGGAAAAAATGAGCTGATGCCAGAAGCTTAAGTGGAGAGCAAGTTTTTTGAGACTGATGAGGGCAATGAATGTACAAATGTGCTTTACACAATTGATGTATGTATAGATTGTGTAAGAGTTGTATGTGCCCCTAATAAAATGATTTTTTTAAAGCCCCTAATCCCCCCCCCCATAGCTTTCTTGATCCCCTGATTGGATCATTTTGTGATGTCACAACCTTCAAAGTACTGCTGGCGTGATGAGTGGAATCCAGGCTTCCTGCTATACATCTGCAGTGCCCCGCCCTGCCCCCACAACAATTACTGTTGACCCAAGTGTCCACGGTACTGAAGTTGAGAGCCCCCACCTGGTTCTCAGAAGAAACCCTCTTCCGAAATTTTGGCCATTCTGGGGATAGCCAGGTGACTAGAGGTGACAGCGCTGAGGATCGGCTGCACAGAAAGAGCTCGGAGGTGTGCAGAACACCCTCCCGGAGTCGTCAGCCACATACTGACAGCTCATGTGTGAGAAAACCATGAGCGAGCATCACAGGGACTATTTCTGAGACTTGGGCCAAGAATGGCCTTCTTACCAGGCAGAACGGAAACGCTCTAGTTCATGGGACATGGGCTGTTACTGTTCTGTGCCTTCGAGTCGGTTCTGACTCGGTGACCCCGTGTACAACAGGACAAAACGTCGCCCTACCCCCCACCCCCCAGTGGTTCTTAGGTTCGAGCCATTGTGGCGGCCATCGAGGATCTGCCTGTCACCAAGCGTGATGTCCTTGTCCAGGCACCGGCCTCCTGGTAGCATGCCCAAAGCGCGTGAGATGAAATCTTGCCATCCTTGCCCCTAAGGGACACTCTGGATGTTCTTCCCAGACAGACCTGTGTTCTTTGGGCAGTCCGTGGTACTTTCAATATTTTGACAGTGCCGTCTTTTAAATGCAGTGGTGGTTCTTCATGCTCCTTAGTACCCAACTTTCAGTATCTAACGTAATCAGTGGGCAGCTTTCAAGTTGCATGTGAGCCAATTGGGCATTACACGACAGGTCAGGTGTACCTTGGTACCACCCTTGCTTTGCAACACTAACGACGTCTTCTTGTGCAGTATGTCCTGCCCTCAGCTTTCACTGAGGAGCCAAGCAAGGTGAAGTCCTGGACACCTTCAATCCTTTCTCCGTTTGCCATGTTGCCTGGCGGTCCAGGTGTGAGGACTGGTTTTCCTTCTTGAGGTGGAGTTGTGATCCACACTGAAGGCTGCAGTCCTTGACCTCCGTCCGAAAGTGCACTCAGTTTCAGCAGGCAAGACTGTGTTGTCTGCCGAATGCCACTTTGTCGTCATATAATCCAGCGGCCCTGATTATGTGCTCCGCATGCAGCTGACAATGACTACTCAATCTGAGTTTTGCCTCAGTACTGGAGAACAATTAGACACTAAACACTGCTCTGCCTATTGATAGAATGAAAAGACAGAATCTGCCACCCCATTCTGTGCATGACATCAAAAGGGGGACAAATGAAGCTTGAGGTTGCCCCTCCAGGTGGGAAGGTCGGAAACAGCCCCTCGGGAAGGTGGTTTCAAAGCCTGCAAAAGGGGGTGGGGTGAGTGCAGACTCCCAGGGGAGGTTGCCCAGCATGGGGGTGCTCACGCACTTCCACTTTGCCAAGCCTCAGGCAAGTCTTCTAAATTATTAATACAAGTGATGCTAAGCAAAGAACAAATACCATGAAATATGAGGGACTTCCAAAAGCTCATGGAAATGGAATTAAAAGAATGGGTTTTGTTTTTTTTTTTTGTTTTTGTAGTTTTCTTCATATAGTATTTGCATATACACTTCCATAGTTAAATCACTTTTTTTAAGTTGTATATACATCATCACAATCACTTCTGCTCCCTCCCCCTTCCCACATTCACTGCTCCCCAAATCACCCCCACCCCACCCGACATCTGCCCCCAGAAAGCCATTGCATCAGTTATTCTCTCTGCACTACATAAACTGGAAACCCAACAGAAACAATGAAAAGTAAGGGAAAGCAAAGACCACCAACAGTATGTTTAAAGGCAGAGAAGGCATTTCTGTCATGGTGCACCTGAGAGATCCTCGATCCTAGAGCAGATTCAGGTTGGGTTAAGGGAGATCAACTGATCGGGTGTCATTATCCCATGATTCAGTCCACCATAATCAAGCTTACAATGGCCTCTGCCAGAGAGGAAAGCTGTTTGCGCCCCTCGCCTGTGGCTAGAGGGGATCTGCCAGCAGCTTAATCTGACTAGATCTCTACAGATGTGTTTGGGGCTCCAACTCCCCTCCCTAGCCTTCCACAAATCAGGGGTCCGCAATTTAAGCTCTGATACTACTTCTTCGTTGGATTTTGTTAACATCTTTGGGTCGCTCGGGCTCGTGTGCTGCCTCATTCTGGACCTAGTTGACAGCTCACTTGGGTGGCTGCATGTGTGAATACAAGGCTTTGAGACCCAGACGCTATTCCAGTTGATAGCTGGGCAGATCATGGAATTTTCCCACAAACTTTTTGAAGCCCCTTCATGTAATGCTGAGGAAAAGCAGCTGACATTTTAAAATATCGCCACATTTAGGTTTTCTTAAGGACATTTAGTCCAGGAGGACTTACTACTACTCAGAGTCACTGGTTTAGAGACCCATGGGCTTGCTTACACACTGGGCTGCTGGCAGCAAGCTCAGCAGTGCGGAACCACTAAGCATTTTGAGGGAGGGCGATGGATGAGGCTTTCTAAGAGTTAGAGCCTGAGAAACCCTGTCCTATAGGGTCCCTGAGTCGGCATCGGCCCGATGGTGTTGAGTTTGGGTTTTGATTTGTCATTATCCAGACATGTTTCCTGCCCTCCGTGAGCTTCCACTCTAAGGTGATGGCCTCGTCAAGTCACAAAGAGTCCCAGATGCAGGTCTGTCCACACAAGGAAAGAGTGCTTCAGAGTTCATGGGGCCAAGATCGTGGAGATGCAGGACAACTTCACAGAAGAGGGGCCATGGGAGCAGAGGGAAAAAGACTGACCACAATGCCCCTGACCCAAGCCTTGATGTCTGCGGTCACCTCACACACTTGTGGGTGCTGTCCAGTGAGTGTGGAAGACTAACGAACTGGGGCTTTGCCATCGGGCGTTGGTACGGTATTAAGTGGACCCGGGACTGCTAGAACTGTCTTGGAATGTTCCTCGGAAGCCAAGGCAGTGAGACTCTCATTCTTTGGACCTGTTATTGGGAGAGACCAGTCCCTGGGCATGGTCACACTCTTGGTAGAGGGTCAGCATGAAGGAGGAGAATCCTCAGACAGACAGACAGTCACACTGGCTGCAACAATGCGCTGGGGCCAGACTGAGCAGCGTTTCACTGTATTGCACATTAGGGTCGCTATGACAGCTCCTAAATGTGATCTCGGGATCTGAAACAACCTTGACAAAAGCCCTAATTCCTAGAACTCAGTGCGGTAATTTTTGTACGTTGGTTCAAGATGACAAGCTGTGGAGCCAGTTCCAACTCGGTGGCCCCGTGTGTATCAGAGGCCACCTGGACTCCTGGTACTTGCTCCCTGTGGCTGGTTTTGCAGTAGATCCTAGACCCCTGCCCAGGGCCTTCTCGCCGGACTCAAACCGCCGTCCTTTCCATTATCAGCTGATGGCACTGACCGCTTGGGCTCGGCCAACCCCAGACAGTGTGGGTGCCTCTCGGCTCACTGTGCCCTTCAGAAACGTCTCTTCTTGCTCTTCTCCCCACCCGAGTGGCCTGTGGGAAGTTCAGGCCAGAACGCGGAACCTCGCTGACAATGGAAACCATCTGGGTGTCTTTCTCAGCTGGGCGCCTCGCCTGGGTGATCATTCTATGAGGGGAGCTCGTCAAACTCCCCTCCACCTCAGCCTTCTTTCACACCCCAGCCTCACCCGCCCCCTTGGCCACCCCTCCTAGAGCCTCTGGGGGCCCAGGGAACCCACCACCATCCCAACTAGTCATGGGTCACCAAGCTCCTCTCTGCCTGCACCCAGTTAATCATCTCCCTGGTGATTTGCATGAGAGCCCTCCTACACTCTGCTGCTCAGTGGCGTGTGCTAGTTTCAGCACCTCAATTAGCCTTGGCCTCATGGGTCACTCTGGACTTCCCGGCCACCCCACCACAGCCCTGGTTTCTGAAATCTGTCTGAGAGGGCTCCAAGGGGCCCTCTCGTCAGGAGCCTTCTCTTATCAGCACAGCAGGCTGTGCACACACTGCTGTGCTGGAGACATGGAAGGCGGAGAACACGGCATTCAGAAAGGGCTGGTGCATGTCACAGTTGCAAAGGGCCCAAGAGGTTGTCTGGCCCAATCTGGCTTCACCTTACTTCACCCCCACTGAGACCAGAACTGGTGGTGTGGATTGAATTGTATCCTCCCCAAATATGTATTAAAACCCTAAACTCTGTATCTGCGAATGGGATCTTGTTTGTGTTTCTTTGTTAGGGTAATCAAGTTATCTAAAAAAAACGGGGTCCTAAACCTAATCACTCCTGAGTAATAAAACGCAGAACCGACGGAGACAGGACATGGAGACAGATGTGTCTACAAGCCAGGGAATGTCAGTTTATGCTGACCACCACCTGAGGCTTAAATGGCTAAAGAGGGACCTCCCAGACACCACACCCAGAATTATTCTGGCCTCTTGAACTGTGAGAAATAAATTCCTGTTCTTTTAAGAACATCCTACAACACAGGGCTCATCTGTGGTCAAGTTCGAGGTAGAGGCTTGGGGCCCACCCCATTTGGCCCCTCTGCCTCCAACTGAAGAAGTTTATCGACAGAACTCAGTTTCTCAGCAAACTGTAGAGTTTCTTCGTGGCTGGGAGTGAGTGAACACTAACCTTCTGGCCTAGGAAATCTTCTGTTTAGCCACCGCATGGGACAGTGGACAGGTGGGACAAGCCAGGCTCGTGGCCTGCAGAGACCTCCCTACCGGCCAGAGAAGTCTGCATTCTCCCTACGGGGTGGCCTGCCCCAGCTCCATGTTTCCCTGTCACCTTGGCCCCTTGGGAGTCCTGGAAACCCCAGGAATCAGACCTGAGGGTGTGGGAAGTGAAGGGAAGTGGATGCCTCAAAGTCCCCCACTTCCCAGACTGTCAGGACCCCGTCCTGCTCCTGCTCGAAAATACCGCCCGCTGCCTTCTCAGGAAGTCCTACTCTGCTGCTGGGGATCTTCCATCCCATCTGCATTCCAGCACAGGCCCTTCCTCCAGGTGGGGGAGGGGACAGAGCTGGGGGTGGGCAGGACTGGTGGGGCGGTGTCGAATCAGCACAAAGGCAAGCTGGGTTTCTTGAGCTGCTGGAAGGAAACTCCTGTGGTCGGGATGCAGGGAGACCTTGAAAGTGAAATATGCCATTTGTGAGGGGGAAACGGACAGTGTGTGGTTCATTCCATGCAAATTGCCTGTGGCCTTCCCCACTCCACACACACCTGTTCACAACATACACAGCAAGCATCCTGGGGTCAAGGCAGAGGGGAGGCGAGCGTGTCAGTCTGGGGTCTGCGCAGGGGGGCTGCTGCAGCCACCTGGCTCTGTTAGAGATGCATGCACTCAGCAGAGCCAGTCTCCGCCAGGCACCCCTGGCCATCCTGAAGGACCCTGTTTCACCCCGGAGAGTGCCCTTACTTCCCCTAACCCCACAGCCTGCTGGGCTCAGAAACTCCCACCAAGGAGCCTCTTCTGGAAGGACTGTCACCTGTGTCTCCCCACCTCGGGCACTTTCTCATCCCAGCCTCACCTGCGCTCAGTACTGGGAGCTTCCTGAGGGCCAGCGCTGCAGCCATGTCCTGTCTGTGTGCTCATGGGCCCACTGGAGCCCTGGGGTGGCACATGATGGGTCACCTGCTGCAAGGTACCAGGGTGGCAGTGGGTGAGTCCAGTGTCTAATTGATGACCATTCTTTTCCCTGCCCTTGGAACCCTGCAGCTCACCCTGGCATCCGAAGATTGGCTTTAAAACCCGCCAGGGTGTGCCGAGATTCTAGGAAGTTTATGGGCCCGTCTGCTGAAGCAATCCAGGCAGGAAGCCAAGTCCACAGACACACACATGTGTACCAGGGGCCTTCAAAAAGTTCATTAAAAGTGGAAATGGAATTGTGCACACATGTACATATACAGAAACAAATACGCTCCCAGTGAGCATTTCATGCATTTCGGAAACATTCGGTAAGGAGCCCTGGTCGGCCGTGGTTAAGCCTGCCGGTGTTCATCAGTAATAGGTTGGCAGTTTGGACCCGCCAGCACCCTCAAGGGAGAATGCCGAAGCAGTCTTGTCTCCACCAAGGTGCTAGCCTGGGAAACCCCACGAGGAGGGCCATGTACTGTGTCCTCTGGGTCACAAGAGTGAGTCAACGATGGAAACAGGGAGGTTTGGTGGCTGGTGTGAGGAGTGGCCTGACTCCCACTCTCCTTGGGACTCAACCTGCCCCCTGGTTCATCCCCCACTTTCCAGCATGGTCCTACCCCAGTGCCAATTCCTTTACCCCTGTTTGCGGACAACGCTGCTGCTCTCTGCACCCGGACAGCCCTGCCTGTGCCTGCAGATCCAAAGGCTCGCTCCAGAAAGTCACCTGAATCACATTTCCCTCCTTTTGGCTTCAGCCATTGTTATGAAGGAACGAATGCTTCTAGCAGAAGGACGTTTTCTCTGCAACTGCGGTTTCCATCCGAACCTCTTCAAAGCCTACTCAGCATCTGCTCCGAGGCTCCACCCCCCACCCCACCCCCGGGCCAGCTACTGCTGGCGAAGGGCCAGTCGACCCCTAGGAAGGGCATCAGAGCCTGGAAGTACAATCAGAGGCTAGGAAGGGAGACCAAGGAACAACTCCCCTGGTTGGGTCCGGGCTGGGCCAGCTCCACAGGAGAAGCCCTGACACAAAGGCAGGGAAGGCCCTGGGGGGCAGAGAGCCCGGCTGAGTGCAGGGCTCATGGGCAGAGGAGCCAAGAGGGCAGGATGCAGTCCACAAGGCTAAGTCCAAGAGTGTGCCAAGGTGACAAGCGCCATCCTGCCCAGGGACTCAGCAGAGCCACGGTGTCCCAGGGACCTTCCCCTGGACCAGTGGACGCCCAGGCATCTCTCTCCATCACCCGAGCCTCAAAGAAAGGCTTATGCAGGACCTGACAGGAGACACACACACACACACACACACACCCCACCCCCGAGGCAACCATTCGCTGACCTCTAGCCCTCATGTCCCCTGTTCTTGTGCTTCATCAACATGGGATCATCCGCAAGTACTCTTTTGTCTCTGGCTTCCTTGGCGCAGGGTGTCACTGCCTCCCCTTCACGGGTAGAATATATTAAGGCTTTGTTTCAAATGCTGAAGAGTTGGGGAGCTCAACCCAGAGGAGCCCAGACTTAACGGTTTCCTAATCACCGAACCACAGCACCGAGGCTCTTAGGAAAATCAGTGTTCATCCCGTCTTTAGAACGCTGACCCAGAACATACGCCTCCAAGACTACAATGTAAAGAGGGACTAACCCCCCACCCCCGCCCCTCACTGAGCACCGAGAATCTCACTCCTGGCCACGACTTAATACTCTATTAAACTAGGGTGGATTTTCTATGCCCAGTGGTTTTCCATTTTGCCTTTTAATTTTTACTTTAAGGACTTAATTTTAACAAAAGAGCCAAATTACCACTAAGCTTTAAAATGAACTTGTTTAGGATAGTTCTGAAAACGGAAGAAAGCGAACTTTAAGTTGGTGCTTTAATTAACTTTGGCAGGTGCTGTAACTCGGGGTTGGCAACAGGCCAGAACAGAGCCCGAGCCTGGAGGATCCCACCCTCTGGGGCACTTAGTCTGTGCCCAGAACAATCACCTAGAACTCTGCTGAGCTGGGCAGCCAGACACCAGGGTATGATTTCCAGCTTCAGATGGGGACTGTACTTCCAAAGTGGAGAGTCTCTAGATTGATTTACAGCTGTCGACGGTCAGGGAATGAGAGATGAGGAAGAAGGAGGAGCTGATGTGAAGCTGACCGTGGTCTTCACACTAAGACAAGTCTCAGTCTTGGAAGGAACCCAGCCAGGTGACTGTGGGATGTTTCCTGGAGCCTTTATCCAGCCCCTGAGGAAGAGCCCCGCCCAGCTCTTCGGCCACATTTGTAGAGACCTAAGCAAGGGCTGCGCTCTTGACTTCTAAGGCTCCACCCTAGACAGTCACCAGGAAAGCCCTAAAGAAGCACCTACTAAGAGGTTTGTCGACCACTGTTCGTGAGTGTGAACTGTGGACAGGTCTCAAACGCCGCTCGCCAGAGGGAGAAGTACTGTGGGGTTTTTTGTTTTTTTCATATTGGAGTTTATCTCAAATGTATTTTGTCGAGGGGGGGTAACTCTCTAGAATATCTTGTTATATGGTTTTCTGTCTTTCAGTGTATGGAACCTAGGACTGAGGAACCTATCGAGACAGCAAGTAGAATTAGGGGTTGGGGGGCGGGTACAGTGGGCAGGGGGGTACAGGGGAGCTGGCGTCAAGGAGTCGAAGGAAGAGAATGTTCTGAAATTGATTGTGGGAGCAATTGTACAAGACTGCTTGCTGTGCTTGAACTGTGGAGCGATGTGATAGCTGTATTAGCTCCCAGTACAGTGGTTTTTGGGGTGGCAAGGGGGTGGGGAGAAGGGCGGCAATCAATTCAGCTGACCATGAAGAAGTCAGCAAGACGCTGAAAGTCACACATTCTACATGATCTCCCACCTATGCAAAAGAAGAAGCACTGAAAATGTCCTCCCACACGAGGATGGATCAATGAGGCTGGGGTCACCAAACGTCCCGGACACGACAAAATGGAAGGCCACATGGAGGAACTGCACAAACATCCTGCTGGGCAAAAGACCCCCTCCCTCATGGAAAGTTCAAAACAGACCACCCTTATCCATGATGTTAGAAGTCGAGACAAGGCCTGTCTGTCTTCTTGGGCCCCCAGAGTCTAACTTAGCTCTTGGAAGCAACTCCCCTGTTTCCCCCAATCCACATACAGATCCATAGAGGGTATTCAGTTTTCCCATAGTGCCCCCACCTCCCTATCTGACTTCTAAATCCATACATGGGTGTGTAGGTATAGGAAAGTGTATGGAGCTGTGACTGTACTTTATGTGTTATACCTCAGACTTTTAAACTGTTTTTAAATATAGAGGTTGAGCTGGAAGTTGTGGCAACATGTGCTTGACACACAGCTGGTACTGGTCTGTGGGCCTGGGAAGGGCAGGGCAGGGAGGTCAGGTGTGATGTGGTGGAAGCAGCGAGTCCAGACAGACCAGGTGGCCCCTGAGCTGAGGCTCAAGGTGAGTGGGGAGAGAGTGGCTAAGACACAGGGTCAACTTATTGAGAGACTCAACGGCAGGCAGTGGGGCAGGTCTTAAGTGGGGAGAACTGGGATACTGGGCATGGAGCCTGGTCGGGAAGGGGCTGGGAGGGGCCCAGGCCAGGGTGGCTTGAGGGTGGACAGATTGCTCTGGATTTCAGGAATCATTCTAGCATGGCCGATCAAGGTTGCCCATATTAAGATCTCATATGGGGTTCGGTGGCCACACTGGGGCAAGCGGAACAGACAGGCAGAGATGGCACTCAAGTGCCAATGAGTGTGGCTGAGGTCCCAAATCACTGCCCTTTGAAATATCGATGTTCTAGTGGGCTGAATAGTGCCCCCCAAAGTCGTGTTTCCCAGAAACTCAGAATTTGACCTAATTTGGAATAAGGCTCTTTGTGGATCTCATTAAAGATCTCGATCTCATGTTGCATTAAAGTGGACCTTTCACCCACTGACTGGTGTCCTAGTAAAGGAAAGAAGAGATTTGCCAGACAAAGAAAAGAGGCCGAAGGTGCACCTGACCCAAACCATAATGTTTTCATAACATCGTTTACTCATGGGAGCTGGGTAATGACTAAGGAAGAGCAAAGAAGTGATACATGTGCACTATGATGTTGGCAATGAATATTAGCGAGACCATGGGCTTCCAGAAGCCTGCTCGAGTCTGCGGTGAGAGTACAGCCAGGATGCTCTTTAGCAGCGCGGATGGAGAGACTTGGTCGCACTGACGTTGGGCATGTTGTCCCGAGAGACCAACCTGAAGAAGGACACCGTGCTTTGTAAAGCAGAGAATCCGTGACGAGAGGACGGCCATGAAGAAGACAGATGGACACAGTGGCTGCGGCCATCAGTGCTCACGGAGTCATAGCTCGAGGATCGCAGAAGATTGACTGAGTTCTGCGCCGTGGTGCGTGGGCTCGACTCAACAGCACCTAGCAACAGCCCACGGGACAAACAAACGTTCCAGACTCTCCGTGGAGGTGGACATGTGTGTGTGTGCGTGTGTAGTCACCTCCACTTGGAGGACCAGAGATGCAATTAAGTTAGCGAGCTCAAGATGGAGGGTGGGCTAGGAGATCTTGAGATGAAGGGGTCTCAGGAGGTGGTCTTAGGTTGAGGTCCCAGATCTAGGCCAGCACAGGGATTCTTGCCTGGTTTGATTTTATAAAATCATATTGGGGAGATTCCCATCCTCTTTTTAGGAGCCCTGGTGTAGTTATGCATTGGGATGCTAACTCCAAGGGCAGCAGTTCGCCACCACCAGCCACCAGCCTCCGGAGAAAGACCGAGCTTTCTACTCCCGTAGAGAGCTACAGTCTGAGAACGTCACAGGAGCAGTTCTATCCAGTCTGAGAGCGTAGCTATGGGTGGTCAGCGACTCGCTGGTGATGAGTTTGTTTGGTCCCAACCCCTCTCATTTGATTCTGTAATGGCCTTTTATTGCGCTCCCCCTCAGCCCCCAGTTTACAGAGGCCCAGAAAGGGGAAGGGGGCTAGGAACCCAGCTGACTGCAGGCAGTCAGGAAGGAGGCCAGTGTTGGAGCGTAGCCGAGTGCACAGGTCCGTCCAAGCTCAGCCCAGGGCGGAGACCAGGAGCCCTTGGACAGGGACTCTGTCACCGGGAGAAGCCTCGGGCCAGTCATCCTGGGAGCGCCCCAGAATAGGATGCCGAAAAACACCGGCCTGTGTACGCAGATGAGCAGCGGCCCTCTCTGCCTCTCTGTGGGGTATTTTGGTTGGGTTTTCAAAAGATATCCAGATTAGCATGAGGTACATTCCCTCCTCCGAAGGGGCCACGTGTTGTGAGAGCAGCTGTGGAGGTGGAAGTGGCCGGCCCGCTGGCCCACTCGATGGTGTGCTTAGCCAGGCAGGACAAGGAGGCCGAGAACTCCGCCCTGAGCAAAGAGGATTACTTTCCCTTCACATCCTCATGAATTAATTTCTCTCTCTGTGTAAACACTGCAGGCCTGGTACATGCAACTGTGCAAATGGCTTTGCTAACGCAACTGTTTGCGGATGGCATTCGCCTTGACAATGAGTGGGCCCAGGCCTGTCTCTGCCATGCAAACCAGCTCTTCTCCCCTCGGCCGGGAGCTGGAGAGGCTGGTGGAAGGCAGGAAAAAGAGGGGCTAGGAACCAGGGTGCAGACGTTGATGGGCTCAGCCGGCAGCTGGGGGTTGGGGTGGGGCCTGCCCTTCCCCACTCTCCCGCCTCCCTCCAGTCTGGCCAGCAGCAGCCTCTGGGGTGAGGGTGGGGGCGGGGGGAGCAGGAGTAAGACCCCTGAGGCAGCCAACTCGCTTGACTGGCACTTTCCTTGTCTTCAAAAGATGTTCGACACCGACCACTCAGAATTGCTGCGACGTTTCGCTGTGGTCACACCGTGGGGGCGTCGAACGCAATCGGTGTCCCCACCCCATTTACCCCTGCCTTCAAGGCCACCTCTTTCTGTCACCGCCACTCACCCTCTTTGGCCACATCACGCCTGTGTCTGCTCCCTTTCAGAACACGGGAAGGTAGCACTGCGCGGTCGGTTGGCACGGTGATGGTGGAGGCACCCTGGCGGCTCTATGGGTGAAGCGGTGGCTGTTTTCAATGCCACCAGCCACTCAGCGGGACACGGAGGCGGCAGTCCGCTTCTGGAAAGCTGTAGGGCTTGGGAAGCCCCCCAGGGATCTCGTCCGGAAGGCCGTGCCATGGGAAGGTGTCGGCTGCGCGGAACGGAGGTGTTGGCTCGCCACTGGCGGTGCATCCACGCTGCAGCTGCTCTGCTGGTCCGCACGCCTTTGCTAAGCACACGCGGTGCTTTGTGGGGGTTCACATGTGGCTGGATTGGTGGTAGGATTTGGCAAGAGAACCCACCAGGCCTGAGCCGAGCTCTTCCTGCGAAGAAGCACTCCAATGATGCCCCTCGCGCGCCCCCCTGTTCTCCAAGCTTTGCTCTGTCCGCCCCCCCAGGTGCCCTGCGCACGCGCGGCAGGGGGGGCGAGCCCTTGTGCCCTGCCAGATGGAGGTGTGGACAGCCAGGGCTGCCCTGGACGGAAGGACCACCAGGGCCACTCCGTGGAAGTAGGCCCCCAGCAGTTAGGTCCCTGAAGACACTGATAAAGATGGAAATTCGGCCAGGGAATTTTAACTCCTCTCTGAGAAGGGGGATCAAACCACCTACTGAGGCCCCAGTGTGACCAGTTGCAACTGAAGGGACAGCCTGGGCTGGATGTCACTTCTCAGGGCCTTGCTGGCGTCCACGGAGGTCAGTGAGGAGAAGGTGGAATCTCACTTCACCACGAGTCACAGAGGCTTCAGACGAGAACAGACTTGGGGCAGCCTCCTCTTCCCCCTCTTTTCCATCCTCCACCCTTCTCCCCCTCCTCTTCCGACAGGCCTGTGCTTTCTCCTCCTTTCTGGAGGAGAGCAGGGTCTAGCTCTGTGAGGTTGGGTCCCCAGGGACTGACCCACCAGACAGCCTGCCACCCTCTGCGGTCCCCACAGCCTGGGTGGGCTCTGGCTGTACTGTCCCACTGAAGGCCATCAGGACCATGGTAAGGACAGGGAGGTGACTCAGACTCCCCTCCCAGGGGGCCAGCCCCACATGGGGGCCCTGCCCAGGGCCCTGGGGCTTCCGCAGGAGGCGGCCAGCCTGCATCTCATTATTGTCGCTTACTTCAAACACCTGCCTATGCAGCAGGGAGACCGCCCCCAATATTCACTTCCTTATTTCCAGCTGGACAAGTGGAACTCAATTTGCATTCAAAAAATTAGTTTCAATTAAGTGATACCAATCCTGCTTTGTGCAGAAAGAATCTTGTCCAAAGGCCAAACTGTTGATCCCATTCAAGAAACGGCAATGCAGTGGAAGCAGGGGGCCCGGCGGCCCTCTGAGCCCCTGCCCCACAGTTGCTGCTCCTGCCTTTGGATCAAGAGGGGTGCTCCTCAGGACCGCAGCCAGGTCTCCCAGCAGCCAGCGCAGAGGGGCCAGGAGAAAAGCAGGAGCCTAAGCTCTGGGAAGCAGTGTGTCCCTGTCCCACTCTGGGCCTCGGGATCCCCCAGCAGCATGGGAGCTGACAGGTTAAATGGAGAACTGCACCAGCCAAGATGGTCTGTACCGCCACTCCCTTATCCCCGCCCACCCCATCATCCTGAGCTCCCCAGGTCTTCATCCAGGTCTTTAAACTAGGCACCCCGCTGAGGAGGAGGCTCACCCCCACCAGTCCGAGGGGGCAGGGGCTGAGTTCAAGGCTGCCCCTGAGTTTGGGAGTGGAACATTCACAGCAAGGGGCTTTCAAGACCTGGAGTGCTGAGTCCTAAACTATCTTGGCGAGTTTGGGGGGTGGGGGGAGAGCAATAGGGGGAGGGGTGCTGCAAGGCAGAGCTCCCTCCTCCCCCAGCAGCCCCTCTGTAGCTTAAGTCCTTGTGGGATGCCTGTCTGAAAGGCCTCCTGCCTCCCTGGCTCTCCCTGGGCAGGGTCACTCACCTCCCCCCGACTGACCCTGCCCAACTGGACCTTGAGGAGGAGTTTCCGTGAGCCCCCTCCCTCATTGAATTGCACAGGCGGCAGAGCTAAGATTGCCCAGAGGGGCACAAGTGCACACACACACACACACACACACGTGGTCTCCATCCCTCTGAGACTCAGCCTCTCCGTGCCAGCCACATCCTAGCCCACACTTTCTTCCAGCTTTCCTGGATCTGTGTGTCTCTCTCGGAATGCCACCTGGGCCACACGATTCTCCACGTCTGGAGCATCCTAGCCCCTACCGCACCCTAGCTCATAACCACTCTGCCACCAGCCTGTGTGGTCACGAGGTGTCGATGGCATCGAATAAAACAATATCTCAAGGTGAATTGGGTGGAGACCCAATGCCCATCTGTAGATAATTGGACATCCCCTCACAGAAGGGTCATAGGGAAAAGATGAGCCAGTCAGGGCTTTCCTCTAGCTCTTTGGTGCTGCCTTCACCCCACTATCATGACCTCAATTCTATCTTACAAATTAGATTAGACCAGAGCTGCACACTGCTACAAATAAGAGCTCCAAACACAGGGAATCCAGGATAGATAAACCCCTCAGGGTCAAGGAGAGTAGAGATACCAGGAGGATTAGGGGAGGGTTGGGGGGATGAAGGAGGGATTGATCACAAGGATCAATGTAGAATCTCCTCCCAGGGGGACGAATAATGGAAAAGTGGGTGAGGGGTGACAGAGGATGATTCAAGATATGGAAAAAATATAACTTATCAAGGGTTCATGAGGGAGGGCGGGCAAGAGAGGGAGTGGGAAGAAATGGGGAGCTGATATCAGGGGCTCAAGTGGGAAGAGAATGCTTTGAAAATGATGATGGTGGCATATGTGCAAATGTGCTTGACACATTGGAGGAATGCATGGATTGCGATAGGAAATGTAAGACCCCCAATAAAAGTATTTTTAATTAATTTACCTGGAAAGGTGTAAGTAGATATGTGTGTAATAAAGTGAGAAGGAAAAATGATAATACAATATGAATCACCTCATTCTTAGAGCATAAAAAGAAACCTCTCCTATCATTCTTTCTATTATTATTGACAAAGGATCAATGCTGTCCAAAATGTTCCAAGACTAAATGAACTTTGAACCCAGGGCTTCAGGTTGGTGATGGTTCAGAAGAAGGTGATGCAGGAGACCAAAAAAAAAAAAAGAAAAGAGAGAGACAAGTTTGTTCGTTTTTTGGTTCAAAAACCAAAGATGCAGGCACGTGGACTCCCTCTAAAGAGACCGATGATCTCATGAAGAGATCATTGAAGATATGGGTGCTATAGCAAAGAGTGGTGAAGAAACTAGATGGTGCCCCGGTATCTTGGAAAGCGGTGAAGGGTCTAGATGGTGAAACTAGACTATCAGAAAGAATACTATCTGGGTCTTAGTAAGGGGACCAGATGTTAACATTTGGTAAAGCGGGGCACCATTGATAAAACTCATATCCTGGCGAAACAGCCACCTGGCAGCCGAAAACCGTATGCACTAGCTTGTCGTGCATTCTTTCCAAAAACTGGGACTTTTTAAAAACGCTGCAGGACGCGGGAAAAATTGTTAAAAATCAGGATTGTCCCATCAAAAGTGGGACGTCTGGTCACCTTATTTAAAGGCTTGTTTTCAAATAAGCAGCCATCTGAGTGAGGTGCCAACTAAATCCACATGGAAGCAGCACTTCAGCCAGTGTGATTCAAGGATTGTAAATTATAGAATCCAAATCTAAAAGAGGGAATGGCATCAGAGCTTAAACTGTGAACCCCTGGTTTGTAGAAGACAGTGGGAGCCCCAAATCCATCTGCTCACGTGGATTAAGCCTCTGGTGAATCCCCTCAGCGCATGACTGAGGGTGTGAATAGTCCTGTTACCAGACAGAGAACACTGAGTAGCTGAGCAGGGCAGACATAGTCAGGTCCAGATGGAAGATCATTTGATCTCCCTTTGGACCCATTTTAAAGCCATTGAGGAGAAAGCCTCTGCGGAATCCCCTCTGACTGGACCCTGGATGTGGCTAGTCTGCTGCCGTGCACGGTGCACTGGAAAGTGGGCTGTGGCAGATGCAGGCAGTTAACATTTACCTCCTGATCTCCCTTATGATCTATTTCCATTGGTTCTAGTTTCCAACCTTATCTGTTTACTTTTGATTAAGGTTTTCATTTGTTTTACTTTGTTATTGTTGTTAGCTTGGGGTTTTAGCATATTTTTCTGTATATGAAATTCAGGATAGGTAACTCTAGGGAAATAGTAACCAGAGTAATGGTTCCCTGGGGGTGTGGCAAGGGTAGTTGGCGGGAAATGGGGAGCTAATCACAATGAGTACAAGCATGAAGACAGTGTTCTAAAACTGGGGTGATGACTGTACAACTCTCTTTAATGTGATCAAACTATTGAATTATATGATTTGAAAACTATATGCCAATTAAACTGTTTTTTAACAAAAGCCAGAGCATCAACTTTATGCCATAAGCAATAAATCTGGACGGATCTATTGTAGATCCTAAGTAGAGTCAGTTTTCCTCCCTGCCCACCTCTAAGAGGGTAAAGCTCGCCCAGATTGAACGAAGTAGGGGAATCCGGAAGGAAAGAGCAGACATAGGTGGGGCTTATTGTCCCTGACGCCTCGCCAGGTGCTTGGTTGAAGGCCCAAATGGTACAAGACCCAGTGAGCTGCGGGAATCTGAAAGCAGGCAGGTTGTGAGCCTCGATCCCCTGCCAAGTAAAGCCAGAGGGTCACACGGTGGCAGGAGATGACTGCAGATGTTTGGGACTCTTGAAAGTTCCCCGAGCCTGGCAAGATGCCGGCGAGCCAAAGGCCCCCAGTGTTCCCAGACGACCCATTCTCTTTGCAAAACCCCACACTCACTGCCTCCCTCTGCTCCAGCCTCTGGCGATGCTCCTCAGAGCTCAGACCTGCCACTCAGTGGCCTGGAATGGGGAAAGGCAGCAGGGCAGAGCCCCCTCCCATCCCCTGCTCCCGTGCCAGGCTCTGTGCTGGGTGCCCTCCAGGTATTCGTTGGTACGTAATCCTCCTACAATAGGGAAGAGTCAGGGCGCTGGTCACTTGAAGATGAGGAAACCGAGGTTCAGAGAGATGAGAGAATCTGCCCAACGCCCCACGACGTGGAATTCAGGTCCTGGTCTAACTTTCCCTTGGTTGTCTCTGACTTCAGCACCCACACCCTTTCCTCTACTCGGTGGAAAACAAGTCAGGGGAGGCAGCTGGGGCCACGCTCCTCGGACACACGGAACGCTCTCAGCCAGGTGGGGGGCCCTACAGAAGCAGAAGGGGAAGATGAAACCAGACTGGAGCCGCCATATCTTTTAAGTACAGTTTTCTATATTCAAATGAGATGGCATAATCTCCATGAATAAAATTACAATTCCCAAAGGGATCACACCCAATTTAAATGCATAAGAGGCCATTAGCAGGCTGGGTTGGCGATCAGAACGAAACGTAGCCCAGCGTCAACTGTGCACAGTGTGTCTCTGCTATTACGCAGGAGGCAGTGGGGAGCCGAGGATGATGACATGCACTGGGGCCGGGTTCATGGGGGCCGGCTGGGTGCTAAGGGCCAGGATAACCCAAGAAATGAGGGCCTGCCAACTCTCTGAAGAGTTAGCTGAGAGACACTCTGTGAGAGACACTTCAGACCCTTCTCCTTGGACCCTGTCCACCGCTGGCCAGTGGAGCGACTTCACAGACATTGCAGGCGGGTTCCTGGGGAGGGGAGCCTGAGACAGAATCCAGCAGGCACGATGTCTCTGAAAGGACCAGCTCCTGGCGCAGGAGCGGACAGTGGGGACATCCACCTGCTGGGATGCCGGTTCAACAACAGCCAAGGCACAGTGCTGCCGTGGGGCCGCTCTGAAGCTACATGGACCTGCAAAGGTGCCCTGACTTTCACAGAGCGAAGTGGGCCGGGTCTTGATCTTGGAAGGGGTGAGGCCTCAGGCAGGTGGCTGCAGCTGGAGCAGTGCTGCCAGGACTGACAGCTATCGATCAAGCAGTGACCACGCGCCCAGCCACCGGACGGCACGCTCTTCTTCCACAGGCCTATGGCAGTGAAGGACTCTGGGTCTCTGGGCCCGTGTCCCTGCAGTCCCCTGAGGACAATACTGTCTCCGAGGCGCAAGAAGAGAAAGATCGTGTATGCCATGTTCTTACCTCGGGCCCTAGCTCACAGTAGGTGCTCAATAAATGCCAGCTGCGCTTGTTTTCTGCCCTGGCACACTCGGACCACGCACCCACCCTCATCGTCTTTCTCAGCTTGTGCCCTCTCTGGAAGAGTGGAAGCAGAGGAGGCATTGAGGTTTGGGGAATAGAACACACAGGCTGAAAGGGGGGGGACAGGACTAGCAGAGAGGAGGATCAGATGAGGGACCCGGTACCCGTGGGCCCCCACAGCAAAAAGGTCCGGAGGTCTGTGGAAGACAACAAGTTGGGTTGAATCCTGCCCTGCTCGGTGGAGCTGAGAAGAGAGGGTTGCTTCGGGTCTCCCCGTTTCATGGGTCCCACGTGTGAAATAAGGGCTCACAGCCCTTGCGTCCACCGCTGTCTTTGGCTGATACCGGTTTCTTCTGCCAAGGGCCTGGGTGACGGGGCCAAATTCTCCAGAGAAGTCCACAGACACAGGAGCCAACTCTAACAGGAGAGAAGGTGGGGTGGGGTGAGCCTGCACTGTATCTCGGGAAAGGGCATTCTTGTCAAAGGAACACAAGACCATCATGGGGAGTTGGAAAAGAGAGAGAGTAAAGTGAAATTACTCATGCATCCCTTCATAGCATCTCTGAGATGTTTAGCGAGTTCCCATCTAGCATTTCCCTTGGGGCGTCAGTGGGCGGGGCTCCTGGTATCCTCACCTCTCCACATCTTAGGGACAGATCAGAAGTTCATGGACACTTTATCCTGCTGCCTCCGCCTGCTTCCCGGCCCCCAGTAATACCTCTGTCCCCGCCAGCTCCTGCTGCAAAGCAGTACAACTCAAAAGTCAGTGGCGGGAAGATATGGTTCACAATTGTCCGTGGGTCTCTGGGTGAAGCGGGCAGTTGTGCTGGTCTTGATTGCAGTCGGCAGCTCGGGGGTGGGGCGCCGTCTAAGACGGCTTCCTACAGTACATATCGATGGCAGTGGGCATGGTGGGTTTGGGGGTTGGTTGATTCATGAACCCGTGAACAATGGCAACCTCACTCAGGCCTGGACCGAGGTCATCAGACAGGCATTTCTCCAGGAACGCTCGGCAGCACATCAGTATGACAAGTGAAGTCATTTTCAAGCAGCAAAATCACCAATGCAGACCAAAGGGTGGAAACGTTGGTTCTAGAAGGCTGGGGACAGGACCGGCGTTTCAGTCTGAAGGCTGACACAAGCACACCGAGCGTGGCACCAATAAGTTCTCATAAGCATAACCCGGAAAAAATCTCTTTCCAGCCATGACGGTGGACTTCGTGCACGGCTCCCGGGTGGCTCTCCTGGAAAGGTGACGGCAGGGGGAGGGGTCAGAGGTGAAAACTGCCTCTACAACCTTCAAACTGACAATGATTTAGCGAGCAGCTGGAGTCCCTCCCACGTTTAGCTTGCCCTCACCCCACCACTGTCGCCAACGGGCACCTCCTGGGAGAAACACCGTCACTAGCCATTCCTTGGACCCCTGAGTGACTTCCCTGAGCCGGACATGTGGGGGGACAGGGGAGTCTGCCTTCTAGGGAGATCCTGGATTTCTAGAGGGAAGGAAGAGACGGACACAAAGAGGTGGGCATGGTGGGGGCAGGAAGGGGCAGTCAGAGGAGGAGAAGCGGCCCCGCAGGTGTGTTCTGACGGGTGCAGGCACAGGTGCAGGTGCGGAAGGACAGCGTGCCAGGCAAAGGGGCAAGCAAGGGCAGGAGCCTAGGGGATGAATAGGAGACCACTGGAGTGGAACCTGCCTTGACCACTTCCTGGTGGCACTGTGGTGGAACGCCCGACTGCTAACCAAAAGGCCAGTGGTTCAAACCCACCAGCCACTTGGCAGTAGAAAGACGTATTTAGAAGACGTGAGTCCGTGTGCAGGGGACAGGGTTACAAACCCGTCCTCAGGTCAGAGCTGACCCAGCGAGGATGGGAAGGGCCTGGGGTGGGGGGGAGGGATGTGCCGGGGGGGGCAGCCTCATATGTGTGTGTGTTGGTCGGGGGCGGGGCAGCGTTCAGATTTGGGAGAGAACCCGCTCAGCTCTAGCCTTGAGTCCTTGGACAGCCTGGCACGCTTCAGGTCGCCCCGGGGGCCCTGCCTTGTATTAGTATTCCCTCTCAAGAGCTCAGGTGGGAAAGGGCTGCCAGAATTCATAGGAGAAGATTCTGTCCTTTCTTTGAGCTCCGTGACTCCGGACAAAGTATTCAGTATTAACGCAGCTGACCATGACGTCTTCTGTGTGCGGGACTGACAGACCAAATTACCTTTCCTTATCTCCTGGGGAGAAAAAAAGGGCCATTTATTTGACATATTTCATAATCATCTCACCTGCTTGCCCCCTACCACGAGCGCCGGTGACCCGACTCCCTCCCCTTCCCACGCAAGGCAGCCAGCATGTCGTCTAATAAAGCCCCATTTCTAAGGAATGTTTTTAATCTTGGACCAGAGCGCATGAGTTTCGATTATATTTTTAATTCTCCATCCACTTTTTTAAAAAGGCACACGCTTCCGTTCTAATTCCCATCTGAGCTCATCAGAGCTGGAAGGGACTCTGACATCATCCGGCTCCATCTCCCCACATGGCCTTGGACAGGTGAGGTGCAGAGGGGAGAAGGTGGCAGGCAAGGTCAGCAGCCAGGTAGGGGGAGCGGACTAGGGGCTTGGAAGTAATGGCTGTCGGCGTGCCTGCTGGGGGTCACTGTCAGTCCTCAGTGTGGCAAGACCGCCCCAGGGCCCTTTTTAAAATTGGCTCTCTCTCTGGGTGGCGTGGACTGTCCAGGACCAGGGACAGAAAGGTTGGATCTGCTCGGGAGAAACCCACCGCGAAGGGCTTCAGGAGAAGAAAGGTGAAGGGCAAAGCCTGGAAACCCCCCATCTGTACAAACAGCTTTGCCGGGAGTGGAAACTGCCTTGACCGCACCGGCTTTGGTTTGGGTTTGGCACCTTCTCCGCAGGCTGGATGCTCCGCCAGCAGGGAACCAGAGGGTGAGATGCCAGCAACCCTGCCGAGTCCCTGGGCGGCCACCTGCCCGGCATGTCTCTGAGGAAAGACCGGCTCAGCAGTCGGTGGACCCCACCCGCCTGCCAGGTCCAGCACAGGGCCTCTGAGGGGGTCTCTGAAGTTAGGAGACCCTGGCTTTGAACTGGGCCCTAGGGAGCCGCACACCAAATGCTGGCAAGCACCTGGGGACTGTCACACAGTCTCTCGTTTACTTCTCCCCCAAGCCTGGGTGGTAGGTTCTAGCATCGCCCCATTCTACAGGCAAGCACACTGATGCCCGCAGAGGCTAGGTGGCGAGCACTAGGGAGCTGGAAGGCTGTCTGACCGGTGCCAGCGCTGTGCCTGTGCGTCTGGGGCGCTCCGGGCGGAGCTGTGGGGAGGAGCGAGGAGGGGCAGGCACTGGGGAGGCTGATTCCGGAGGAGCCCGGAGATGCTTCGGAGGTGGCTTTTAGCAGGCACCTGGAAGACATGGACATCTTGGTGGGGGGAGGGGTGAAGACGGAGGGAACTGTGGAGAATTGCACGGTAGTTCTCTGGGGGTGCCGACCAAGAAAGATGGCCGATCTTCAACATGGCAGTTTTGTTTTCTTTTTAGGCTGGATCGCTAAATCAATACATTTGAAAAGTTTTAGAAATTGATCGCTTTTCTATGACAATTGACACACACAGGATTGACTCAGAAAGAGGAAACGTAAGCAGATCATGGAAGAAATTGGAAAGCTTTCACTTTCTGCCTTATGTTTGATTTGGTTTTTTAATGAACTTTTTCTCAGGTGTGAGGTTGAGCGGGGTGAGGGGGAGTTACCTTTCAGCTCTGCAGGTGACAGACAGTTCGAGCGCCTCATCGAGGGCCCTCACCCCGATTTCTCTTCTCCCTCTTAGGACTCTCACCTGGTCAATACCGATCAGCCTTCGAGTCTGCTATTTGCATTATGTTTTTCTGGAGTAGTTGAACTTTTTATAGTGAGCATAGGTTAGTTTTGTGAGTATATAAAAATCAAATATTCCCTATCCAGGAACTATAAGTGACCAGTTGTTAATTAAAAGAGCAGGTGGCTCATTTGTATATATGATGATCCCATTTATGTAAGTAACTCTGTAAATATAAGTATTTATATGTAAGTATAAATATAAGTATTAAAAAAGATATACCCCAAATTTTATCAATGGTAATCCCGGGGGAATAGCAATTGTCAGAGATCTGATTTTTTTCCCCCATTTGCATTTTAAGACTAAGAGGAAGAGCTATAAAACATTAATTTGAACAAGAAAATGTAAGGCTTGTTAAAAGCCCTGTTCTTGCAGAGGGCAGTTCTCAGGATGGAGTCTGTCAGCATTTCACAGAACAGTTCATTCCTACCAGCACTTGGCGGAGGAATGTTAAGATTTTTCCCATTAATTTTACGCATTTAGCATAACTCCAAGATCAAGATTTGTTCATAAAAAAGAGCATAAGAAATCCAGAGCCAACATCATTCTTAATGATCGAGCACAATAAACTCCTATCTGGAATGAATGAGATTAAAGTCAGAATTAAGAGACAAGGGTATCAGTGAGTATCAGCAACCCAAGTCACGGTAACAAAAACGCTTCCAAACTCAAAATCACAATGTTTTGACCCACGAAACTTTTCTTTCTTATTCACACAAAGAGCAGGGAGGATTCCTGGGTAATAAGCAACCTCCCCCGTGGCTACTCAGGGATCCAAACCCCTTCTGATGCAGAGCTCCAGGGAGGAGCAGGGACGGGAAATGGGGTGCAGAAATTCCAGGACCCCCGATGGGGGAGAGGCTGACTTCCAAAGATCCCGTGTCCAGTTCAGATCACTTGATCTCCATCGCTGGGCTGCTCTGTAGAACCTTCCTGGGCAGGACACAGCAGCAGAGCATCTGGTCGGCTCAACTTTAGCCTTCTGCCCGTTTTCCCACAGAAGACGCTCTCAAATTCCTTTTGGAGTGCATCTCTGTGTCTTTCCTGGATATACTTCAGAAAGGCCGTTGTCCCCTGAAGAGTGGTGGCCTTATTTGTCTCGGCATTGCAGAAAGGGACTAAAAGATTCAGCTCGTCGCAACAGATTCGGATTTGGCACTTGGTTGGCCCAGGCCAGCCACGATCCAGGTGATTCTCATCTTCAGCAGCCCTGGGAAGCCACCACTTCCCCAGGTCCTACCAGCCGTTCAGTGAAGATCTACAAGTCATCAGGGAGACAGTCCATTTGGTATCTCAGCCCCGCTGGGTGCTCCACATGGAGATGGGAGATGGGGTGCTCAGGAGAGTGTGCAGGAGGGCCTGCAGCATCATTTCTTAAAGAGTGCCCACTGTGGTCTCTGGGATTGTCCCCTCCCATTTTGAGGGGTGACAGGCAGGTCGATTTCTGGTATTTACAACATAGGAATGGAAATTGTAAAAATGCTGTAGGTGAGGGTCCCACAGATAGGGATGAACTTTGCAAGCAGGATTCCAGAGGCAGAATGAAACCAACCCCAAATATAACCACCTGAACAGTGGGCAATCCTTCATCCATCAGAAGAGCACGCTGAGAGAAGGACCTGTATATGCTGTTTGATCCAGCAATTCTGCTTCTGGAATTTAATCCTAATAAAGATAAAAGTCTGAGCTTATCTATACATAATTACAAGGTTTTAGATTTTGTTTTCATTTTTATCGAAGTTTTACATGCTGTGGCAATTACATAATCTCCTGTCAACTTGTGAAGGAGTGGAATTTAGCCTGTCAATCAGGTCACAGCCAATGAGGTCTCTGTGTGGGCATGGCCTTCTTCTGAGGATTCTGGGAACTCCTGTCTTCCTCCCTGGAGACTGGACACACACTGTCCCTGTGAGACATTCCTGTTGACAAGCCACATGGAGCTACACTAATGGAGCCAGAGCTCTGGAGCTGGAGGAGCCACATGGAGACTCCTGCCATTGCTGAAATGCTTCCACCGCCACTGGATCCACAAGACTTTCCACCCACTAGCCCGTGATCATCCTGCATTTGGCGTCATTGCATGTGTTGCGTGAGTCTGAAGAGGAAGTCATAGACTGGTTTCGGATATACGGGCTAATATCAGACTTATGGACTTGATCTGGACTGGGCTGGGATGCTTTCTTAATGTACAACTGCTCTTTGATATAAAGTTCTCTCCTACACACATGAGTCTCTCTGGATTTGTTTCTCTAGTCCACGCAGACAAACACGCATGGCTAATTTAAAAGGTCAACGCCTCCTACAAGGTCAATTATGAAAATCACTATTCTGTAAATCCCCAGTCACCACCCTGCTCTTCACCAGCTCTGGAGATACTGCTTCAATCCTCCCATATTGACTGTGTTCTTGAGGGTTTTCTAGCGAGTTCTCATCAACATCGCCCCAACCATGCGCCACATAAACCATGTACACACACCTCTCACGCTCTCCCATTATCACTGTTTGCAAGTCTGACTGGGTCAATATTCATTATTTGCCTTATTATGACTGTAAACTTCTCGTCAAATAAGCGATGTAGGAGGCCATCCTGACGTTCCTTCGCCTGCACACCAATTTGTTTTCCCTGAACGCATTTCTTCCTGTGGCTCGTTTTAAAATTTTTCTCACAAATTCCGTGTATCAGAATGTTGAGCACGAATTGTGGCCCAGTTCCCACAGAAGCAGTTTTTAAAACTGAACCTTTGTATAAAATAAAGCCTGTTTTTTTTCTGTCTGCAGACTTGTGGGGTCTTTTCTGCATCCCTGTGTCCAGACATCAGACGGTGCTATGTCTTCCTGTGGGCATATTTTTGTTCACTGTCCTGGGCCCTCATGTCCTTCAGCTCTAGGGAGATTGAATTAACTTTTAAATGATTTTCTTTCTCTGGAACTCCCGTTACTCAGTGTTTAGGCTTCCCAAACTAGTCCTCAAATTTGATTAGATTTTCTCCCTCTTTTCTTTTTGGTAGTTTTGCACCCTGTTTTGGGAGATACTTCAACTTGATCTTCCTTCCCAGAGCTCAAGCAGGTCAGACTCTCTGGGTCTTCTCGTTTCTTGCCGAGGGAAAAGTCTGACTGCAAACCTCTTCCAACATACAAAGGGGGGGGATTCAGAAAGTTCATGGGGAAATCCCATTCTCCTTCCATCCCGTTTCTCCATGAACCTGGAGCAGTATAGCAGCCTCGTCTTCAACCGGGCCGTGCCTCCAGCTCGCCGCCCTTTTTCCCCAGAGAAGTCTCACCCTAGGTATGGCATGGGGCCAGAAATAATTTCTTTACCAAGGCGGACGAAGACACAGACAGCAGAGCGACCGCATCAGCATTCAGCATGGTCGGATTTCGACGCGAAATGTAGAGACAATTTCGCATCAGAGCTCAAACAAAAAACATCAGAGTCTGACTTGCCGCGCGTGATTTTCGTCAACAAAAGCAGCTCCTGTCTCAGTCATTTGGCGTTAGTCGGCCTTGTTAGTAGGTGTTGTTTAAACTGTTTGTGGCTGTGTTCCAAGCGTTTTGGTGTAATTTTCTTAGTTTTTTTATTAAAAAAACATGGGTCCTAAGAAAGAGTTTTTGGGAAAGAATCATCGTGATAAGGAACTGGTTAACCATGTTATCAATATTGTTGATGATAATTTAGTAAACCCTTTTAGAAAACAATTATGGAAATACCAACGGCTGACCACACTAGACAGGATTTTTTTTTAAGAGAAAGCCAGCCAGGTAAAGAAGGGGGGAACTCCTAAAAAGCAGCTCCCAGTTAATTTTATGAAAGGGGATTCCCTTTCCAAACAACGACTCTCTCTCCACACCTCCTCTCCACATCCGTGTCCACAGATCCAGGTCCTCATCAGTCTCAAGGTGTGGGTCATACTGTAGTTGTTAAACACTATTTAAATGTTGTGTTTCTTCTTTATATTATTTAACTCTGAATTTATTTACTTTGAAATTTCTGTGTAATGTTTTGTATAAACAGACAAGGTTAGGGTAAAAACTTGGTGGTAGAGAACGGGTTAATCCATTTTTTAATTTCTTCTGGGAAAAAATGATTCAGAACTCGACTGCATCGCATCTTGACGCTCCTTCTAGAACGCATTACCATTGAGATCTAAGGTTGTACAGTAAGTTAACAAAAGATCTGCTTTTTGACTGCTGCTCCGGGGCCTTGATCTGTAGATCCACGCAAGATGAAGTCCTTGACAACTTCAACCCTTTCTCTGTTTATTCTTGGCCCCGTTCTGAGGATTTTGGCTTTCTGGATATTGAACCGTAATCCATACTGAATGCTGTCATCTTTGACCTTCATCAGTTGGGGCTTCCGATCCTCTTTCGTTTCCACAAGCAAGATCTCATCACCTTCGTACTTAAAGTTGCTAGTGAGCCTCCCTCCAATCCCAATTTTACATTCTTCTTCATAAAATCCAACTTCTTGGATTGTTCGCTCGGCCTGCAGATTGAATAAGTATGATGAAGAAATACAGCCCTGACACACACCATACAGAGGGAAATACAATGTTGCATAGAAATAGGCAGGATGTGGACGGTTGCACCATTCCATCCCCATCTGTCCCCTTTCTTTTATTTTTCTCCACTGCATGTGTCACCTTCTAAAATAGTGCATATTCTATCTCTGTTTTATAAGTCTTGTTTACTGGGTGACGCACCCCACCAGAAAGTGCGCTCCACAGAAGTGGAGAATGTTGTCTGTTTGGTTCACCCGTATTCCTCGGGCTTAGAGTGGAGCCCTGTAAAGGCATCCAGTGAATATTTTTGAGTGAGTTTATTGATGCCATTTGTGTAAAGCAGTGGTTTTCAACCTTCCTGATGCCGTGACCCTTTCATACAGTTCCTCATGTTGTAGAGACCCCCCAACCATAAAATTATTTTTGTTCCTACTTAATAACTGTAATTTTGCTACTGTTATGTATCATCATGTAAATATCTGATATGAAGGATGTGTTTTCATTGTTACAAATTGAAAATAATTAAAGCACAGTGATTCATCACAAAACAATATGTATATTGTGAAATATTTATTTCTAATGACAAGTAAATGAAATTTTGTCTTGAAACATGGTGAAGCATGGGTAACAGTCGTCATACCAGGTACTCGTATGTGGGTGTATCTGCATGTGGGCAGACCCACCTGGAGACAGATAGAGGAGCGGTGTCTCGGTTCCTAGGACTATCAGAAATATGTGTTTTCTGATGGTCTTAGGTGACCCCTATGAAAGGGTCATTCAACCCCCAAAGGTTCTCGACCCACAGGTTGAGAACCGCTAGTGTAAAGTTTAAAAGAATGCCAAATTATACATACTATGCGGATGCACCCAATTCACACCCAAGTTTTGTGTTAACTTGGCTGGGCCAGGATCCTCAGTGGTTTCAACCTAACTAACATCATGTAGTGAGGCAACCTCTCATGCTGCAGCCTGATGACATCTTGAGGATGGGGTCTATGTGTGAGATAGCTTATTGTGCCAGCTTGGCCGATAAACACAAGTGGGATTAATTGAAGGGCAGAGAGATAAATGGCTCAGTGAGCCTTGCCTTTCTTGTCTCTCGCTCTTTGATCATCGGACCAGTGTGCGGCTGCCTTGCTTCTTCTGTGCCTCTATTTACAGGCTACACTACCTGTGGGACACCTAGCCGGTGAACTGTGTCACTGTAAGTTGAGGTCCCTTTAAGACCACATGATTGGATTTTACATCTCTGGAGCTGGGGACTGACTGCGACCTGGCTGACGGTTGATGACCTGCCTTGCTGTTTGCTGCCTGTACTGATATAGCCTAGCTCTCTACCTGGCGGCCTCAAGACTTAAAGGACTGCTAGTGTCTCACAACTCTCTCACGGGAGTGAGTTTTACTGAGCCATTTGTACTGCTTTATAATTTAACTGTTCGTTTCTTGTATTATATATCTATCTGTATATAATTTAATAGTTCATTTCTTGTGTTATTTATCTATCTAGCTAAATAAATATATGTATGTAAAATTACTAGCAATCTGGTTTTGTCTCTCTAGAGAACCCTGTCTAACACAATGTGACAGCCATGCAGAGAAACTGCAAAGGACCCTCTCCCTCTTCTTCCTCTTCTTCTTGCTGGCCTGGATCCTGCGTAGGGTCTCTGGGCCAGAAGCCAGCATGATCCAAGGAGCTGCCATAACATCTGACCTGCTGACCTGACTTTGCTTCCAGCAGCTTCCTTGATCTTCCTGCTTTCTTCCTACATCACCCTCCTGCCTCCTGGTTTGCATCCTGGTTTCCCAGCGATGACAGCCACTGGAGTCAGGAACTGTCTGACTTAACGTCTGACGCACAGACTTGAACCAACTAGACTCTACCACTTCTACAACCGTGTGAGGCATTTTTCTTGATGTAAACATCTCCATGAGGGTCACTGGTTTTCCTTATCTAGAGAACACAGCCTAACACAGCCAATATCTTGGTCCCTGCAGTAGTTACATAATCTGTTGTCAATTTGAGACTGTGAAGGGTAAAGGGCTGGAGTTTAGCCTGTCCAATCAGGTTGTAGCTTGGTGACCTTCATTTGGAGGCGCTAAGGAGTGTTGGAGGTGGGACACACACTGACTCCCTGGGAGACATTCCTGTTGACAAGACACATGGAGCTATGGTGATGGAGCCAGAGCCCTGAAGCTGGAGGAGCCCCATGGAGACTCCTGAGCTACGCCAGCGCTAAGATGCTTACACTGCCACTGAATCCACAAGACTTCCCACCCACTGGCCTATGATCTTCCTGCATTTGGTGTCATTGCATGTGTTTTGTGAGTCTGAAGAGGACTTTATAGCTTGGTATCAGACATATGGGCTAATATGGACGTGATCTGGACTGGGCTGGAATGCTTTCTTAATACGCAACGATTCTTCATATAAAGCTCTTTCTTACACATGAGTCTCCCTGGATTTGTTTCTCTCGTCGACCCCGGCGAACACAGTCCCTTAGAGCTATGGCAACAGCAAACCACAAGTGAGTGAACAGTGCTGCCTCGCAGATCCAGGGGCGGGGCGTCTCCTTTGCTGTTCCTACTCCAGAAGGGATTACAACTTCAATGATTTAACTGCTTATATTTCCAAAGAAATTCTATTCCTCAATGAGATCACATCACACTGCATACCGGGGTTAGGACTTCAGCATATCTTTCTGGTATACACATTTGAATCCCTAACAAGTGGGGGACACTTGAGAGCCTTTCTTGCAGGTCCATCCTGTAAGGTTTTGTTTGGCAGTGGAGCTGTGAACTGAGCAGTAGAGACAAAAATACATATCCTATGATCCTGTGGAGCTTTTTTGTGTGACAGAAACATTTCACAACTTTTCAAAATAATATAGATAGATACAACTCACACCTGTAGCAGGTGTTAGGATTTCCAAGGGTTTTCCCAGCTGATCTCATGGGCCCTGGGGAGCCAGGGGAGCTCTCTGGAAGCCCAGCGTGGAGCCAGGTGAGTTTGGGTCTGGGAGTTCTGCTAAACCTCCCCGATGGGGGAAATCCCAGCCAAAGAGGAAGAGCCAGCCCTAGGGACTGTCTCTTCTGGATCAGACAGGGGAGGATGGGCTGGAACAGGGTTTTCTCTTGAACTGAGTGTTCACAGGAGCTGGGGACTGCCCTCGGCCCAGGGGGAAGTACGACTCTGACCTCAGTGGCCTTGGTGACCTCACCATCAAGGAGCATGTTGTTGGATCCACAGGAGACCCAGGATCTGTGCCGGTTCAGAACCTGAGACCCTGTGTGAACTGCTCAGAGTTCTGATTCCACCTCTGGGAAAAGGGGAGCGTCACTAACTCTTATTTGTATGCTTCCAATCTGGGTCCAAATCCAAAGAGAGAAAAACAACACTTGGACAATTGATAGAGTCTCGTCGAGTTTTGTTTTGTTTTCTTTTGATATGAGCATTTTAAAGGTACACACCACCAACCACATTGTTATATAGTCTCCCAAATGACCATCCATTGGCCCATCAAGGACTCAAATGTAACTTTCTACTCAGTGGTTTGCTTTTAAGATCATGTAAAAAAAAAAAAAAAGATCATGTCACTGAGATACGTTCCAGAGAACTAAGTGGTCGGATTACTCATATAAATGGTTTCTGTGGCTCCTGGCTGGTGCGATGAGTCACTGAGTTGGTTCCCATTCAGAACCCCCTTAAGTACAATTGAACGGAACCCTACCCCAACCTTCCCCAGCCTCACAGCCTTGGCTGCGTCGGAGCCCATTTCTCGGGCCCCTGTGTCAATCCATCTCTTTCAGGGTCTTCCTCCTTCGTGCTGCGCCCCTATGGCACCGAGCATGATGGCCTTTTCCAGGGACTGCTTCCTCCTCAACAGACGTCCAGAGGACTTGGGAAGTCTCACCGTGCTACTTCTCCGAAATCTTCCAGGGGCACTTCTGCCGAAACAGAGTGCCTTGTTCTTCTGGCAGTAGTCACGGTGCCGACACCTTCACTCTCCTCACTCGTCTCACCCTCTGCCCAGCTCTCCATGTCCAGCGCGATGCATGGGAGGCCTTTGGAGTCCCACGGCTTGGCCCTGCTCACGTAGGGCCTCAAAGTGGCTCTTGCACACTTTCAGGAAAAGCTTTAGAGGCAGACTTGCCATCTGTCACTTGATCTTTGGACTACGGCTTGCATGGCAGTTGGTTGAAGAGCCGAGTCAAATGAAATCCTTGACAACTCCCGTCTTGTCTCCATTTGGCACGAGGTTGCGTATCCGTCCAGCTGTGCAGACTTTCATTTACTTTTCTCTTTTTTTCACTGTTCACACCTGTATTTCAAGTTTGGGAATGCATATTCGCAAGCAGCAATACAGAAGTATTCATGAAGAATGCATAATCTCTGAAAATTATGAAAACATCCCTGCTACCAATACATTTCTAAATAAAAAACTGATTACCATATTTGTTACTTCTGTATAGCGAGAGAAGTTCATTTTCAAAACAGACAAAATTCAGTCTTTAGGTGTGAATGGTATAAATAACAGTTTGTTTGTTTTTAATTTCATAGTCGTTTGGGATCCTTAAGCATGCAAAGCCTCGGAGGAGGGTCCACGGAGGAACCAGGGCTGTCTTATGGCATATCCAGTTCAGGCAGAGCTGGGAATGCCTCTGGGTCATCTACATCAGGAGCAGAAGCACTTGACTTGTCAGTCCCGCTGCCACGATTGGGACGCCCTCCATGCCCACGTCCGCCTCTTCCTCCCCTGCCACCACGTCCTGGGCGGCCAAGGTCTCCAAAATTTATCTCCAGCTGAGATGTTATATCATTTGCTGGCTTCCGGAAATGATGGTCCATAACAGAGTCTTCAGCATGAGCCTCTTCACTTTTTGACTTATGAAGAACAAACCCCTTCTTCCACTGCCCATCAGCACCTTCATTTGGTTTTCGGATATTAAACTCTGCTTTCGCCCGGTCCTTATTTTGAATAGCCTTCCACTCAGCCAGTGTCATCTCTTTTGGACCCTCTTCCTTTACCTCTTCAACCTCATTCTCCTTATTCTCGGTGTCAGCCACGGGATGATCTTCACCTTCAGGTGTTTCCTCAGCCACATTGATTGATCCAAGTCAGTTAATTCATCTTTGACAGTTCCCCAGTTGTGAGATCGGCTACCTCCACGCTTGTCTTCGTGCTTCAGGCCGGATCTATCACGTCCACTATGCCTATCAAATTCACGTTTGCCACGAGAATCAAAGCCGTCTCCTCTTCCCATTCCACGTCCACGGCCTCCTCTCCTTCTTCGGAGACCACCCTCGGCCTCGGATAGGTCGGTCAATAATTGGCCTATCAACTGAAAATTCTCCTCCTTCACCCTTTTCTTCAAGTGGTTTTTCAACTCGTTTTGCCCGAGGTGGTCGCCTTTCTGGCCTTCGATCAATTATTTTCCCATCACCCCGAAGTTGTTGATCAGTTCTTCCTCCAACACGCCTATTCCTTCTTTCTTAAGCGCCACGGGCCGCTGCGTCTCCTCTTTCTTGTCAGCCACGCCAGCTTTGGGGGGCAGTGGGTCCTTGCGATCCTTCTGGGGCTACGCAGCTGCTTGCCTGCCGCGTTGGAGTTGGTCTGGGCTGCGGCCTGAGCTGCGCTCTTGGCCCCTGGGCCCCCAACGCCGCCCCCACCGGCTTCTTTTTTCTTGTTCTCTGCCGCCTTCAACACCTCGAAGGGATCCGATTCGTCGTCAAATAACTGGTCGAATCGGTTGGTGACCACGCAGCCCAAGCCTTCCTGAAAGTGCCCAGGCATGGTGGCTGGCGGGCGTGCCTCCGCGGATCGATGCCGCCTTGCATTTTCTTCAGGTCGAGGTGTAATCCGCATGAAGTGCCCCCTCCTGGCCTGCCCTTCTTCCTCAGAGCTCCCCTGGGCACCATAGCAGACAGCGCTCTGCAGTGCTCCCGAAGGTTGCCCCTGACCTTTGTTTTCCAAAGCAGATTCTAGGACCGTCTTCCTGATGGAAAACGGGAAGTTCCCCTGAGAGGGGTCCACCAGTGTGGCCCTGCTGGTATGTGCGACCCCACAGGCATAGCTTTGAGACTCGCCCAGCAGCACCCGATCTGCAGCAAACGGAGGCGTGCGTGGCGCTGCTGTGTCTCTGGCTGTTCGCGCTGCTGAGCGGCGCTTGAAAATACCCTGACTCGGGTCGGGCGACCTCGCCCCTCAGTCACATGCTCGCCAACACTCTGAAGAGGTCTGGTTCAGCCGATTTGCCCAGTGCGATGCGTCCTTTGACCCCTTGACTGCTATTTCCAGGAATGTCGGTGGCGCTTCCCAGGGACGAGCCAGTGGTATGCAGCCCAAACCCACTGTCCCTGACTCAGTTCCTCCTCGGAGCAATCCTGTACAGGGTTTCCGAGGCTGTAAATCTTTGGGGAGCAGAGAGCCTCAACTTTCTCCCACAGGGCAGCTGATGGGTGTGAACCATTGACCTTGGGGTTAGCAGTGCAAGGCTTGGCCGACAGGGCCACCGGGGCTGTGGTGTGATGGAGCTAAAGGACAAACGCAGGGCTGAGTCCAGCAGCTTCTTGCTTCCAGCGCAGCAGTCAACCTTCCTGGGCCGTCTCTGCCCCAGGGAGGAGGCTGAGGGCTGGGGCATGGGCGCTGGCATGCGGCCACTTCCCCAGACCCCGCAGGCCGGTTTCTCTGTGAGCAAGTGGAGACGGTTCTGCCTTTGCGTTCTCTGCAGAGAGAGCAGGGGTCGTGATCTCCGGGTTTTGCAGAGCATGGATAACCCCTGCCCACCTGCCTGGCTACACATGGCCTCTTCCTCGCACACGCGGCCAGGAGTCCCGAGAATTCAGATGTGTTCTGTCACACACTCTCCCCAAACACTTCCTGAGCAGCGGCTGTGAAGGAGGCAGCGTGGCAGGGTGACCTTGGGGCCCAGGAGCCCGGGGAGAAATATCTCTTTGGGGACTTGGTAAGAAACTGTGACCGCAGTTTGCTCATCTGTAAAATGGGGATAACCGTGCAAACCTCCCCCGGGAGAGGGGTGTGGCTGAGACCTGCACTGGGGACCTTGTGTAATGTGGCCCGAGCAGGTCTGCCAGTGTCTCTGGGTATGACTCACACCCAAACAGACCGCAGGAGAGAAAGTGTCAGGCTGTGTGTGTCCCAGGCAGGGGAGGGGGGGAGCAGGTGCAGTAGCCCTGGGTGCTGGGCAGGGTTTAGGGCACACCAATCCCCAGGGAGCTGGAGACGGAAGGAGTGAGGTCCCAGAGCCCTAGCTGGCCTTTCTAGGCTGTGGTTAGGACTCTGAGTCCTTGGGGACCTCACCAGGGCAGTGTCCCCAGCTGCCTAGAGAAGAGCTTGGTGTAGGTCAGGGCCAGGGAGAGCCTCCGGAGGCTGTGACTTGGGCAGATTGCTGGCAGTGAGGCAGGAGAGACTGGACCCAGGTGTGTGTTAAAGGTGGAACCGAGAGGATGATAGGCATCTCCTAAGGTTATCATGAAGGTGCCCTGGTGACACAGTGGGATAAGCACCAGGCTCCTCACCTGAAGGCCAGTGCCCTTGAGAGACCAGGAAGGCTGTCTGCTCCCATGGAGATCGACAGCTCGGGCCCCACAGAGCGGTTCTAGCCCATCACTTATAGACCCGCTGTGGACCAGAATTGTTTGATGGTAGTGGGTGGGTGGGGAGGCCGTGCTTAGGACCACAAACGGAGGGGCAGAGCCGCAACGTATGACCTCCCAGTTCTAGAGGCCAGGAGTCCACATGCGGCTTCCTCCTGAGGGCTGGGACAGGCACTGGCCCCTGCCCCTTTCCCAGCTTCTGGTGGTGCCAGGTGTGCCGGCGTGTGCAGCTGCAGCATCTCACGGCATCCTTCCTCCATCTCCTGGTGCCTGGGGGTCTTCTCCTTTTGTATAAAGGCTCCGGGCACATAAGATTAGGAGCCACTCTTTGCTTACCCGGCAGGGGAGAGACCATGATCACGAAGGTAGTTTTCCCAGGACGAGGCTCACCCAGTGCACTCTGGATGTGCTGACCCCTGTGATTTCCCCAGATGTGGGAAACTCGGCTGCATAATTTGTGGTAGTGGGGGACTGTGTTCACACGCTCCCCTAGGGGGGAAAAAAAGATTAGGAGCCGCTCAATTCCACTGTGGCCTGGGGTCAGCCTGCCTTCTCTGAACCTTCAAAGGTCCCAAAGGAGCCCTGTCGGTGCTGTCTGGTAAGCATTGGGTTGCTAACCACAAGGGCCCAAGTTCAAACCCACCAGTGGCCAAGGGAAAAAGAGGAGGTTATCTACTCCACCAGAGAGCAGTGTTCCCCAAATAGACAACACTGCTGGGGAAATGCCGGAGGGCGGCGCAAGCACATGCCGACACTTCATCCTGGATTCTGGGCATGCACCAAGGACCTGGGGTTGGGACTTCAATATACCTTCTGAGGGGCTGGACCCTGCCCTCCAGAGGCTCCCTGGGGCTCAGTCCATACCACCTGCCACCTGCACTCTTCACATTCCCCAGGTGATTGCAGAAGTAAGACCTTCAAAGGTTCCTTTTGGGGTTTCCCCCTGAAATAAAGCCCAATTTAATCACTGGGAGAAAAGCCTCACCTCCAGGGCCAGGTTGTGAGGTATGGATTAGATGAGATTAGCAGGATGGTGCATCCCATAGATCAACTCCTGAGGCAAATCTGGGGAGGGAGTCGGGCAACTCTTCATGGATAGGTGGCTGGCTGCCCTCGGTGCCCCGAGGACTCTGTGGGCTAATGGGAGCAGTCACTGCTCCCAGTCAATCCAGAAGGATCGTTGGGCTGCTAAAAGCAAGGTCCAAAGTTCAAAACCACCAGCTGCTCCACAGGAGAAAGATGGGTTTTTCTACTCCCGTAAAGCGACCCAGTCTCGGAAACTCACAGGGGCGGTTCCTCCTTATTCTACAGGGTCCCTATGGGTTGGGATGGATCTAATGGCAGTGGGGACATTTTGTTTTGGGTCTTTCTGGCTTCTCCTTCACCATCAGAAGCTTTGACAGTTACACAGAGGTTTCTGGTCTTTTTTCTGAGGGCAATGGGGAGCCACAGAAGGTGGCAGGCAGAGGGAGGAACAGGACCAGATTTGTTTTTAGTGGGTACCCTCTGGCACCTCCACGTGGAAGGGCTGGAAAGAGTAAGGTTGGAGCCCCAAAGGCCCAGGTGAGGCCTGAGGGAGGGGAGGAGGGATGGAATGTGGGACCACTGAAGGGGTGGAGACTGCCACCCTGCAGATCTGCCTGCCTGGGCTGCCACCCACAGGGCTCTGCTCTTGGGGCCCAGGCCTGCTGTGCTCCTCCCGCAGGGCCAGAGCTGCTGTTCGGGCAGCCTCTGGGGACCCACGATAGCCCAGTGAGTCACTGCTGAGTGAACTTAGGGGATATGAAATTCTACCTTCAACCCACCTCATCAGCTCAAGGGATGAGCAGCAGATGAGAAAGGGCACTTGTAGGGGTCTTCACGGTGTAAAGAGCTGGGGTGGGGCGGGGGGGGGAGGGAGGGGGACCCGCCCACTCCTGGGGCTGCATGTCCCTCCTTGGTCTGTGCAGCAGTGTGGACTGGGGCTTTGGCCCTCATCTAGGTGGAAGTGTTGCCAGAGACTTTCTGACAGCGTGCCGATCCCCCAGGGAGAGCCCGTGCCCTTGCCCTTGTGTTACCTGACGGGGTCCATCCACTGCCACCTCCTCCAGGCAGCTAGCTCTACTGGCCTGGGCCTCCCTGGACCTGGCCCAGTGATGGGGCACCGGCATGCCTAGGGCACAGCTTCCACCGTGGAATCCACAGGCATCAGGCCGAAGCGCCCCTCGCTGCAGAACCTCACTCATTTACCATCGACTAGGTTCCGGCCGAGAACAGCTGCCTCCAGAGCACTGCCAAGGCCACATCCTGCTCCCTTGGAGCGTCAAGGGGTGCCAAACACTCCTTCCCCTGAGCTCTCTGGCTGGGGGATGGGGCCTCAGAAAAAGGCTTGGCAAGTGTCCTGCGGGTGTTCTGGTGGGAAGATGGACAGGTTGAGGAGCGGTGCAGGTAGGAGCTGCAGACTCCCATGAGACCTGGGCCAGACCGGGTGCTCTGGGTCTCACCCTGAGGCAGGGGTAAGCAGCAGTGTTGGGGTCCAATGGTTTGGAGTTACCTTGGCTTGCTTTTGAGGCTCAGCTCTGTCACCATGGGCACATCCTCTATCTCTCTGAACCTCAGTTTTCTCAACTCTCACAGTCAGGACCCTAACAGCTTACAGGGGGTTTGCTGGGTGAAAAATCAGTCTTAATCTGGTCCAGAGTGGGGCTCCATCTGAGTCACCCTGGTGAACCCTCTACTCCTCCATGACCAAGAAAGGATTCCTGTCCCAGAATCAGAGCTGCATCAGGGGTACAAGTCTGGGGGTGCTCCAGAGTTTTCCCCTGAGTTGAGAAGCCTGGATGGATGACCCCCTCTCTCACCCACCTCGGTGAATCCCAGCTTCCAGGAAATCCACGAGGCATGTCCTCCTTTCCTGCTTCAGGGATTTATACCCACCCCAGATATTCCCACACACTCTCCCAGCACCCAGGGACAAACCACCAATAACTGACACTCAAGCAGTACCCAGGGTCCTACGTGGCCCATGAAAGCCAGGCCAGGCCCTCTGGTACTGTCTGCAGCTGGTCTCAGGCTTTGTATGGGGGACATCAGCTACCAACCATCAGACAGGGCAGCGGCCGTGGCTGCCCCATGCCAGGCCTCACCTGCGGTGCACCTTCAGAGAAGTCTTTTCCCCGCTCTGAGCATCCTTCCCCACCTCTGCACCATGGTCAAGTCAGAGGCATGTGAGCTCCCTTTCAGCATAGGGGTTCTATGATGTAGAGGTCACTGCCTCCATTGGACCCGGCAACCTGGAGAGGCAAAGCTGGAACAGGGTCTCCAGCCACCCAGGCCAGGCTCTTGGCCCAGCAGGTGAATGGAAGAAAGCCCCAGTCACAGGCTGGCCTTGGGACCCAGTGAAACATCAGCTCTTTCCTCCTTAGGAAGGAGCCAGGGAGGTGATCAAATGTCAGATTCAGATCCTGCCATGTGACCTTGGGCTAGTCACTTCACACCCTCTCTGTGGCTCCTTTCCTCAGTGGTGAAATGGAGGTCCTAAATCCTCTCTGAAGGAGCCCTGCTGCTAACCCTGCTCACCAAGAGGCTGGTGGTTCAAACCCCGCTCACCCCCCAGTCCCTCTGTGGGGGAGACCTGAGTCACAGCCTCTTCCCCTTACAGTAGGGTCACAAGGAAGAGATAAGCCAGGAGGGGTACATAAATAAATAAATAAAGAGTTACCGCCTCAGGTCCTCTACTACCACCCACCAAACAAACCAAACTCACGGCCCTCTGGGAGGTGCTGGCGCACGGCAACCAGATAGAGCAGGGCCCTCCGTGGGGTTCCGAGAATGAGCCCCTTTATAGAAGTAGAAAGCCAGGCCTTCTCCCAAGGAGCGGCTGGTGGGTTTGAACTGCTGATCTTTCGGATCACAGCCCAATGTGTAACCATTAATGCAGAAACCCAAAGGGGCATTTGTAGTTTGTCCTGCAGGGGTGCCATGAGTCAGAATTGATTCATCACAACAAAGCAACCAACTTCCCGCCCTGGCACTTGTCTGGGCTCAGTGGGCTGATGCGCTTGGAAAGCCAGCCCGCCTGCCCCATGTCACAAGTGGGAGTTCCCATTCCTTGGGGTCTCCTCCCCTGTTCTCCCCTACCCCCTCATTGCCCCTTCTCCTCACCTTGGACTTAGACCACGCCTCTGTTTCCCACCTTCAGGTCCCCCTCCGGCTGTTCCCTCTGCCGAGAATGTCTTTTCTCCCTCTGCTATGCTTACCATTCCTAAACCCCTTTCCTTGCTGCCTCCTTCAGGAAAGGTCTCCAGGAAGCTCTGGGCCAGTCCTCCACCTCTGGCCTCCATCAGACACTGAACCGGCCGAGCCATTTTCTCCCCCACCCCGCAGTACACAAACATAACCACTGGGTGGTGATAGAACAACAAAGTCCCAGCGGGGAGGAGTCAGAAGGCAAGCCAAGCAAGCGTCCTTGTATCATTCATTCACTTATTCAACAAATAGCTACCGAGCACTCGCCACGTGAAAGACTGTTGGGGTGCTGCATGAACCAGGCAGCAGAGCCCCGCTCTCCAGGAGCTTGTGTTCTGCAAAGGGAAGGTGGCAGAGGCACCAAAGCCAAAATAAAGCAAGAAATACATGTCAGAGGGGAAGGCTGCGCAGAAAGCGCCTGACCCCGCCCAGCGCACCCCCATTGCGCTGGAAGAGCATCCCTTCAGTGAAAAGCGAACACCGTCATCAAAGCATCACCTCGAGCTGGAGGACCGGCTCAGCTTGACTCAGTCCTGTCAAGTCCATTGTTGTTGGGTGCCACCGAGCCGGTTCACACAGCGCCTCGACCTGCCCCATCCTCACAGTCGTCTTAGGTTTGAGCCTGGTGCCAGTCCATCTCGCCGAGGGCCTTCCTCTCTCGTGCTGCCCCTCCACTGTACCAAGCATGATGTCCTTCTCCAGAGACCGGTCTCTCCTGACAACACGTCCAAAGTATGTGAACCGAAGTCTCGCCATGCCAACTCACGGCGACCCTAAAGCTTAAGCTACTCACTAGCCGGGCTTCCTGAATCTGTCCTCAGGAGAATCCCCCAGGCATCTCAAATGTAGCACCTGCCAGTCTGCCAGCATTTCCCCTCCCTATACCTAACACTGGCACCCTTCCTCCCGAGATGCCAGTCCCCTGATGACCACCTTCAGGAGTCCCCTAAGCCACATACCTCTAAGTTGCCCCTTATCGCCTTCTTCGCCCTCCCCATCCCCACAAGCATACAAGGCGGTCAAGAGCAGCGGTTTGAAACCAGAGGGCCAGAACTTGAGTCCAAGCTCCCCTTCTTTCTGGGTGTGTGACCTCGCTGGAGTGAGGGCCTCCCCTGTTGGTGGTGTCAACTTCCTCCTCTATAAGCTGGGGCGGTAACAGCATGCACCTTTTTTGGGTGCTGAGAAGTTTACACTAGTGAGTTACCATGTGCAGTGTCTTGATTTTACTTGTTAGTTGGAATTGAATTGACGCACAACCGGACGGAGAGTTGCTGAAGTCTGTGCCATCCTCACCCCCACGTTCAAGTTCATTGAGCGGCTATTGGGCCAATCCATTTCACAGATCCCTGCTGGCTGCACTTTATCAAACACGATGTTGCCCTTGGGCTCTCCTGGTACAGTGTCCAAACAAGCTAGTTGGGCAAGTGGAACTTTCCAAGAGCTCCTTAGATACCACCTCGTCATTATGATTATTTTAACCAAGCAACCCCCAGAGCAGCCTCCTTGCCCTCCAAAGCCAGGGTCCCCTGACTGGATTCGTGTGCCAGCCCCAGGTCCACCACCCCAAAGCACTTACTGATCACACATGGTGTGCTAGGTCTTGGGGGAGGAGCCCTGCTAAGGTGCCATGACCCTCCTGACCCTGATGGACAAACTTGCCCAGTGTCCTTGACGGTCCTGCCTGGGAGGAACTGGCTTCCAGTGTCATAACTCATTAACAGAAGGTGAAGTGACTGACCCCAGTCGACTGGCCTGGGGACAGAAAAACACTTCATTTGCCAGTGTTTGATGGACTTCAGAAATGTGTGAGGTGGCCCAGGAGTGCAGAGAGCAGCTATGGGTCACACATTGCGTAGTGTCACTCAAGTCAGGCTGTAGCAGGTGGCCCAGGACCCAGGCAGCACCGGGGCCAGCTCGGGCCTCTCCAGAGACTTGTCATGCAACATGAAGCTGATGGTATCACCTCTCTGTGCAGATTCCAGCTTCCTTATCTGGACCCCAGGAGGCAGATTCAGCTAAAGACCGAATTGGACTCTGCTACAGTCGGCAGAACTGAAAGGCCCTAGGCACACATGAAGCAGCAGGCTGACCTACTGTCAGAGTAGCCAGCCTCTAACAGTATCGGGGTCCGCGGGCACAAGTATACAGCGATAATATATAAAGATTATCATAAAGTCGACCTAGAGAACAGGAAAAATAGGAGGCAGAGTAAAATAAAGGAATCAAACATGCTCACCTCAGCCTTTCTTGGTGGTCCATATGGAGGTGGGAGACGTGAGGAGGAGGAGAGACATATATTTCTAACCAAGGCTTATATATTTCTGGAGGGTGTGCAAGCCCCCCGATTACAGGTAACCACATACGTAACAAGAAGGGGTTGTACCATAGGCAATATAAGCAATGGGGGGGGCAATATAGGGGTGTACATATAATAGGAAGGGGAGGGATTAGGGGTACACATGTGACAAGATGGAATGACCCTAGATTCAAGATGGCAGCCTAACCTTGATCACCCTTGAGTGGGCTTGACCTTGTCTCTGGACCTTCCTTTTTTAAAAAAAATCATTTTATTGGGGGCTTGGACAACTCATCACAATCTATATATCCATCTATTGTGTCAAGCACATTTGTACATTTGTTGCCAATGTTAGGTAGCTCAAGCGTAGGGATGGGGAATGTCCATTAACACATGCCCAGAGAGCCAAGCGCAGGAACAAGGAGTGGCGCACTGCACATGCTCAGAAGCTCAGGTTTCCCGCTAGTAGGCATGGGTGGGCGCTAAACCTGGATTGGCCCACCTGGGCCAGGTGAATTCAATTCAGCCAATGGGGTCAATCAGGGGTTGTCCACCACGTCTCCCTGTGGAATCCTTGAAAAGGCAGGAGCCTAGAGTTAGGGGAGGGAGAACTTTGTCTGCGTGATGCTGAGCAGCCTCCGCCAGGCTGCATGGTTCGGAGGAGTCCTATGGGTGTAAACCTGAAACTTCTAACTCTCGTAAAACTCACTTGGGTCACGAACCAGGCTTCGGACCAAGGTACAACTCTATCTCCAGAGAGATCTAACACCATCATAGTTCTCAAAACATTTGCTTTCTGCAACAGTCCACTATCCTTATCAGAAAGGAGTGGGCCCTACTTAAGGGGGTACAGACTAGAGTCTGATTGCTAGATGGCTGATAACTCTCAGGGAGATTAAGCAGCTTGCGTTGACGTCCAAGTGTAGTCACTTACCATGCAGTGCAAGCGGCATCCTAGGTTTGGCATATATTTGGAGCAGACAACCTGGGGAAAAACCTTTTTGCATCCCACAACCTACGGTCTCCTCCCTCCGCTGCTTGAGTCTGGCTTTAACTTCTGCCCCTTTGTGTAACCAACTTTTGGACTTAGGACACTTGGGCGTGTTGACATTTGTCAAGTGCCCAGGTGGTGTAAGCATGAGACAGGAACTATTATTGTCCCCATTTTACAGATAAGGAAACTGAGGCAGATTGAAGTTGAATTCCTCGTTAATGGCAGGAAACTGAGGCAGAATGAAGCTGAATTCCTCGTTTATTAACGTTAATCCCTCGTTAATGGCTGGGATTGAAGGTCGAGCTGCCTGGTCCCGAGCCAGAACACCTGACCCCTTCTTCAAGGCCCCTCTGTGTTGCCAACAACGACCTCCCTCCCGCTGAGGCTGGAGAAGCAAGTGAGGCAGCCCGCAGGCGGCAGGGCCGGGCTTCGGACCCTGTGCTTGGCCTTGGTGCTAACTCCACCTTCCTCCCAGGCAGCCTGCGCTTTCCAGCAACGCCGGGTCCGTGACAAGCATGGGCGTCCTGTGAGGAATCGCACAAAGTACGACAGAGGCCCTTCCGAGATGCCGACAGCCCCCAGGCCCCCAGCACTGACTGCGCAGCCACCAACACCTACCAGCCTGCTCACCCGGACATCTGTGCCGGGCGCACGCGCCAGCCCCGCCCCCGCACACCGAGGCCACGCCTCCCAGGAGGCTCCGCCCAGGCCCGACTCCACTTCCCGGGCCGCTTGATCCGGCCGGGCCTGCTCGGTGTCCAGGGGCTGCAGGTTGCATGAGGCCTGCGAGACTCATGAAGGTGTTCGTCACCCGCAGGATTCCCCCGGAGGGCTGGGCCGCGCTCTCCGAGGCGGCAGAGTAAGAAGGGCCGGCCGCTCCTCGCGGGGCGCACGGGCTTGGGCGGGACGCAAGAAGAGGCGGGGAGCCCCCAGCGCACCTGCCGCGGGCCACCCCGGCGCATTCAGCCCCCCAGGCCCCAGTCACTCGGGGTGCCTCCGTGACTCCCAGGCGCGCCTCCGGGGGCGCGTGGAGCTGCGCTGGGAGGAGCTGGGGGCGACCTTCCGAGGCCCCAGGCATTCTGCGGAGGGGAGGCGGGCCTGCCCCAGGGCCAGAGCCAAGCCTGACTGGAGCTCTTGGGAGATAATTTTTTGTGCGACGGGCCCCAGCTCTCTCCAGGCCCGGTGCAGGGGCGCTGGGAGCGGGCACTGGACTCCTCCTTGGTCACTGTCACGGGGACAGGGAAGAGCGCCAGGACGCATGGGACAGGCTTTGACTCAGTCACTCACCGAGGTCACCCTCCTGACGACAGGCAGGTGCGGTCAGAGGTTGTGGCAGCCACTGAGTGTCCTCTTTGGGCAGTTGGCAGGACCCTGGGATGATCGTTGGAAACTGAACTTGTCTGTGTGCCAGCCTCGCCGGGCGCTTCATCTAACAAACTAACATGACCCTTGCGATCCTGTGAATTCGGTCTTAAGATTCCCGATCCCCAAAAGAGAAAACAGAGGCCGGGAAAGTGCGCATAGTCACACAGCCTCGCTCGGGTTTGCGCTCCATCTGCTCTGACTGCAGTCGGTCGGCTTCACTCTGCCAGATCGAGACGCTGCTGAGTCTGGCAGGGAAAGCGAGGTGGGAGCCAGCCTCGGAAACAACTTTCGGGGCAGGGGGTGATTTGTTTTTCATTTCAGTCCATTAATTACTAAGGAGGCGGGGAGAAGGAAAGCAGCGACAACCACGGCGGCAGTAGCCCCCACTCTGCGCCAGGCTCTGTCGAAACCAACCCAAACTCCCTGCTGCCCAGTCCACCCCGACTCATGGTGGACGCATGCGACAGAGCCTTGCAATGGTTTTTTGTTTTGAGGCTTTTCATCGTGATGGGAGCAAAAGGCCTCTCCTTTCCCCCACCGAGCAGCGGGTTGGTTTGAACCGCCGACGTGCATAGCCACCCAACCAGAGCTCACAGTGACAAGCAGGATGCTCCCAGTGGCTGCCATTGGTGTCGGACGGAATTCAATGGCAAGGCCTGAGAGGCCCTGGAAATGTACTGTGCTTTAGCCCACGTGCTCTGTAATTTGCATAAGATGCATAACTCGAGCATGGTCGGCTTCTTCTTTCCACCATACATGTGTGCACACAATTTGCATTGCGTTCTATGGGTGCGCGGGGTGTGTGTGCGGTATATGAGTAGGTGAATTCTCTGGTGGTGCTGCCAGGGATGCGGCCCTGAACCTCCATGTTGACTTGTCGTGGTCAGCTTGTCCAAGTGTGAGAGTTTCCGAGCGGGACAGGAGGAGATGCAGCGGTCAGGGGCATTGCCCTACAAAGTTCCCCCATCGGCATGGCTCATAAGAATAGAAACATACTTTCTCACAGATCTTAAGTTTGGGCTTTAGACAAGGCCGTGCTCTCTCCAGGGAATCAAGAAGAGCCTTGGTCTGCCAGTAGATCACAGTGTGATTTGGCTTACACCTTTTGTTAAGCTGACTTTTAGGGGGACACAGTCAGTCCATTCGTTACATCATCCAGACTCCTCTCTTCCCTCCGTGGTCTCCCCAACAACTGACCACCTGAGAGGGAGGCAGGGGTGACTGTGGGGTTTCTGGGTGAGGGGGAGGAGGTGGGGACTGAGTGACCTTTCCTGTACCTTAAGCTGTGAAGTGGAGCAGTGGGACTCGGACGAGCCCATCCCCCGCAAGGAGCTCGAGCGAGGTGTGGCTGGTGCCCACGGCCTGCTGTGCCTTCTCTCCGATCGCGTGGACAAGAAGCTCCTGGACTTGGCAGGTGTGTGCACCAGGCAGGCATCTTGTCCTGTAGGCTCCAGGAGCAGGCCAACAGGGACCTAGGGAGCAGTGTTTGCCGCCCCACCTGGCACACACTGTGCCCCTCTGCGCTGCCCAGGGGGCTTCCTGGAGGGAGGCAGCTGGTGAGGGAGAGAGCACCCAAGGCCCGCAGTCCTTGAGTTAGGACTGGCTCCCGCACCCCAGCCTTGGCCTGGGAGCTGCCTGCCTGCCTGGTGAAGAGGGTGCTGCTGCCCACTTTCATGGTGCTCTCTCAGGTGCCTGGGGGGGATCCTCACAGGGCGCACAGTCGAGTCCATTTGGCTCCCAAACTTAGTTGGCCTATTGCTCCTTTTTCGGGAAAAAAAATTAGCGCTCCCCTGGCATTTTAAACTTTTGTACCCTACCCCATGATCCAGGGTAACCTGTAGGTGCCTGCGTTTGCAGCTCCCTGGTTCGCTGCAGTGCTCCTAGGGGTGGCACTGCCCTCTTTGGGAACCACTGGTCTAGTGAGGAAGAACAGGGGCCTGGTGTCAGTCTCAGGGGCCACATGGCATCCTTAATGCCGCTGAGTCCGTGTCGGAACCTGGTGAATGGGTTGCTCTGATTTTTTTTTACATAGTTCTATTGTGATGTCATTAACAATCACACAACTCACTAGAGTTCAGTCATATTAAGAAAGGTGTGCATGCATCGCCACCAACAACTTTGGAACCTTTCATTCCCTCGTGAACCCATTGATTGCTGTTGCCAAATCTTAAATGAACAGGGACACCAGCCTTGACCCTGAGTCTAAGAAAATGATAAGCAGCCAGGTGCCCCTGCGGTTGGGGCAGGCCTGTGATCCACTCAGAAGGACCCAAAGGCTGCTTTGTGTGCACCCCAGGAGCCGATCTCAAAGTCGTCAGCACGCTGTCCGTGGGCGTGGACCATTTGGCTCTCGATGAACTCAAGAAGCGGTAAATGCGGCCTGGGATTTTTTTTGGGGGTGGGGCCAGCGGGCAGGGGAGGGCGCGGCCGGAGAGGTGCGAGAGGAGCTGAGGCTGGCGCTGTTTCCACACTGTACCGCTCTGCCATTCGGCGCGCCTGTCAGGTGGCCGGTGATAAAATGCGCCCACGAGGACACAGCTCAGCAGGAAGTCCAGAGGTCAGAATGAGCGCATAACCCCTGCCCCGTGTGTTACCCTGCCCAGGCCAGTATCTTTCTGCAGCCCCTCAGTGCAAAAGGCAAGTCTTCGTGTTTCCCTGTGAGCTCATGGAGTTGATCCCAACTCACAGCTGCCAACAGGCCAGACTAGAACTGTGCAATGGGCTTCCCGAGGCTGTCATCTTTATGGGGACAGAGTGCCACGGCTCGCCCACAGAACCGCTGACCTGTTGGTTGTCAACTTCATCTGTTTCCCTAGATGAAGGTATTCAAGGTTAAGTAGTTACTTGCCCTTGAACCCTGATCTGTGTATCTTCCCCAGTGGGGGAGATAATTGCCATCGGAACAAGGGTGAACATCCATGAGTGCTCATTTCTAGCGCTGAGCTTTCTGGCAGGCTTAGCAAAAAGGGAACCAAGTGTCAGGTGGAGAGGCCCCAGCAGTAGGAATTGGTGAGGACGCTTGTGGCAGATGTTACTACATGTTTGCCTCGTAGTGGGATCCGAGTGGGCTACACCCCCGATGTCCTGACGGATGCCACCGCCGAGCTCGCCGTCTCCCTGCTGCTCTCCGCCTGCCGCAGATTGCCAGAAGCCATCGAAGAAGTGAAGAAGTGAGTGAACGCCTGATGGGAGAGTGGGCTCAGCTCCTGGCTGGTTCTTGTACAACTGAGTCCCGGGGTGCCGGAGAACAGACTCAGGCAGAAGACTAGGCACTGGCAGAGCTGAAAGGGATCATGAGAGGAGAGGAGCAGAGCAGGGGGATAAAGTCAGTGCTATTGGGAGGTGTGGACCAGGCAGGCTTCCCGGAAGCAGCAGCAGGCGGCAATCCCGTTGAGTGCTGAGAGGTACCAACCTGCCACCCCTCACCCCTGATGCCAAAATCCCCATCGCATCACTCTTTTGGGAGCCAACCCTGTCTGGAACCCCATGAGGCTGTCTCCGGTCGTCATTCCGTGGGGATGGCCGAAAGCGTAGCTGCAGAAGTTCTGATGTGAAGAAGGCCCCAGACGCTCCAATGGTGTGAAGTAGAAGACAGCGTGTGTACCGCACGGCCTTTCCAAAGGCTGAAGAAGTCTGAGATCTGGCCCTTGGGGTTCAGATAATAGGGTTCAGGCCTGTCTAGTAAGAGTTGGGGAAGTCCCTCCTGGGCAGCAAGCAGCTGGGGTGAAGGCTGGGCATCATCAGATAGGGTGGTGGGCTTCAGGGTGGGGCGGTGCAGTAACAACATGGGGCAGGCCAGGGGTGGCTCAAGAGACGCTTCCGTCACCCCAGCAGATAGACCTTGGGGATCTACAACCTGCCTTAGTCCACTGGTTCTGCAGTACCTCGCCCTGCACTGCTGGACCCGAGTCTGCAGTTGGCTTTTGTACTGGCCAGAGGCCGGGGCCACTCACTTACCACCTCACTCTCCACAGCGGCGGCTGGACCTCCTGGAAGCCCCTGTGGCTGTGTGGCCATGGCCTCACCCAGAGCACTGTGGGTGTCATCGGGCTGGGCCGCATAGGTGAGTTCTCATGGTCTGATTCACATCCCTGGCACCACGTGTTTAGATGCTAAAACTCCTCCCTCCTTGGTGATGCATGTAGTTGGAAAATCTCTGATGAGAAGATTCTCATTAAACACTGCACCCCCCTGCCCCCAAACAAACAAACAGCATTGCCTGAAGAAACTAAGTGGGTGATGATGAGCCAGGATGCAGGACGGTCACAGCCACAAGAACAAAGGAAAGCAAGTGTTGGGCACCTGTCGGAGTGCTTGCTGAGGACAGTCCACATTCCCACGGGCCTGGGTCCACGGAGCCCCAAGTCCTTGACCCATGGGCCTAGCGGGCAGTTTGCTATGGTTCTGTGGACAGTGTGGAGTGGCCCGTCTAGGGCAGTCTCAGTGAAGGGCTTGCTCCCTCAGCTCTCTGGCCCCCTGCCTGGATGCACGGTGGGAGTGTGGGGTGGAGGGCAGCCTGTCTGACCAGCAGCCCTGCCCTTTGCAGAGAGTTGCTTGCACCAGCAGCTTTGGGGGAAGTTCTAAAGCTGAAAAGACAACTTAAATCTTAAATTTGGGGGCAAGCTGGCCATGAGGCAGTGCCTCGAAGTCAAACGTGATGTGTACCTGCTGTACCAGAAGCAGAGTACAGACGAGGAGAGAACTGCTTTGCTAACTCTTCTGGAATGCCAGGTCCAGTTCTGAGAGGAGGGTAATAAATGGCCCTCAAGGTGGCAGGACCACGTGGGGACAGCACAAGCCAGTCACAGCCACAGAGGAGCTATGACCCTGCCTCCAGGTCTCTGAAGGGTGCTACGGGGCCCTGAGGGCAGCCCCCAACTCCGTCCATAGGAAACAGGAGCAGCTGATGTCAGGACTGTACTGATCTGACCCCAAGGGGCATCCTGCCTCTGGAGCTGCCCCTGCTCTCTGTGGGTGGGTGGGGACCAAGCTGTGAACTCACTCACTCCTTGTGTGCAGGTCAGGCGATTGCTCGCCGTCTGAAACCATTCGGTGTCCAGAGATTTCTATACACTGGACGGCAGCCCCGGCCTCGGGAAGCAGAGGAATTCCAAGCTGAGTTTGGTAGGTAAAACCTTGATGCCCACAGGAAACCCCGCTGGGCCCTGTCTCGGGGTTTTCCCATCCTCTTTAACAGCACCACTTGCAGGCTGTGTCCAGGGCCCCCCGTGATACTAACTAATCTCCCTGCTGGACACACAGGCCCCCTCAGGGAGGGCAGGGATGGAAAACGTGGTCACATGGGGAATTTTCTCTGTGCAGGAGCGATGGTGATGGGGTATAAGGCAGAACCAGGGACTTGAACTCAGTTTTCAAATAAAGTGGAAGTATCCCAAGCTTTGTGTGAATGAGAAAAAGCCCTTCTGTCCAGGCGGATACAGTCTCCCAGCAGAAGACAGCTCAGTGAGCTTTAGCTTCTTCTCACCCCCTTGGCACACCTGGCCCTACAGGCAGGGAATAAGTTCCTGCCCCTCTCTGGCCTCAGTTTCCCCATTAGTTAGGCCAAGGGACTGGTGGACTGAGCTGGTACAGCAGGCTCCATGAATGGCTGTAGTTATCAGAGTTGCCCAGAGACCTGTAGGAACCATCCCAGCAGTTTCCATGATGCAGGGGGGAGGAGAGGGCCTGGTCTCCCCCCACCTCACTGCCCCTGATCTGGGCATCAGTGTCTGATGGAACCCTGCCCTCCCCCAGTGTCTGTCCCCGAGCTGGCCGCCACGTCTGATTTCATCGTGGTCGCCTGCTCCCTAACACCTGCAACCAAGGAGCTTTGCAACAAAGACTTCTTCCAGAAGATGAAGAAAACGGCAGTGTTTGTCAACATCAGCAGGTACCCGAGGCTGCCCCACATCCCCCGGGAGACCTGCTCTTCATGCAGTGCCGCATTACTAGCTAGTGCACTTTCTTTTCAACCTGATCTCATGGTCATGAACTCCACTTTTTTGCCTAGCCATGTCTTCGCTTCACTCTCATTTTTGTTCCTCCTAGGGCAGGGGTGAACTGTATTGGGTGATCTAGTAGGTAGGGTGAGGTGGGGTTTGGTCAGGCTTAGGAGGTGGAGGCGGAGACCTCTGAGCTGATCTTCACATCCATGCTCTCTGGTCATGCTGAGCTCACCGAGATCCTTGCTCCCGGGAGGCCTCGCATGCACTCGGCATTGAGTTGCTCTTGTCAACGGGCCCCAGCTCCACGGGCCTGCTCTTCTTCTGCTCCAGCTGCCGCCTCAGTTCCTCCCGCCATCAGGGTGAGGTCCCACTTCCTGGCACACACATCTTCCCCATCTGTGTTGGACCCGGGCTCCACTTCCCTGATCTGGAAGTTGAGGTGCAGGGCGGCTCGGTTACACTTCCTGTCGTGCAGAGCCATTTAGCGTGGATGTTCTCAATCCTAGCTTGGGAGGCCTGGTCCATCAGCTTCTGCGCCAGGCCAAGGTGAGCGGCTTCGCAGCCAGCGACATCATGTGTCCATGGGGCACGTCCTTTGGGTCCCCCTCCATTCTGGCCAGCACGTGGCCAACAATCTCCCCGTTCTCGTCCCCCATCTTGTCAGAGAGCTGGGGCTGGAGAGGCGGCGGTGGAAGCAGCACTTCACCTGGTAGTTCTCCGGGAGGCATGTGCAGCGTGTTCATCAGGTCCTCGGGCCTCGCATTGCAGGGACCCAGGGGGTCGTGAGAGGGTAGTCGATGGCCACCACGCTTTGATGAGCCACCAGTGCGGCCGGGTGGGCCACCCTCATTTCTTAAGGGCAGTTCTGCCAGAGAGAGTTCTCGGTTGGCAGTGGTTCCCTTTCAGCACTTTAAATATGTCACACTCCCACTGTGTGCTGGCCTCCGTGGTGCCTGTGGAAATTGTGGTACGATTTGCTTCTCTCTTGTTGCTTTCAAGATGCTTTTGATACAGGTTTACAGAGTGAAGAGTGTCATGTGTCTTGGTGTCACTCTTTGGGTTATCTTGCTTAGACTCTTTTTTTAAAAATCATTTTATTGGGGGCTCATACAACTCTTATCACAATCCATACATACATCAATTGTGTAAAGCACATTTGTACATTCGTTACCCTCATCATTCTCAAAATATTTGTTTTCCACGTAAGTCCCTGGCATCAGCTCATTTTTCCCCCTCCCTTCCCGGTCCACCCTCTCTCATGAGCCCTTGATAATTTATAAATTATTTTGTTACATCTTACACTGTCTGGTGTCTCCCTTCACATCTTTTAAAAAAAAAAAACATTTTATTAGGGACTCATACAACTCTTACCACAATCCATACATACATCAATTGTGTAAAGCACATCTGTACCTTCTTTGCCCTCATCATTTTCAAAGCATTTGCTCTCCACTTAAGCCCTTTGCATCAGGTTCCTCCATTCATATCTTGCTTAGATTCTGTTGAGCGTCTTGGACGCTCATAAAATGTAGGGAGTTTTGGCCACTCTCTCTCCTCCTCTGAGATTCCCACAGTACAAATGTCCCACAAGTCCCCTATGACTCAGTTCACATTTCTCCATTTATTTTTAATGTTGTTCCTCAGATTCCATCATTTCAATTGTTGATTCTTTCATCTCAGCTCTAATCTGCCGTCAAGCCCCTCCAGTGAGTTTTCCATTTCAGTTCCGTACTTGTCAGTTTTAGCATGTTAGGTTTCCTTTTAAATGTCTTCTGTATTCTTTTGTCCTTGTCTTTCGCTTATTTTCCATCTTTTCAGGTAGATCTTCAAGACTTACTATTGTTGCTTTAAAGACTTTGTCTCTTAAGTCTATTATCTGGACCTCCGTGGAGGCTATTCTTTTGAATGGGCTATCTTTTGTTTCTTTGTGAGTTTTTCGTTGTTGCAAAGGCTGAATCTGAGGTGAAGCACACACACACATACAAATGCATCCTAGAGAAATGGGTGAGCACTGGACATGGGGAAGTGTGTGCATTACACGGATATTCTGCCCTCAGCAGCCTGGGGGAAGGTCGCTGAGGGCACTCACACCACCACTGTCATCCCCAGGGGCGATGTGGTCAACCAGGATGACCTGTACCAGGCCTTGGCCAGTGGTCAGATTGCAGCTGCTGGCCTTGATGTAACCACCCCAGAACCACTGCCTACAAACCACCCTCTCCTGACCCTGAAGAACTGTGGTAAGAACTGGCCTTTTAGAAGGAAAGTCCTCATTCCCACTCTAGGACCACAGCATTTCAAGCTGCTGACGGTGAAAGCTGTAGAGTATGGAGGGCCGCACCCAGAACCAGACACGCTTGGTGTCCTTGGGATGCTGGCGAGTGACATAGGAGATAGGCCTCCCCCTAAAGAAAGTTGTATGTGGGGGTGAGTGAATTCATTTCTTTTTTAAAAAGCGGTTGATTGTCTATCTGCCAGCTAGTTGTGGGTAAAATCAGTTACTGTGAATTACTACTAACAAGTTTTAACTGTGAGAAATCCCAAGTGGAATTGTGAAACCAAAACTGATAACTTGGGTGTTATGAAGCCCTTTCTTGTCTCCAAACTCAACCTCTGGTATCAGGCTGTGTGGTGCTGGGGCTGGGCCACCGGCCCTGCTGTGAGGGGCACCGGAGGCCCACCAGACTTGCTCCTTCCTGCCAGGTGTCTTGATAATGGAACCTCGCGGTAGTAATTCCTGCCTGTAGTGCCTGGTAAATCCAGTTTGCAGGGGCCCCTGGCAGGTGCAAGCAATGGTCGGTGCACTCACCACGGGGGTCTCAGTGTCAGCTTCCAAGGGCCGCTTCCTTCACTTGTCTCAAACCAAAAAGCCCAGCTCACTGCCAAGTCAACTCTGACTCCTGTGGACCGCTCACTCAGCCCATTCCCAGCACTGTAACTGCGAGAATTGTCCAGAACACCTCACGCACCTGCTCCCCTTCCTGCAAGTGCTACTTTGGCTAGCACAGTGGGTCCCAAACGTCTGCGCGTGCCAGGCCCCTGGAGGCTGGGACCCAGTCCAAGTTTCAGCCTCAATAGGTCTTAGAAGGGGCCGGAGACTGTTCGTTTCTAGCCTGTTCTTGGATGCTGCTGCTTTTTCAGGGCCACTGCCTTTGTATTTGTAACCTCTTCAGTGACCTAGCTAATAGCTTTGTACCCAGCCCACGACTCTTCTTCCTCTCTCTCTCCAGACTAAGTCAGCCGTAAGGGCACTAATAAGGACACCAGGCTGACTGCCTGTTTATATTCTGAACTAGATGCTCACAGAAGGCCCTGCTCGGACCTCCCCCATGAATGCCTGCACTGTGGGCCTTGAAAACCCCACAGCTTGCAAGAACATTGGCTGTGGTGTCAGGGCTGCTGCCCACAGCTGAGCGCTGTTTTCCCTCCCTCCTTAGAGATCAGCTCAGTGCCTCCTCTCCTTTCAGAAACCAGTGGCCTCACTGTTCTGTGCTCCCCAGCATGTCAGCTCGGGCTTGCTCCTGCACATCAGGGACACCCTGGCCCTGTGCAGCCTCGCTTTCAGGCTGAGTGTGTGGAGAATGTGATAAACCCAGCTCCATCGCTACCCAGTTCCACCGTCTACTAACTGAAGGGCCTGCGAGGAGTTAGGCTCCAAGACCCCATCTGGCCATGACACTCTTGTACTTATGATACATCTTTCTCATCACACTTGTGTCTGGTTTCAGCAGCCTGGAGTCCCTCAACTTGGTCGCTCTAACCCTCAGCCCCAGTGACAGCGGGGCCAGGTGGCAAATCCCGACATGTGAAGTAGGTTTTGTTCTTCTCCCAGGCGAAGCCAGGCCGTGAGAAAGCTGAAGGCTACTGCACCTCATCTTACCCCTTTTCTTCTTTCCAGTGATCCTGCCCCACATTGGCAGTGCCACCCACAGAACCCGCAACACTATGTCCTTGTTGGCAGCTAACAACTTGCTGGCTGGCCTGAGAGGGGAGCCGATGCCCAGCGAGCTCAAGCTCTAACCAGCCAGCCAGGAATCTCGGAAGACTGCGGTGCACGGTATCCTGTCAGATGTCCCAGGCTCAATCTGGACCACAGGACGGGGCCATCTGCTCTGTCCGGATCCTGTCGTGGGAAGACGGTGCTAATGGTCACACAGGCCACTTTCATGCTTGGAAAACAGCGGCAAAAGGTGTCAACTCATTAAATAATTCTGGAACTGAGACACTAATGAAGAATGTTATCCGCTCACTTTTTTTCTTCCAGGGCATCAAGCAACTGCCTTGTCCCCTAGCAGGTTAACTGTTAGAACCTAGCCAAACCCATTTATCCCTGTTCCTCTCGGCTCAAATCCCTTCATCTCCTGACAATGGGCCCCGACACTTGCATCACTAGACCAGCAGACAAAACCAGCAGCCACAGAGCAGAGGAGAGTTAAGGTCACAATACTGTCGTCTTTGTTAAAAATCATCGGACCCTTAGTTTTTAGCAGGTTTCTTGGTTTTTATTGTAAAGTTTGTTTCCGCATACTTACTAGCTCCTCCTCCTCCCTCACTCGCTGGAGGGATAGTCTCTGGCTAATCACCACCACCACCACCCTCCCTCCAGGCCAGCTTACATGCCCACACTGCCAAAGCCATGCTCCACGCCCAAGGCTCTTGGTCCCAGCCCTCCCCGACACCTACCACACCGCAAACGGAGAGACAAACCGAGAGGCCCACTCAGAAGGAAATTGGGTGCACTGGGAACAAAATCACTGTGTGTGCACAGGCCAAGAGAAGAGAGAGCAGGGGAAAAACCTGAGAAGAATGACTAATCATTGTTACCAATTCACAGACTCAGAGTAGATCCTAGTAGCTTTGTTTAAAAAAAAAAGTATCACTGGTCAAAAAGCACGGCTAGCAGAGTTGGAAATGTTTATTTCCCTTTTAGGTTTTAATCTCAATAGCCTAAGTACACACACACACACACACACACACACACAAGACACATATTTAGTAGTAAGAAGCATGATTGTGACAAATTTTTTATTTCAAAATCTCAAACTTGGAGCAACTTATTAGCACCACTGGCAGGATGCCCTGATAGGACTTGATCACCAGAAAGGCTTCTACAGGATTATGTCAGGCTTTGATTAAGGCTAACCAATCAAAATTCAGGTAGAAAGCAGGGGTCAGAGGCGCCCTGGGACTGGCTGTCCAGTGAAACCTTTGAACGATGTTTTACGTGCTGCAGCACGTAGTAGGACACAGGACTGTACGCTTGCTTCTCACACGTAGAAACAAAAGGTTAAGAGGTAGATGAGACTCCAGGTTCCATCCAGCAGTAGAGAGAGAGGCAGGGCTCCGGTAGCTCTGAGGGACCCCAAACAAAGTCCACAAGTCGCTAGCTGAGGTGAGAGACCGGCTCTGGGTCCTCCTGCCAATGGAAGGGAAGAACAGCTCTTCCAGATGCCCTCTCTTGCTCTTCATGCTGACCCCCCCGCCAAAGTTAAGTACCTCAAAAAACACTGGTCCCCCCATTTTAGATGTAGTCCCCTCACATTGACTCAGAACTGAGCATTGCTGGCAACCCCATATCTTCCAAAGGTCTCGCCCATGTGTGCTTCCAAGGAGAGGGACCACAGAGGCTTGCCTCCCTGGGAGCCAGTTCTTAGGGGAAACTAAGCCCCACTATAAGCATTCCCGGTTTATCTAGACACGTGGAAATGAGTACAAGGAGAAAGCACAGACCCATTGTGTCTCAGGTTAACATACACGCTTAGCTTTCTAAACGTAAGACTTGAAGGGCTTCTCTGAATTATGCACAATGGTTTGGTATCTCTACGCTTAGCTTTCTAAACGTAAGACTTGAAGGGCTTCTTTGAATTATGCACAATGGTTTGGTATCTCTAAAAAGGCTATATATATTTTAAAATGAACACGTACTTACATGAGTCAAACTATGACTTCATGAGTTCTACTGCTATGCATTAGAACCTATGCTGTTCCTCTGTTAGTGCATAAGCCAGGTTCAGGCCCAAACAAGCCTCCAACAGCCCTGATGGCTGTTACCAGGGGACAAGATGTGGTTGGGGAAAGGCCGCCACAGGGCACCCCAAGGACCTGGGCAGTGACCCAGTGCTGCCTTTGACAGTCTCATGCTAGTGTGAGCCTTCTAGGCCGCGAGGCTGGGAATGTGTGTTTGTGAACACTGCAACCTTTAGATTTCAGACCATTCAGCCATTCAGAAGTGGATGAGGAAAGCAACAAGTACGAATGCATAGGACCTACATTGAACTTTAAAATCAGTTATGTTAGTAATAAAGCCCAGGGCAAGGGAAGCTGACATTATGTTTGGGTTAGTATATAATTAAAGCAAGCTTGGCTGTGAAGACGCCACTTGGGGCCTGGGAGTGTGTGCAGAGCAGCAGCAGCAGCGAATAGGCTGGCCCTTAGCTGACATGTGGCAGACAGGACAGGTCTGCCCTGGCATCTGGCAAATGTGCCATGAAAGGTCCCGCAAAACGTGACTCGGGGCATCAGAACAAAGACAAACACTAGCTTTTTGTGTGTTTTTTTTTGACTCAACATCTGTAATACATGTTGGTTAAATACTGCTACAACGGCACCCACAGAAACAGTATCTTCTTACTCCTACAAGTTCACAATGTGTTTCCAATTGCCTTTTTAAATCCAGAGAACTTGTTAAAACAACTATTTAACAATAATGTACTCAAAAGTATATACACCTTTTAGTCCAAGAGAATGCTCACCCTGGACACAGTGTCAGCACCATGGAAGTGCAGTGTTTGACTGCAAATCGGACAAAAATAAAAAATACAGTACTTTCTGGGGCCTACACTAGCACAGGATACACTGTAAAGCAGTGTAGCAGGCAGGCGTCTCCTCAAAGGCTTTCCTTTTAGACCAGAGCGCAGGTGCCACTGGCTACATAACAATGTGTTTTGTGTCACTGTCATTGCTTTCTAGTCCAGTCCCACCCTACAGACAGAACTGCTTCAGAGGGTTTCCAAAGCTATAATCTTTATGGAAGCACAATGCCACATCTTTTGCCCATGTCAGAGGGTATAGGAAATTTAATTAAATGCTTCACAGAGTTCTATAAAAATTGCTAAAAAAAATTTTTTTGCACTTCAATTTTTCCATCTGCCACCTTGAAGAACATCAATTACAAATTATTTTACTCCACTTGGCTTCAGGGATGACATCCTTGTACCAAGTCGTGAACTTCGGCGATGCAGAAATGTAGCAGCACAAGTACTGCATCGATTAGTCTCTACCGTCCAAATGTCCAAGAGCTGCTGCAGCCTGAAGCTCAAACCCCATGGCCTTACCCACCGACCAACAGAGCCGTACTGTTCCATCCTGCCATTCACCTCAGCACCACCTCCGGGGCAGGGTTAGAGCAAAGTGCTGGGCAGATTGCTGCTCTGCCAGCGCAGGCAGGTTGTCTTCGAATGCTTATACAGGTGGCTCGACTGGCTAAACCTCTTGCCACACTTTAAGCAGGCATAGGGTTTTTCACCTGTGTGAACACGAATGTGCTTCTTACAATCTGTCAAGGTCAGGAAAGTCTTGCAGCAGATTTTGCAGGCATACTTGCGTGCGCCCTCTACAACCAAAACATTGTGCTCCGATAAGGCCTTCTTGCACTTGGACAGGACATCAGCAGAGGCCCTGGTCAACTGCGGAGGACCAGGCTGGGGAGGATGACCATTTTCAAATGAGGATGAGGCCCCATTCATCATTAGCTGGGAGCTGGCGGGGTTTTCAGGGATCTGTGAGCTCCGGACGGAGGTTACAACAGGCATTTTGGGGGCAATGCGGCGGTAATATGGGAAGTTACTGGCTCCTCCTCTTGGGGATCCCATCATTACCCTGGAGAAGGAAGAGTGGAGGCCCAAGCCGGATCTGGAAAAATCCATCCCAAATTGTTCTCCTCCTTGGTAGCCTGAAGTCTGCACACAGGGCAGGCCCATTACTTCTGGCACAGGCCTAACAAAATGGGAGTCTGTGGGCTCACTAAATGGGTTCTCCACATGAGAACCAGGTGCCGAGGAAGGCCCACCTGCCGGCCCGGCCTCAGGACTCAACAGGTAAGAGGCCTCACCCTCCAGCCTGCAGTCACTGGTGGTGTTGGGGATGTTGTCCTCACTGTTCTGGCTTGTGCTGAAGTTCCCCCCTCTGGTCTTGTTCAGAAAATTTGAAATGCTGAAAGCAGACTTATGCTCTAGGTTATTTGTGACTTCCAGTATGTGAATGTCTCCTACCCTGTCAGTGCTAGACTGGGGATCTGAGAAACTCCGGTCGCTGCTTTCCGGGCTGAGGTCTATCTTCTCAGCACTGACCACCACTCCTTCCACTTCCACGGACTCGCTGCCTTCAGCCTGGGAGGTCACATCGCTCACTTCGTCCTGAGGCTCGGGAGAGCTCAGGGGCTCCGATTTCACCACCACCCTCATGTGCTCCTCACCAAGGCCAACCTCGGAATTTTCACACTGGAACCCATTCTTCTCGGTTGTGGCTTCCTGCTCAAAAGTCGTCTCCACCTGGGTGGCACGTGAGGCCATGGACAGCTGGGCCATGTTGCCAGTACTATTGTCGGACTGGCTGGGCACCTGGGCATCTTCCTGAGCACCGAAAGACTGGTCAAACATGATGGTGTTGTCTTCCTGGCTGTCTGTCAGGCCATCAGCCTTTGGGTTATCTACCATTTTCAGGGAATCGGGTGAAAAGAACTCCTCCCGAGAATGAACCCCTGGAGGTCCGTTCTCCGGGGCAACATCTGAAATGGCCGACTCGTCCATGGCGGGTCGCAGGCGCTGTCTGGCTCGCTCCTCTGCAGACTGCTTGCGCTTGTGAAGGCGTCGCATGGGGAAGGGTCGCTGGTCCAGGTTACTGCGCAGAGATGAGCTCATGGGTGCCGGCTGCTCCTCGCCACCCTGGTTGGAGCTGAGAGCCGAGCTCACGATGCTCAGTCCCAGCTGCTGCAGCATAAAAGAACGCTGCATGCGGGCACTCTGCTCTTGAACACGCTCGCTGGGGGGAGACATGGGCAGCGTCCTTGTCGTCAGGTAATGTTTACAGGCCTTAACGACAGAGTTCAGATGCAGGTGAGAGGCTGCCAATAAGACATCCATGACGTTGCTCTCCCCCAGCATGAGGGTGGAGGTATACATCATGTCAATCAGTGCGGCAAAGGCCTCTGCCGTGACGACCTCACTATCCAGCTGGATCATGTTCATGGTCTGATCGCCCTCGGCCACCGAGAACAGGGCACGGAAATGCGTGCTGCATGCTGCCAGCACGGAGCGGTGAGCTTTAAAATGCCTGTTCCCTACCACAATGACGCAGTCACAGAGCTGGCCGTGAAGTCTCTGGTAGTTCAGTTGCTGGAAGATCTGTTCAAAGTGTCCTGGAAAATCCATGATCCTAAGGGGAGGAAATGAAAAGAAGTGTTAAGAGCACAAAGGGCGTCATGAAGAAGGGTCACGGAAGACCAAGGGTTGACCTTCCAGAGCTCCTGCTAGTGGATGGTGGGCACACAGACCAAGGGGCCCCCACATAAGGAGCACATGACAATTCTACTACCAACCCAGGGGCAGACACATGCCCCCGTGTGGGGGTGGCTACAGCCTCATCACATGCTCCCTCTTACATTTGGACCAATGTGTGGGTGACTGCCTATCAGGGGCTTGATGTTCCCTAAGGTCAAGGAAAAAAATGCCAAGATAATCAAAATAAAATATTTCAGGATCTTAAATCAATGGAAACAGCAGCTAATATTTAATAGGGGGTTGGAGAGACAAGTAGGACCCCCGAGACTTTGACCCTCAATCACACTTCAGGGCCAGGAACTGAACTCACCCTGTGATAAAGATCAACTACTGGCGATCAGAGGTGTGGGGACAAAGTCCAGATCACTAGTGGAGGAGGAAGAGGAGGAAGGGACAACAGGAAATAGAGAAGTCAGAGGAGGGGATAGTATACTGCAATGGATGAGCTGAAACGTGTCTGAGTTGTTGAATGCAAAGCTAATGATCTGCTCGGTAGACCTCTACCAATTCACAATAAATAGTTTACGAATTTTAATGGGGGAAGAGTTCCAGTTCTGGAAATGATAGCACACAAGCATTTCATCTTACCATGAAATAGAGAGTTCTCTGCAGTTGCTGTTCTCTTAACTATAAACCAACAAAAGAAAAGAGAGGGAAAGGAGACATCAATTAACATTTTGGAAGCTGGTGAGCAGCTGAGTGGGTGATAACTGACTTAGCATACCAAAGAAGCCAAATTCATGAATAAAACAACCCGCTTTCTCTGTAAGCCTGCACAAGCCAGAAAGCTCAGGAACCAGTGTGGAACATGCCAGTGAAAACAGGGCAAAGGTAAGGCCGTGACATAGGAACTAGTGTTAAGTCTGCTCAGCAGTCGGCTTGCAGTAAGAGGAGAAGTAAATGAAAACCTAGCAGATGCGCGTGCACCGGCTGCAGTCTGTCATTATGTAACGATCTGGCTAGGTTGTTTTGTTGAAGCACCTCAATGATTAGTAAAACCTTAGGTTTTTTATTTGTCTTGGTCAAAATTCTAATTTTTGAAACAAGTCTAGCTGATTCTGAAGCCCTGGGGGGATGTATTAACCAAGCCGTGACAGCACTCCAAGGGTTCCTCGTTAAACGAGGTCAGTGTGCAAACAATGGACGCCTGCTTGGAAATGAAAGGACCATCATACTAAGGTTTCAATACGGAAGAACCACACAACCGCCAGCAACCACGTGCCTTGCTGCCGGCGCTGCTGTCGGTGTACGGTCTGTTTACAAAAGTAAATCGACAGCAACACAAAGTCTTCGACTGAACCAGGTCTCCCAAAAGATGTGTGCACTCAGCTAGGCCATGATTTCCAGTATCATGTTGTTGTCCTCTGGTTTGTGATCTGATGCAATTATTCTCCATTTTGTGATGTGTGTAAATCCTGTGATAATGACATGAAGATTAGTGTGGGGTGCTATCTTGATTCATCGTCTACAAGAGTCTCAGCCTTCCTATTGTCACTACCCCATATTCGAGCCATGCTCTTAGAGACACACTTTGAATCTCACAAAAAACAGCTATACGGAGAAGGGGGCTGAGAAGAGAAAGAGCTTACTACTACCAAGAAGACCCAAGAGTGGAGGGAATCCTTTGGACCAATGGTGCCTATGTAAAGAACAGCTTAGACCCAAGACAAGAGTGATGCAAAGGCACATGGAAATCCTGATGGAACGAAGAGCTTTCCCCTGGAGCCAGTGCCCTGTATTTGGTCAGCAGCCCCTAAAATGATGAGCGAATACACTGGCTTGGTATAGCATTCACTGGGATAGTTCTGTTAGAGAGCACTAGGTAACTAAGTGGTGATCAGGGATAGGGTAGGAATGGGGCAAAGGGACAAAGGTTCTTTGGGGGTGACAAATATTCTAAAATTGGATTGTGACAATGGTTGTGCAACTTTACTGAAAGCCTATGAACTATACTTACAACAAGCAATCTGATGGCAAACGTATTATACCTCAGTAAAATAATAATGATGGAGCAAGAAAATAAGAGCTAAAAGAACTTCAGAACCATTTTTCCGGGATCCGTTTTGAGCTGCAAGACGTCTCCATAACCAAGTAAATAGAATGCTTAGCATATCACATCTTGGATGATATGAAGGAATTACTGCTTTTTTAAAGTATGTTTTGGTGAGCTAACACTGAAATACTCAACAGTTCAAACTACATGGCACCTGGATCTGCTTCAAAGATTTACAGTTATTTTGTACTTTCAAATTTTTTTTCATTGAAAGTTGAAAATTTTAAAGGAAAGGGTGGAGTTAGGGGGGGCGGGCGGCACAATGGCCTAAAGTGGATGGATTCCTTTCCAATGCTGAGTTTGGAATCAGTAAGCATCTATACATTTTCACCTCCTGAATTCATTGGGGGTATGAGCTTGCTTATTCTTCTCTTCCAGGAAAGTTCCCCATTTCCAGAGAATGAACCTCTTGGCCTTTCAGGGTGGGCACTAGGCTGAATCCAATTCCCAAACAAATGGGCATCCTGTATGTAGGTCAAAGGTGTTAGGCACAAGACGGATCATGATCAACCTGGCACAATCAAGACAGACCCAATTCTCTTTCTCAGAAGAATTTGGGCTAATAAATAGGCTAAAACAATGAACAAAGTGCTATACCAGGGGAAGTGCAAGGTACTATAGGAGAAAAGCAGGGCACCTCTCTGACAAGGGTGGGGACAGGGGAGTGTGAGAAGCCAACGGAGGGAAGGAACCTCTGGAAGCGTAATTACAGGGGAAACATTACTTGTTTTAAAATGTAATGCCAGTTATCTTTTTTTTTTTACTATAATTTATTTACCAAGTTTATTTTAGCCATTTAGGTTGTATTTAATGGTTTGCTTGGTTGAACAAATACTTCAGTAAGTATACATATATTTCTGGCAAAGTATTGGAATACATGAATTGTATACATACACAGAAATTTAATTCTGTCTCAGCAAATGCAGGATTTATATTTGGTAGATTTTACTTTTAATTTCACTAGTTTACACTCCCTTGGTAGTTCTACCTATTTTCAAATTTTAAAATCTTTGCCAAGCAAGCAAATAAAAACTACCAGCGCTTCAGTTTAATTTGCACTTATTTACTTTTTTTTTGTTTTGTTTTGGCCAGTTATCTTTAACAAGAAACCACAATTCTTTCTCACCAAAATGTCAAACTCTTAATGTCTAATTCCCATATTCTATAGAAAAGCCAAAAAAAAAATAAAAACCCCACCGATTTTGGTAGCAATTGTATAATACGGCTTCATTTGTTTGAACTATGTATGGAATGATATGTTACCTGCATTAACTCCCAATAAAATGGTTTTGGGAAAAAAATGACAAAAAAACTGCCATCACAGGAGCATCATTTTGAGGTGCCTAGAGACCTTTCTGGGAGCCCTGGTGACGTGGTGGGGCAGTTCAACCCTGTCCTGTAGGGTCACCGTGGGTCAGAATTGACTCGATGGCAGTGAGATTTTGAGAAGGGGCTGCCACTGAATGTGCTAAACAGGATTTCCACAACGACAGAGACTTAACTAATACTGACACAGGCATCTTCAGTCCTACACTATTACCTCTATCATAGTCCTTGAGAACAGCCCACAACCTCCAGACTCTTCTCAAAGCCTTTCAGGCATGCCTGTAACCTCCTGGGCCGCTTTGTAGGTAGGCCACCTTCTGGGCAGAGGCTAAGGATTACTCCTCTCTGAAGGGGCACTGTCAGCCCTGAAATTAACAAGGTACCATTATTTTTAATATTATTTAATAGTTTTATTAGGGGCTCATACAACTCTTATCACAACCCATACATACATCAATTGTGTAAAGCACATGTGTACATTCATTGCCCTCATCATTCTCAAAACATTTGTTCTCCACTTAAGCCCCTGGCATCAGGTCCTCATTTTTTCTCCTCCCTCATGAGTCCTTGATAATTTATAAATTATTTTGTCATATCTTGCCCTGTCTGACGTCTCCCTTCACCCACTTTTCTGTTGTCTGTCCCCCAGGGAGGAGGTCACATGTAGATCCTTGTAATCGGTTCTCTCCTTCCAACCCACTTTCCCGCTACCCACCCAGTATCGCCATTCACACCACTGGTCCTGAAGGGATCATCCACCCTGGATTCCCTGTTTCCAGTTCCTATCTGTACCAGTGTACATCCTCTGGTCTAGCCAGACTTGCAAGTAGATTTCGGACTATGATAGTGGGGGGTGGGGGGGAAGCAGTATTTAGGAACTAGAGGAAAGTTGTATTTTTCATCGTTGCTACATTGCACCTCGACTGGCTCGTCTCCTCCCCTAGACCCCTCTACAAGGGGATCTCCAGTGGCCGACAAATGGGCTTTGGGTCTCCACTCTGCACTCCCCCCATCCCACATTCACTATGGTAAGATTTTTTTTTGTTGTTCTGATGCCTTATACCCTGATCCCTTCGACACCTAGTGATGGCAAGGCCGGTGTGCTTCTTCCATGTGGGCTTTGTTCCTTTGAGCTAGATGTCCGCTTGTTTACCCTCAAGCTTTTAAGACCCCAGATGCTATATCTTTTGATAGCCGGGCACCATCAGCTTTCTTCACCACATTTGCTTATTCACCCGCTTTGTCTTCAGCAGTTGTGTCGGGAAGGTGAGCATCATAGAATGACAATTTAATAGAAGAAAGTATTCTTGCATCGAGGGAGTACTTGAGTGGAGGACTAATGTCCTTCTGCTACTTTAATACTAAACCTATAAATATAGGCACGTAGATCTATTTCCCCATCATATATAAATATATTTGCATTATGTACATGTCTGTATCTAGACCTCTATAAATGCCAACAAGGTAACATTCTAAACCCACTACCAGTGAGTAGATTCGGACTCTTTATGTCCCTATATGGGGCAGAGAACTGCTCCCTAAGATTTGAGGTTAAGTTTACTGGAGCAGCCAATCTCATCTTTCTCTCACACAGAGCAACTGGTGGCTTTGAACTGCTGACCTTGTGCCCAAATATAGCCCAAACTATGCCACAAAAATCTGGAAAAACACCTGTCCTCTCAGTTAATAATTATATATGCAATTATCTATTTGGAGATTTTCCAAAGTAATTTCTCCTTAATGGAAATTTTCTTTCATCTCAATATCATTTAATCATTCAATTTATAATCATTTGGATTGGCAATGGCTAGGAAACCTGGCCAATTCGAATATTCAATTGGCCCTCTTCCCAATATCCAGAGTGTCATTTTTTAAAAAAAGAGTGTCAGTAAAACAGCTCATACAATGCAAGAGAACGAACTACTCAAGCTGAGCTAGGAAGGTATTTGTAGTTAAAGGACACGAGCAAGTTCACAGACTCTCCAGGATGGTGGAAAGTAGTCTTGGATAGCCCAGAGCCAGAAATAATGCCCAACCACACAGTGGGACTATTCTAGAGAAATCAGTGCCACCTTTACCAACCCCTGCTTTACATGGATCTAGCTCTACACCAGTTAAAGTCACACATCTCTGCGGCTGTACCTTCTACACTAGTAACACTGGTTAACAGCGCTTTCTGCAATGATCAAAATGCTGTACGTACTTACTTAACTGAGTTGAAAGCGGCAGTCTTGGGAAAAGAGAAGATGGGAAGGCTACCGTCAGGTGCTTTTGTGAACAAATCTTGTGGCAGTATTCAGTCCTCTAAACACATACACTGAGCAAAAGAATTTAATTTAAAGAGAATCTGAACATAACTGTACACAATTAGGAAAAAATGTCTAAGATTTTTTTTCTCCAAAAAGCTTAAGGAGCATAGTTGTAAATGATATATCCAATGTTATGAAAAATTCCTACATTATTCAAACCTTTCTTGGGCAGCAAGTTACGTGATACAACATTGAATGAATAGTCATACCATATGTCAAGTAATGTAACTAAACACAGTAAATACGGCTCAATCTTTCTAAATGGATCTGTATAATGGTTCATGTGTAATGAAGGACAGTCAAGCATTGTGAGCACACTGATAAGACTTTTAAGAGAAGCTCTTTAATAAATAAAGTAATTTAACACATGTGAAATTCAATTAAAGTTAACAATGGAGTCCTGAATTAAAGAGAATAAGAAATGAAGGGAATCATCTAATATCTTTCTATGTTTTAGCCACCACAAATTGCCTCAAGTCAATATGCCTGCTACATGATGTCCACAAGTGACTCCAGAGGCTATGACAATGTAAAAGACTTTTAGTTTCTTACTATTTTAAGGCTTCCTAAACACAGACTGAGCAAGTACAACATGCTCTATCATGTTCTACTAGGTAAAACTGGGAAGAAAAGAACAAAGGAGTCAAACAAGGATATGATTTGGGGCCAAGCCCCAGGCTCTACTGATCTAGCAGGAAGTCCTGGACCAGAAATCATGCCAAGTTTGATCTGATTCGAGCCAAGGGAACTGGTCTTCCACAGATGTACATTAGTCAGGCCACATCAAGAGACACCAGAAAAGGCTGTAAATACCAGGAATTTCCTGCTTTCAGGGCCCACTTACAAAGTGATACCAGTCACCAAAAGGCAGTCCTCCAAACAGGTCACAGTGAACATAGGAGCATGGCTGCAGCATCTGACCTCCACTAACTTCACCAGGGAAGGAGTCACCATCGGCTATCAGCCCAAAGCTGGCTTCTATGAAGCCGAAGTCAGACACAACTCTTCCCAACCTTTTCACCATTTTGACACCAGTCATCTTCCCAGGGTGCTCTTTACTTCTCTGCTGGGTTTAGTAATTAACAATGTCACAAACTCAGACAGGATTCATAATGATAGAGTTTATTACAGAAATAATAGGTTACAATTCAGGATCAGAATTAACAGACTACAACTCTTTGACCAGGACAGCTTCATTTCAACTGTGCCAATAAGTAGGCCTCTGTGGTCCTCAAGACTTTTGGCCTGGCCTCTCCTCTGCTCCAGAAAGTTGTACAAAGCTCTCTTCAGCTCCATCAAGTGCCTGGAGAAATTCTATTCAGCCAGTAAATCTGAGCCTAAGATGTTCTCATCTCGTTTGCTCTGTGGGTCAGGGCGCCCTGCCAGGCTCCTGGTTCTGTCTCCCATCATCTCTCCTCATCTCCAGTGTTTCAGCCATCTCTTGGGTCTAGCAAGTTCCCAGTGCAGAGGCCCTGGGTCCATTCCCACTGCTTGGTAGTAGCCACTGCTTCCATTACTATGATGGCTCATTGTAAGTCCAGCAGGAGGGCAAAAACTGACCAATACCCTCAGGAAGGTTCCACACTCATTTCTGTGGATGGATGGACATGGACACATACACACACGCACAGTTCTGTGCACCTTATCAGTGTTAATAGCAAACTCAAATCCCTTTCATAAGCCCCAAGGATATTTTCATGGTTCCATCCAATCATTTTGTGGACATTACAAGACCATGGCTAAAAAGTCCACATAAAAGTGACCTATCACACTGCACCGATGCATGCCATTAGATTTAGAAGGAAACACACACACAGATGTTGCAGAACAGGTGCACGGCACTGGGAAAAGGGATCAAGGGAATCTAGTCAGACACCTGACCTGACCTTCTCTACTATATATGCATTTGGTGATACTACAGAATAGTGGCCTGTTAGCTGTATGGTTGATTTGACTCACTGGCAATGGGTTTGGTTTCAGGATAACTATACAGATAAACAGATGTTACTATTTATAATGGGTATTTTTAGTAAAGGGTATTTTTTTATTCTTTGCATATATTTACACAATTCACCACCAATGTCCTAAGATACTAAGGCAATTGGAAATCTCAATCCTTTCTTTGACTCTAAAATGCCATTAAGCATTGAGAAGCCCTGTTATAATAAAAGTTGGTCAACTCTCTTTTAACAAATCATTAATAACTTACCATGGCAGACTTCCTCAATTGAGCTTTCTGGCATACTCGAAGTCTAATTTAGAGAACCCAGCTCTGGTTTACTTAAGTAATTTAAAAGGGTATCTGAGCTCAACACTTGATGGTGAAACATTAGGCTTGTAAATAAACAGCAACAAAAGGTGGATGGAGCGGCTAGGAAGCAAGACCCAGAGTCTCAGTGGCACTGCTCCAACCACTCCTTCGGTATTGACACCCCATGCTCGATGCACAGGCTCAGTTGGAGCCCCACAAGCTGAGCGTAGGGTCTATCCAATTGTGCTAAGAAAGCAAAAAGGGAGTTTCATAAAGGAAGCCAAGAAAATTCCCCCAACAGGAAACCAGAATGTGTCTAGGAAAAGTAATACTGGAGTGCTGAAAGGTAGCATTAAGCATGAAGGGGATTTGGTCAACATAAAGAAACCCAAGGACTAGCACAGCCTATTTTGTATTTATTTTTTGGATTAGTTGTTGTTGTTGTTCTTAACTACTAAAAAGCAGTCACTCGAAATGAAGAAATTTGCGGAGGTTGTATTTTCCAAGATGGCTATCATTTCAAGATCTCCCATGCATATCACACAATGTGACATAGACATGCCTTTCACCAAGAGTTAGTGTCGATGTTCGCTTCTTTGGTGCTACTCAGGATATGATTTACAGAAGTTACAATATATGACTTCGGGCCGGGTCCTGGAAGGGGACCCTCCCCAGCTTTTGCCTGATCTTTTAGGCTTGGAATCCGGTCACCATGCTGTGAAGAAGCCCAAGCGAAATCTTGTTGACAGCATCAGCCTCCAGATGTAGGAAGGAGTCTCCTTCAAGATGACTCCAGCCCCAGCCATCATCTGACTGTAACCACATGACAGACCCCAGGAAGGAATTATCTAGCTGAGTCCAGCCAAGGCCCAGAAATGTGTAAAGCAATTAAAGAGAAAAGAGAAGATTGTTATTTTAAACCATTAAAGTTCCTTTTTCAACCTTTATTTACTAATATAAATTAAAATATTGTCAAAATTGTAACTGATTATGAAAATTGGCTATAATTTATAAAATATATTTTATTATCTACAAAGTTACTCATCCTTTCAGTAAAATGAACAATGCATACACATTTTTCTTTCCAGAAAGCTGGTATTAGAACATTTACCAGCATACTATTTTCAAATATTATATTTTATTTATTGACTTCATGAATTTTGTTTTCTATATAATAAAACCAAGGAAGTCAATACGTATTGAGGTGACTTGTTATACACCAAAAAATAACTGAGGGAGAGGATCTAGTACCATCAAGAGAGCTGGGAGTGGAGTGCGTCCATTTGACCTGGGCCCCCTACGTACACTGTGAAGCTCCTAGGCCCAGGGGAAGACAGATACCAAGATCGATGGAGCTCTCTCAGGAAAGCCAGGCCTACAGATGCTCAAAGGAGGCAAGGACCTTTCCCCAGAGTCAACAGTCGACAAGGCCTTCTCCTGAAGCGGGCCCTCTAAATTCGGACTTTTGGCCTCCGAAATCATGAGAGAATAAATGTGCTCGTGAGAGCCATCCACTTACATTTGTCACAGCGGACAGAATCTGGTACCAAAAGGGGTGTTGCTCTAAAACAGCGGTCACAACCCCTTTGCGGGTCAAACAACCCTTTCACAGGGGTCACCCGGTTCATAACAGTAGCAAAATAACAGTGATGAAGTAGCAATGAAAATAATTTTATGGTTGGGGGGGTCACCACAACATGAGGAACTCTATTAAAAAGGTCTGACATAAGGAAGGTTGAGAACCACTGCTCTACAAGATACCTAGAAGGTAGAGGCAGTTTAGTATCGGATTATGAGAGGCTAGAAGAGTAATGAGGTGCCTAATGATAAAAAAGCATGGACTGCCGTAAAGACACTGCTAATGGAATTCTGGACAACAAAACAATTCTGCTGAGGACTCAAGGAAGTGAGGGGAACTGCAATACCAGAGACGGCAGAGCAGAACCAAGAGACCGACACCAAACAGCACGGAAGCTGATCCAAGCAGTGAGAAAGCTGTGTTTGAGGGCAGGTGGTCTGATGGCAGAGTGGGCTGCCTTGGGGTACTTGGCGAGTTAGGTTTGCCAATCCCGAGAGTAAGAGCCAAGCCCTTTGAGCCAAGGCTTACTGGTGGAATAGGGTAGCCCTGGGTACTTAATTAGCAGTTAAATGAGGTTTGCCTGAGCAGGTGAGGGTCCACGCCAAGAGGAGGTTGTGCTGGTCAAAGAACTGTATCCTGAGTCATTCTTAAACCTGAATTGTAACGTATTCTCTAATAAATCTTATGAGTATGGTCTGTGAGTTGGGTGGGGCAATTGCAATGCACTACTGAACCAACATAGAAGTAGAGTACTGTGGGAGAGATGTCAGGATTGGTATACAACCTCTCCCTCTCAGGACTAAAACAGCCTGTGGCAGCTGATGATCTTCACTGTCTCCCCTTCCCGAGTTATGTATATTCAGACTCCACCACTACACCATCGTTAGACCGCTTATTACAGTCTCGCATCCAGAAACCTATGTCAAAACAAACTTTTCCCCAATTTATCACAAGGGAAGACTTTAAACACTTTGGTCAATTTTTTTTTGCTTTTATATAATGAAAGTAACTGAAAATAGAGTAAAAATGAATAAGTAATTGAAGCAAAGTTAAGCTTGTTAGCATTTCCTCACAAATCAACATTCAAATACTCTAAGGGACCTATTATTCTTATGCTACCATGTTTTTTGGGCAAACTATCTCAGATCAGATTATCTTCAAAGCTCTGCATCCCCAGTGGGCCCAGACACATGGTTCCCACTCCTCATGACCATGGTGATTACTGTACAGGATGATACGTGACTCAACCCATGCCAGTTATGAGTAGAGCCTGGGGAATTTGTGGTAACGCAGTGGGCTGCTAACCACAAGGCACCAATTCAAAACTACCAGCTGCTCCACGGGCGACAATGAGGCTTTCTACCTCCGTAAAGAATTTCAGGCTCAGAAGCCCACAAGGGCAGTTCTACCCTGTCCAACAGTCACTAAGAGTTGGAACAGACTCCATGGCAGTGAGTATCTAAAGAAAGATGTCCCAGGAGAAGGGGATCATGCTCGGCTAAGTAGAAGCTCAATGAAAGCAAGGAAGACCGTTGCAACGTGGCTACAACTATGGGCTCAAAAACATAGCAACCATTATGCGGCTGGCACAGGACCAGGCAATGTCTCCTTGCGTTGTACACAGAGCTGCTGTGAGCTGGAACTGACAAGAGCACCCAACAACAGTCACAGCTTGTTAATCCGGAGGTAGAAAGCTATGAGAGAGATGTCTGTAAGTCTAGCACTGTGGTGGCCATTTTTGTCTGTTTGAGAAACCAACACAGAAGAAATCAGCACCAAAAGATAGGGTCCTGATGACACCAACAGACCTTGGGGATCCAGGCAGAGCTCAAGTTGGCATCACCCTACGATCATCTAGTTTCATCAGCCCATAAATTCTTTTATCCTAACTTGGTTTGTGCTGGATCCCTGCTACACAAACACAAAGTTAAAACAAATAGTCTCAGAGAAGTTTAAGTAAGTTCTCTCAAAACCTTTTGGGAAGGAGAGGGTATTTTAAAAATTCAGTTAGTTTGATATATATATATTTTTCTATTCTGATGGAAAGGAATCAGAACCATGAAGATCATGGTTATTCAGAGGCTGGTTTCGATCTGCCTACTTGCAGTTAATGGTCCAACACATCATCACTATGTCACCAAGGCTCCTAAGGACCCTAGAGGGCAGAGAAAACTATCTCATAGTGTTTCCAGCGGTCGGTCTTTATGGAGCAGATGGCATCCTTTTCTCCTGAGAAGCAGCTGCTGAGTTTTAGAAACATTTCCTAGGATGGATGGATCAGCTTTCTCTTCTTTGAACTGGGTTAGCTTGGGAGGAAACGCCACCCCCCACACCCCACCCTAGGTCTGCTTTTCACTCAAATTCTCCAGCTTTTCTGACCTCTAGGAATCCAAGACGACTTTTATAGCACCTATGGTTTAAAGTTTTTCTTTGGTGACTAAATTTCTTTAGGGGAGAAACAGTGTCCTGAAAATGTTTGTCACAAAAACGCTGCTCCTGGAGTTGTTGGGGTGAATGGGACAACCCATGGCCTCTGTTGCTGAGGTGGGCAGATGTGCCCTGGACAGGAAGGACCATTACGAATGGCCCAGGGGCAGGCTGTGTTTCTGATTGCACTGTCCCGTAACCTGAAGAGAAATACTTTAGAGTTAAAAATGGCTTGTTAGTGAACTGATTTGTGGCTTTGTTCATTTTGCCTCACCCTTATAAATCTGCCTGTCCCTGCGTCAAACCACACCCCACTGCTGCTAGTCCATTCTGACTCCTAGCTGCCCTGTGGGAGATTAGACCTGCCTCATAGGATTCCCCAGGATGCCAATCTGTACCTATAAATCTTTCTAGAGGCCTTATCTGTGTTTGTGCATGAGGGGTGCTTCAAGAAGTTCTCAGTAAAGCTGATGGTGCCCATCTATCAAAAGATACAGCGTCTGGGGCCTTAAAAGCTTGAAGGTAAACAAGCAGCTATCTAGCTCAGAAGCAACAAAGCCCACATGGAAGAAGCACACCAGCCTGTGTGTTCATGAGGTGCCGAAGGGATCAGTTATCAGGCATCAAAGAACAAAAAATCATATCATATGTGCTCACCTCCATGATACAATTGCTGAAGACAAATGGGTGCATAAGCAAATGTGGCGAAGAAAGCTGATGGTGCCCGGCTATCAAAAGACATACCATCTGGGGTCTTAAAGGCTTGAAGGTAAACAAGCGGCCATCTATCTTAGAAGCAACAAAGCCTACATGGAAGAAGCATACTAGCCGAAGCAATCACAAGGTGTTGAAGGGATCAGGTATATAAGGCATCATCAGAACAAAAAATATTACTATAGTGAATGAGGGGGGTGGGAGTGTGGAGTGGAGACCCAAAACCCATTTGAAGGCCACTGGAGATCCCCTTGCAGAGGAGACAAGCCAGTCAGGGTGCAATGTAGCAATGATGAAAAAATACAACTTTCCTCTAGTTCCCAAATGCTTCCTCCCCACCCACTGCCCACTATCATGATCCGAATTCTACCTTGCAAGTCTGGTTAGACCAGAGGATGTACACTGGTACAGATAGGAACTGGAAACAGAGGGAATCCAGGGTGGATGATACCTTCAGGACCAGTGGTGTGGGAGTGGCGATACTGGGAGCGTAGAAGGAGGGTGGGTTGGAAAGAGAGAACCAATTACAAGGATCTGCATGTGACCTCCTTGGGGGAAAGACAGCAGAAAAGTGGGTGAAGGGAGATGTCGGACAGTGCATGATATGACAAAATAATAATTTATAAATTATCAAGGGTTCATGCAGGAGGGGGTAGCGGGGAGGGAAGGGAAAAAATGAGAACCTGATGCCAGGGGCTAAAGTGGAGAGCAAATGTTTTGAGAATGATGAGGGCAATGAATGTACAAATGTGCTTTATATATGGATTGTGATATAAGAGTTGTATGAACCCCTAATAAAATGATTTAAAAAAAAGAAGTTCTCAGTACTTTTCCCATGATTTTTTAGTGCTCTTTTTCCATGAACTTTTGGAAGTCTCGAGTTTATATAACGCAAGATGGGGCACGCATTTTCTATCAGAGCCGGGTGGGAAACCTGCTTGGTGGGCCACATGGTACCTGGCAATTATGCAACACTCTCCTTGTAGCGTAAAAGAAACAAGTGGGCAGAGCTGCATTCCAATAAGTTTATTCACACACACACACACACACACAAAATCATGGTGATCCAATCAACTAATCAATACCACCAAATTTGAAGACTTGATCTAAATGCTATAGAGAATGGGGGCATGTGACCCCCGAGGTAATTTTTTGTGGCTTGTGATACTATGAAATAAAATAAAAATAGAAAAATTATATGAAGAAAATAGCACTTAGGGGAGATTGAGGCAATACCGTACACACAATTCCCTCGTTAACCCTTTAACTACTGATAATGAGTATACATTTGGCCCAGTGCTTTTCCTGGGGCCTGTGGATGTGTATAAACGCGCTCAGTTCCAGCGACGTTTGGAAGCGATATGCCTGCCACTCTCAGTGTCATGTCCAGTAAACAGATCCCAACAGCATAAAGGTTAAAAAGAGCACTCTGGGTTGTGCTGCGATGAATCATACCTAGCCATTACAATTGTGCATCACGCTTGTCAGCTGTCCAACATTTTGTGTTTTTTATTAGTTACTGTGTTATATTTTCCGGTCACAACATAAGAGGTAAATGAAAACCAGTAGGAGGAAAGTGGTGGCAGGTTTCGGGTAAAAAAGAATAATTTTAATTTTATAAATACATTAAATAAATGTTTAAATAAAAACAATTATATATATAGTGTTTTAATTATCCTATCCATATTCCTGAATCCTCACTTTAAAATACAAATTTAACAAAATTTGTAAATGTGATGTGGCCCACATGAATCTTTCCTGTTGCACCATATGGCCCACATTTTGAGTTTGACCCCCCTGTTCTATACCTTACTTTGGTGTGTAGCAAACAGAAGTCTTACGAGCTTCCAAGGGGACATCTGAAGTACAACTATCAGTCTATCTCCATTGGGGCAAAGAAGGGTGAAGAAAATCAATGAGGTAAGGAAGTCCAGAGAAACCCAGCCTCCATGATCCTGAGACCATTAGAATTAGATGGCACCGGGTTATCACTGTTGACCACTCTGAAAGGTATCACAATTCGAAGTTCCGGGGAGAATGGAAACAAATGTGGAACAAGCTCAAAATCATGCACCTCAAAAAGGATGAAAGACAAATAAACCAATTTAAAAATGGGCAGAGGACATAAAGAGACATTGTCTAAGATATTCAAGCAGGCAACAAATATAAGGAAATGCTCACAATCATTAGAGATGCAAATAAAAATGAGATATCTCACCTCAGTATGAATAACATGATAATAATAATAATAATAATAATAATAATAATAATAATAATAATAAACAAGTGCTGGTAAGGTGTGGAGAGAATGGAAACCTCATACACTGCTGGTGAGACTGTTAAGATCCAGCAATCCCTCTACCTGGTAGATTCCCTAGAGCAGTGGTTCTCAGCCTTCCTCATGCCCGCGACCCTTTCATACAGTTCCTCATATGGTGGGGACCCCCCCAAGCATAAAATTATTTTCGTTGCTACTTCATCACTGTCATTTTGCTACTGTGATGAATCAGGCGACCCCTGTGAAAGGGTCACAATCCACAGGTTGAAAACCGCTGACCTAGGGGCTCAGGACCATAGTCTCAGGGGACACCAAGACCAACAGGTGTATCACTGGCCACAAAGGCACTGCTCACCCTTCCTCCTTTAGTAAGCAGCAAATGGATCCTTGAAAGCTTATGAGCAGCCATCTCCTGTGCAGTTACTGGAGTCTCCCTGACTGGAGAAAGGATGACGAGGTATTGACTAACGCTCCAAAATGGCTATACTTCAGCTAAGCCAGCATTCCCAGTGCGCCCCCAAACAGGACATCTCTTTTCTCTCCATCCTGCCCGAAGCTAGGCCAGACCACAACCGACACACAAAAGCAGTACACAATGAATTTCAGCTACCCAAACATCGTTAAGAGCAAATAGTTTAAAAACCCACCTCAAAAAAGCCTCCCGCCATAAATCTGACTTGAACAGTTAAAACTTTTGTCAGTTGATGCCCCTCTCTGATGCATGCTGGACCCGATGTGGTTCTCAACATTTTCTGTATTGTTTTGTTTCATTTGTTCATATTAGGGTGTATCTCAGAAGTGTCATGCCATTGGAGGTCACCCTCTTGAAGTTGTATGATACAATTTCTGTGTTTTGGTATATGAAACCCAAGACTGATGAACCTATAGGGACAGCAGAGGGGTATGTAAAAGGGGAATCGAAGAAGAATGCTTAGAAACTGATTGTGGTAGTATTTGTACAATTCTGCTTGATGTGAATGAACTATGGAATGATATAATTACCTCCCAATTAATATATATTTTTAAAGCCCCCACAATGACTTCCTTTGTGGATCCTATGTTGGTCACCACTGAATGCAAATAAACGAATGCCTCTCAAATTGGCTCCAGGTCTGTTTCTACATACAGAGTCTTTCCCTCTCTTGGGCTTGAGCAGAAACAAAAAAGAGGGATAAAAGTCAAAGACACATAAAAGCAATTATTAATACAATGGACTACTAAACCAAGTGAACACGAGTTTCCACACTCCTGAGAAGATGGTACCTAGCTACCACTACTGCTACCGACTGCTCAGCTAGCTATTGCATTAAAAGGGTCTAAAGCCCAAACCCAAACCACTAACAGTCATCGTGTCACTTCCAAGAGTTGGCCTGTTTCACATTTTGGCAAATCCTTTAAATATGTACCTTAATAGAAGACTACTGGATTCTCCTATCACTTGTGCAGTAAAAAAGAAAGCTGTGTGAGCTAGAGCCTCTCTGAGGCCTTCACGAGGAAATAAGCTTCAGGTGAAGACTTCAAAATGTGACCATGCGGGCTGACAAAACTAGATGTGATTAGGTAAGCAATCAATTTACAACTATGTCTGACCCAAAGCAAGTAAACCAAACATTTCTAGTCATTTCCACATAAAACACTGTCAGAACAAAATGCAGCATCTGCTAAAATTAAAGATTTTATTGAAAGAACCAAATAATCCAAGATCAGGTCCTACCCTAGTAAGGATTCACCAGAGTGTTACAAAGGAAAGTTTCACAGAGCCTAACTAGAGACTCCAAGACCTTACAAGAAAATTCTAATTGGTTGACATTTATAAAACCATGGTTTAGGGAGGTGGGGGGGGGGGGGGAGATCCCAAGGGCTCAATGGAAAGTAAATGTCTAGAAAATAACAATGGAATATATGTACTAATATGTCAGATACAATTGAAGTATGAATTGTAACAAGAGTTGTTTAAGAGCCTCCAGTAAAATGATCTAAAAAAAAAAAAAGTGGTTTAACAGATTTAAGACAACAGCACGAACCCTAAGACAGTATTTGTGTCTTTTAGCAGCTTATTCCACAGGCCGCCCGAGTCAGTGTCTCCCCAGGAGGAGCCAGAAGGGCAGAGAGGAAGACTTCCTGAGGTCCCCTGGCTAGTGGGCTTTTCAGTCAGCTCAGATAAGCACTGAAGAAAAACCACCAACCAAAATTAGTCTGGACTGCATCTGTGGCAGGAATGTTTCCTTAAGATCTAACACCTAGTTCTTTTCTTCCCTTTTTCTTTAAGACGTCTTTATTAAAAGCAAATATGTCATTTAAAAATTAATTCATTTAGTTATTTTGAGTTTCACCCACATACAATTCACATATACATTTCACTAGTTCAAACACATTCATAAGGGTTGTGGAGGTGTAGTTTTTATATTTAATTTTATTTTTATTGACATGTGTAAACTTGTCATTAAAATAGAATTCAATCTGGTCATTAAGTTAATAGTCACGTAACTAATTTTTTCTTTTCTTTTTGAGTTTTCATCATACCAGTGTTCAATGCACTAACATCTATACTGAAGTGTTTTCTCAATAGATTTGCTTTCTTAATGCTTTATTTAACCTAACAAGCATATCTATGTGTTTTAATAATGCATCTAGTTCATAAGGAAGAGTATTCCATATTCAACCATCATCTACCATTGTAACAAGTAATTTTGATGCCAGCCTGCCTGCCAGGAAGTACCTGCAAAGTTACCCTACTCAGAGGAAATATATTCCATTCTAAGAAATTATTCATATTCATTATCTTATCAGAAAGCCAATATTGAAACACAATCTTCCCTTATAGAGATGATAGAAAATAAATGTAAAAGAACAAAATTCAGAAAGATCTCAAACAGGCTTGGATTTCTGACAGGTCATCAGCTCAGGCCTGGTGTAGACCAACAGGTAGGAGTGGGCAGGTGGGGGGGGGAAGGCTGGTCTAGATGGGCACCTGGGAACCGAGGGAAAATCCAGACACCACCTGTCAGCATGACTGGTCTCATCCTCTCTGGTTCTGCTGGCAAGGGTTGGCTCAGAAACTGGACAGACAGGTCTACAGGAAGGGGATCTCTCCAAAGATTGGAGAGCATGACTAGGGATGCGAGGGCTAATGAAAGCGCCCTCACCACCTCGTTCCACCCGCCACCCCAATTTTCTAGTTCAAAATTTCTGGCTAGTAACTGATTAAGGACTTTATAATTCAGTGAAAATCCTAGTGCAAATTCAAAGTGATTTTTACATTAAGTTTACTGAAGCCAGTTCTCTATTTTCTGCTTCGCTTTTAAGCACTACCCACAATGCCTGATACTCAGCTCAATAATTATTTTTATTGAATTAACTTGGGCCAGATACTGATGAAATATGATAGTACTACATTAACCAACAGTTAAATTTTTAAGGACCTTAACTATCTCTAAAATAAGCCAAAAAGGAGGAAAAAAACTTGGAATATACAAAATAAGGATCAAAAGCCTATATATAAAAGATTTGCTTAAAGGAAAGTCCCCCAATTTCTCACACACAACCTTGTTTTACACCAACAAAATTTGAGTACATTTTTCTAGTTTCCTAACTGACTAAAAATGAACAAGAACAAATGTAGAACGAGGGCAAGGGCTGCTGTTTAACTGAGGCACACCAACAGCTGCAAAAAGAGACAGATGACCCACTTAGGGACCAAGCAAATACAAGGATCAGAGACTCAGCAGCTTGTAGCCTTTTAAGAGGACGTTGCACACATAGCCAAGGACATCTGTCTTAACTACCCAGTGCTATTATAGCAGATATGCCACACGTGAATGGGCTTTAACCAACAGAAATGTATTCTTTCAGGGAGGAGGCCTGAAGTTCAAATTCAGAGCGCCAAATTCTAGGGGATGGCTTTCTCTCTGTCTTCTACTTTGGAAGGAGTACAGCTGGAGTGTTCTCAGGAGTGAGGATGGGAAGACTGTGTAATGTACTTTGGACAAGTTATCAGGAGGGACCAGCCCCTACAGGACAGTGTGTTTGATAAAACAGAAGACCACTAAAAAAGAGTAAGACCCTCAGCAAGATAAATCGACAAAGTGGCTGCAACTGGGGGCTCAAACAAAGGTGTCCAGCACAGGACAAACAAAGGACCAGGCAGGTTTCTTTATGTTGTACATGAGTGCATTGTGAGGGAGAACATATTGGTGGTGCCTAACAATAATCCAGTACCGGGACACTGGGTTCAAATAATGTGCTGTCTGCTCTTGGCAGTTCTGATGTTCCTTCTCTCTGCTTGCTTCTCCTTTTCCCTCTAATAAAAGGTGATGCAGGCCACAGCACAGGGAAACTCCCTTGTATGAGATCAGGGCTGTGACCTGAGTAAAGGGCCCTGCATCCTCCTGTAAATCCCTTACATCATCAGGGCTGATCACACCAGGAGGGATAATTACATCAACACATAGCCACCACATTACATCATTACATAGTTGCCAAACCACTGAGAATCAGGGTCCAGCCAAGCAGACACATACTGGAACGGACATGGATGAAGTCACACACACACACACACACACACACACACACACACACACACTTCAATAATCCAGGGCAACATCGCAACATCCCATGTGAGTGCTTATGTACTTGGTATACACAGTGGCTTCAAAAAATTCATGGAACAGATCTATTATACTTTAACTCTATTTTCCCATGAACTTTTTGAAGCCCCTCACATAAACACGTTCAGTGCTTTCTGCATTCAGGTTAAGTGCTACATACAAATCTATGACACAGTCCTAACTACCACAGATGCTTGCTGGAGAGAAGACCTAGAACAAATAAGCACAGTACCAAGTGGAAAGCAGTAAGTACCACAGGAGGCAAAGTGCAGTCAGGGGCTCAGAGGAAACAAAGGTTCTCCCCAGCTTTATGGTGACAGAGCAGCAGAGCTGGGTCTTCGTTTGGATTTGTTGTTAGGTGATTCATAGCAGTTTGGATTTAGATCATCATCATCCACTAAGTAAGATGTCCCAGAAAAATCAATCCCACCATGTGGTATTCATCAACATGAAAAAACAAGGGAAGCAATTCATTCTAGTCATTTTCAACACAAGTTGAAATAAAGCATTTGCAAACCTGTATCATCAAGTACACAAAACAGCAGTCTCCTAAGAATTCACATCCAAAAAGCAAGTCTAACACTTAGCTATTTTAAGTTAAAAACACAAAAAAACCTTCATGTTTTCCATTATTTAAGGAAAACATCCCTTGCAACAGGCTTCCTTTCAATAGCAAAGAGCCTTCAAAATACAAAGGCAATTTTGGAAAAATCAGTAAAGTCTGAATTAATATAGTACTATGACAGTGATTCTGGGGTTTAGTTGTTGTTTGCGAAGTGTTTACTTGCACCAAATTTCATTAACTCTAAGATGCCAGTGGTTATAAAACGTGTTATCTCATGCAACACTAGGAAAGAAACAAGTTGCCAACTAATCTAATTTAACACATCCAGTCTTCAAAGGGAATAAAATGTGCTTTGGAATTAACGAAATTCTGAAAGTTTACATACATCATTTGACTCTGCTGGAAGACTGGAAAGCAAGTATCTGTGGATAAAACAATCTGGGGCAAAAAGAATCGATCCTCATATCACAACGAAGCCTGTTTTCTGTAAATTCCTAATCTGACTGAGCTGTCAAAATAACAATTCAAAGCTTTTAGCAAACATGTAAGTAATCAAATGAAATCCAAACACAAACCCCACTCCTGCCCATTGAGTAGATTCTGACTCACAGCAGCCCTCAAGGACAGAGTGGGACTGCTCCACAGGATTTCTGAGACTATAAATCCTAACTGGAGCAGACAGCCCTGTCTTTTTACTGTAGTGACTGGTGGGTTCAAACTACCAACCTTGAAGTTAACAGCCCTGTACTTAACTAGCTCATGCCACCAAAGGTGTTAACAAAATTAAAGGCATGCCAAAAATTATAAGTTGAGATTAAAAGCCACTATTCAGAGATGAAAACTGTAAAGATCAATAGTTCATCCAGAAACAGCTGGTCTGTTCGCATGAGCTCATTTCATGCTTAGACAAAACAAGCCGTATTATGTTACATTCCATCCCACCTGCTGCAAACAAAACTGGCTCTGCAAGAGCACATATTTGCAAAATACTACTAAGTACAATAAAAGTAAAATCATACCCTCAAAACTGAGGGGAAATGTATTTGATTACAAATTATGAGTCAGAATCTATTCTGTGGTAATAAGTTTGTGTTTTGAGTTTATATACATTTAAGAAAAAAATGTTGAACGCTAACATAGACTTATTACTGGGCTATTGTTTTTTTTCTCCTTTCCAGAGAATCTGCTGCAGATCCAAAATCCGGTGTCAACACTGCAGCAAACTTTGTCACATCATACTGAACACAAAAGTATTTTTAAGTCATCCACATTGAAGAGCTCTCTATAATTTATGAAAGAGTCTGTAAAATCCAGGCTGTTGTTTTTATGTGCCTTTGAGTGGTTTCCAACTCACAGGAACCCTATAGAACAGAACTACCTCCAAGGTTTCCTAGGCAGTAATCTTTCCTCTCACCGTGAGCAATGGGGATGTTAACTTCAAGGTGAGTGGTTCAAAACCCCCAGCAGCTCCAAGGAAGAAAGCTGAGGCTCTCTACTCCCACAGATTTAGTCTCAGAAACCCTACCTAAGATCAGAGTGGTTAGCCATGTAACTTTTAAAAAACTGACAGTCTTGTCACAGTCTCTTTTGAAAGCACTAACTTTCCAAATTTAGTGGGGGGAAATTCTTCACTATGGGCTTTTTCTGAAAATCTTATTACTTTTGGAATTTTGCTAACACACAGATGCCCCATTAAAGAGAAAAAAAAATCCCATTGTTTTTCTCCAAATCTGATTACTTTTTAGAATTTTGCTAAGATAGACACCTCAATTAACCAGAATCTAGTTTGCCAGCATCCCCAGCTAGTTGTTCTCTTCATGTGTTGTTTGAAACAACTTTTAGGAAGAAAGAAGGCTTATCTTGACCTCTGTTCTCTTCAAAAGTTTCTCTCCATTGGTTGAACCAAACCCTTGGGCCTAGACAGGCCTCCAGGCAGTTAATCTCTATCTCCAAAGCCAAACTCACTGCCATGGGTTGAAGCCAGTTCTACCCAGTTGGACAGGGTACAACTGCCCCCTCTGAGTTTCAGAGACTGTCACTCTTTTCAGTAGTGGAAGACTCATCTGTCTCGCTAGTCTTAACTGGAAGGTCACCAGCTGGCTGTGGAGGCCAGGGCAGTCCACTCAAGTTTGTTAGATTCCCACAGGACGTTATAGCAACGGTGGGAACAGAACTTTGGACTAGTTCATTCCGGTTCCACCCCCTGCTAAGAATTTGCCTTTCCACTGCAGGTAGAGAGAATCAGAACTACTTTTTAACGAGGTCACTTGGAGTGGAAATGCGACTTCTCCCCAGGAAGCTGAACTAGAATGAACCCGGGGGAAGCCTGAGTGGGAGCTCTTCTCCCGGGCTTATGCCTAAAATTCTTTTCAGCCTTCTTTCCCCATCTGGTCTCTTCCCTTCCCACTCTTTTAGCTGACTGCCAACCACTCTCGCTTGCCACGCAAATCACAAGACTATAAGCAAATAAAAAACCAAGCCCACTGCCATCGAGTTGTTAAGGATTCCGAGCAGCAAGAGCAAGTTCTTGGGAACAAGGGAGAGGCACTCAGCCCACTTGTTTTCTCATCTAAGACACAATAGGCCTTACAAGGGTAACAAATCAGGGATGAGGAAGGCACAGCAGTCTCTTCAATCTCTTTAAAAAAACCACCACCACCACCCCCCCACACACAAAAACAATTGAAAAGGATACTAACATTTGTCTCGAAGGTGGAGGGGTTTCCCATCTCTGCATTCACCTCAACCAGAACTGAAAATTCACCAGCGCTGACTTAAAGGCTTTCCCTACAAAGGCTCCTCCAAATTAAGTACCTTTAGAATTTGTCTTCTACTCAGAAGTTAACTTTTACAGTCCCCTCCAGGGCGCTGGGAGGCAAGCTGGCTTAATAATAAATAGGCTTTTTGAGAGGAAAAAGCCCTTCGACCTCCCTCATTCACCACGTCTTTATTTTCGGATTCCCATACATGCCCGTCTGTCCTCCACGCAAGGGGTAGGGGTGGGGCGGCTGTAGGTCCCATCCATGGCCTACAGCTTGCAGCACGGGTCCAGAATCGGTGGGCATCCATGACCCGACGCACTTGAGCCCTCTGACAAGTTGAGGCGGTCCGAAATACCTTCCAGGGTCGGCCACCGCTCCCCGCTCCCGGGGCGGCTTGGGGCCTCGCTCTGCCGAAAGGAAACCTCGTCGCTCAAGACAACGAGACCCAGGATGGGGCCCAGGGAGACACCGACCCATCCCACACCGCCGCAGACCTGCTACTCGCCCCGCCGGGGGGCCCTTCCCACTGCACCCCGGGGTCGTCGGCCGCCAACCGGGAGATCGGCGGGGGCGCGGGCCCCCGCCCCACCGCGCAGACAGACAGCTCGGCGTCGGGACACGGGGGACGCCTGCGCAGAAACACCAGCCTCTCACCCGCCGGGCCCCTCCGCTCCGAAGGGTAACAATACCGCCTCGGAAAGACTCGCAGGGTGGGCTCGGGGCACCCCTAAGCGTCTGCGCGCTCCTCCACGCCTCGGCGCGATCCTGCTCCACAGTCCCGGCGAGGCGAGCGCGCCCGCCCGCGCGCCGCCGCCGCCCGCGCTGACAGACTCGCCTCACCTGAGCCCCGGGCTCCGCCCCCCTTCTCCACCGCTGGAGGAAGCGGCCACCCCTCGCCGACCGGACCCGACAGGCTGGGAAAAGCGGAGACCGTCCAGACTGGCGTCTCCGTGGTGGGATTTCCTCCCGGTTCCTCCCACCACCACCCCGCCCACCCCGCCCCCGGACCACCAGCTGCTTCAGCCGGTTCGCCGCCGCACTCTGAGAACTCCGCGGCGGGGCCAACAGTAAACGGAAGTGACGCAATGCGAGCTCGCCTACTCCGCGCCATTCCTCCACTCCTTCAGCCAAGCCTGAACCAGTCAGCACGGGAGAGGGCGGGGCCAGGGAGGAGTGCAGCCTGCCCGCGCGCGGAAGCCGGAGGCATTTACTCGGCCAGCCGATAAACTGACCAATCCCTGGTCCCAGGAGTCTCGCTGTGTTTACTACCGACCGAACCTGTAAGCGCCTTGGCCAATCACCGTTCTCCTTACAATACGTACCACTGTTATCAAACGCCTTTTAAGGCGGGACTTATCACTCAGAGGCTTGAGGGTTGGATTATGGAAAATCGACTTGTACCTCAGCCAATCAAAACCCGTTGTAGTCGAGGGCTGGGGTTTTCCGCCCACTTTGGCCAATCGCAATCACGACTGCCTTTTTTTTTTTTTTTGAGTCCACGAGGCGGGCCTTTGCGTAGCGTGCCTTGCCATTGGCTGGTCTTGAGGAATTCTCCCCGCCCTGCCCCCGCCCCCCGACCCTCCATTGACCCTGCACTTCACGTCTGAAGTGAGTTCTTTCGTGGAAGTCAGACGCTCCTGGGTGGAGACAAGAGTTTCCACTTCTTAGCATCTGTGAAAAATAAAGTGGCAAGAAGCTGTCTAAGTTTAGTTAGGCCGAAATGCAGACTAAACTTGCCAAGCTAAAAAAGCTGTCCGTCTGGTGGCGAGTCAGGGCCAACCCCGGCAAGGTGGCACGAAACACTAGCTCCAGGCGAGTCTGGCACTTCACTTTACATCCGTAGGGCACATCAGCACCAGATTTATAATCATTTAAAATACAAACAAAAAGCCCTGCAGAAGTTGAGACATCCCAACGCCGCGGTTTAGGGCAAGGGAGGGTCGTGGGCAGCTGGGCGGCTCCCGGGCCCTGCGGAAGAACGGCCGCCCGCTCAGGCCCCGTGCCCCGAGCTGCAGAAGGCAGCTTCTGCTTCCTGCCGAGAAAGAATACCCGAGGGCACCCCTCTCTGGTAGGAGCTCCCTGGGAGCTCTGCGTTGCTCGGGAGACAAAGGCAGGCTGGAGAAGGTGACTGGATTTTATTAAAAAGGAAACGAAACGCTTGCCTTAAGTTATCCAATGATCACAGCTGATACCCCTTCAGAAGTGACGCGTTCGAAATGCTGCCCTTTGGGATGTTGTTTTTGCTTTAAGCTTCGCACTAAGTTCTGTTCGTTGTCGTCGGCGGAGTACTTATCCCTTGTTGGACTGTGAGCAGTTCGAAGACACCTGCAGCTCCCGGGACAAAGACGAGGTGTTCTCCCACAAAGAGTTACAGTCTCGGAAACCACAGGCGCACTTCGACCCTGTCTTCCTCTCTGGCAGCTGAGGAGTCGGAATCGGCTCGATGGCAGAGTTGACACAGGTTACACATTTTATTATTTAGACAGTAAAACAATGAAAATGCGGACTGCTGACAATGAGAGGCCCTTCACACGTGGCCCTTACTGTGATGCTGTGAGCTAGATAGTGCTCTCAAGTTTAGTTGGCAAACGATATACTCATTACTGAGGAAACTGAAAAAATGGGCACCTTCTTATGTTATTGGCAAGAGGATCACTGAGGCTCAGTTGGGAACTATTGGACAGTATCAAATTTTAAATGCACTAGTAGTTTCCTTCTAGTTGACCTTCCCACATGCGCCCTCCTACCCACCCAGTAATATTTTCTTCTAAAATACCAAACCCTTGGAGTCGATTCCAAATCACAACTCTATATTCACTGCCATTGAGTCTATGCTGACTCAGCAACCCAATAGGACAGAGTGAAACTGCCCTGTGGGTTTCCAAAGCTGGAATCTATAGAAGCAGATTGCCCATCTCCCACCACATCCTAGGTTTGAGCACTGGGCTAACCAAAAGGTCAGTGGGGGGGGGGGGCATGTGGCAATCTTCATGGTTAATATTCTTGGATAAATAGTCTAAATGCTACTTGGAAACTAGATTGTGTAGATCCGTGGTTCTGCACCTGCGGGTCACGACCCCTTTGAGGGTGGAACAACCCTTTCACAGTGGCCGCCAGCTTCATAACAGTAGCAAAATGACAGCGATGAAGTAGCATTGAAAATAATGTTATGGTTGGGGGTCACCACCACATGAGGAACTGTATGAAAGGGTCGCGGCATTAGGAAGGTTGAGAACCACTGCTGTAGATGCTCTGTTAGCTAGTTTCCTAATGAGTGGCTTACTCCTTCTCTGTTCCACATGGAGTCGTTATTCATTAGGTTTGCTTTCTACAAGGTATGAATCTGATATTTGGGGTAACAGAGAGTGAAACTTTACAAAGTCAGACAGTACGTTTCAGAACTCACAAAGCTGGTAGACTGTGATAGTTAGCTTTTGTGTCCACCATATGGCTGGGCCAAGATTCTTGGTGGTTTAATAGTTAAAACCTAGTAACCCCCCAGGACCTGATCTAACAGAATATTTATAGCCAATCTGTTGTAAAAAGATTAGGGTTGAATTCAATACCCTTACTCAGGTCACAGCTCTGGCAAAATCAAATGAAAGGAAATTTCCTTGGGGAAGCTGCTGCTTTCAACGTAAGTGATCCCTTTGGAAAAGCCTGCTTGTTGTTGGGTTTGGGTCCTGCATCTTGGCTCATAGACCGCCAGTTCTTTGGACAAGAGCCAATGGCCTGCTGTGGGACACTGAGGACCAGAAAGAGAGTATATGCAGACAAAATTAAGAAGCCTGGGAGGCCAGGATTCTGGTGGAGGGAGGCCTTTGCATCTGTGACTTGGAGAAGAATCCCAGTCACATTCTCTGGACTAAAAATCATCCCCACTATATCCTCCCATAATGGTGCTACCTTAATGAAACCTCTTACAAACACATGGCTGATCATTATGCGGCCGGCAGCCCTTTTCTATAGGAGCAGACATGCTTCTCTTGTTCTCCCTGCTTCAGAGGTGGTCAACTCCCTTCTGCGGGGCCCCAGTACTAGTATTAGGTTTCTCCCCCAATGAGCTCAGGGACCTCGAGAGTGAAGACACTGACCACCTGGCTACATATGTGACTTGCTGTGATTGAAGGGACTTGCACTTCCCAAGACTATATAAGCCTTTTAGAGAAGATATTCACGCCCCCTCTCTCTTTTTCATGGAAGAAGTGAGCACCCTAAACTTTTGTGTCTTTTCATTCTTTCCCTTCAGTGGGTCATTCCATAGGACCCTCTTGGCTAGCCCCACAGCCTGACATACTCAAAATTGCCATCAGGACATTCTACTCTCTACAGGAATAGAAAGTTTCCTTGTAGCGAACAAGGTGGCTTCGAACTACTGACCTTACAGTTAGCAGCCCAGCACCTAACCACTACTCCACTAGGGCTCTGCCATATTGCCTGCCAATATTAGGAGTCATCAGTGATGGGCCATTTTACCTCCTGATCTTGGATTTATGCCCTTCTGCAGTCTCCAGCCTTTGATATTTTCTACAGATCTTGGGTTCGTCAGCTGCTGCAGCTCCCTAAGCCAGAAGTTTCCACATAACATCTGGCCCATGGTCTTGGAACCTTCCTAGACTGGGACTTGCTGGATTCCACCACTGTGTGAGCCATTTTCTTAATATAAGTTTCTGTACAGCGACATATAGAAACATATTACAATACATCTGCTGCACAGACTTCTTTCGAGTACTGATGAGCAAAGGTGTTATTATGGGGACGAAGGTGCGCCTGGCCCAGGCCATAGTATTCCCCACTGCATCGTGCACATGTGAAAGTAAGACACTGCATTAGGAAGGCAGTAAAAGAATAGATGAGTTTGAATTGCTGGAGAAGAATAGTGGAAGTACCATGGACTGCTAAAAGGACAAACCGATCTGTATTGGAAGACATCAGTAAGGCCAGAGTGCTCCTTAGTGCCAAGGATGGCGACACTGTATCTCACATACTTTGGACATATTGTCAGGAGAGACCGGTCCCTGGAGAAGGACCTCATGTTTGTAAGTGGAGGAGTGGAGAAAAGAGGAAGGCTCTAGACAAGATGGACTGACATAGTGGCTGCAACCACGGGCTCAGGCATAGGGACAATGGTGAGGCTGGCCTAGGACCGCACAGTGTTTCATTCTGTTGTGCAGAGGGTCGCTTTGGGGTGGAACTGACTTGATGGCAACTAAACAACAACCTATAGAAACATAAGTAACAGCTGTTTCTTCTCCTGTGAACCCAGCCGGAAGAAAGATACATTCAAGTTCAGACCAATGAAGCATGATTAATTTTTTTAAGAACTTTTTTCTTCCTTTTCAATTCTTTTAAAAGAAATTTGGCTGTGTAGCACCAAAATACATGGAAGCACGCTGTTGGAAGGTTCTTACATTGTATGCGAAATAGTAGTTTATCATCTGAAGATACACTGAAATTTTTTAATAAATCATTTTATTGGGGTTCATACAACTCATCACAATACATACATGCATACATCAGTTGAGTAAAGCACCCTTATACATTCATTGCCCTCATCATTCTCAAAATTCACCTTCCACTCGGGTTCCTGGAATCAGCTCATTTTCCTTTTTTCCCCTTCCCCCTCCCTCCCCGCTCTCCCGTCCCTCATGAATCCTTAATAATTTATAAATTATTATTTTATCTTATCTTACACTCACCAGCGTCTCCCCTCACCCACCTTCTTGTTGCCCATTCCCCAGAGAGGAGGATACATGTAGATACCCGAGATCGGTTCTCCCTTTCTACACCCCCTTCCCTCCCGGTGTCGCCACTCTCACCGCTGGTCCTGAGGGGTTCATCCGTCCTAGATTCCCTGTGTTTCCAGATCCCTACTGCACCGCTGTGCATCCTCTGGTCTAACCCAGTCCACAAGGCAGAATTGGGATCATGATAATTGGGGGGGGGGGGAAGCGTTCAAGAACTAGAGGAAGGTTTTGAGTTTCATTGTTGCTACACTGAACCCTGAGTGACTCATCTCCTCCCCACTACCCCTCTGCAAGGGATGTACAGCTGTCTACAGATGGGCATTGGGTCCCCATCACGCACTCCCCTCATTCACAGTGATGTGATCCCCCTCCCCGCCTTTGTTGTTTGAAACCTGGTCCCCTCGGTCCTTCATGATTACACATGTTGGTGTGCTGGGTCCATGTGGGCTTTGTTGTTTCTGGGATATACTGAAATTTTAAAGATACCTGTGTAAACCCTACAAGTCAAATATTTTTTGTAAAGAGCCAGAGAGTAAATATTTGCGGCATACAAAGTTCACTAAAATGTGATGTGTTGCAGTGAAGATTTGGGAAAGGCCTCACTGGTCCATTAGAGGGCTGACTGTGTAAACTCTGTGGCCAAAATGGATACAAAGTAGAATATAACACCATATACATATGTTTATCGATTGAATTGTGTCCCTGCCCCCCCAAAATGTGTCCACTTTGCTGGGCTATGATTCTCATTCATTCGGCAGTTATGTAGCAATGAAATGTGGCAGCTATATAATAGCAGTTATTTTATAATATGAACTGCTGTGATTCATCAATCAGTCGTAAAGGGATTAGAACCTTAAAATGTCCCACTGCCATCAAGTTCATGGCAACTCATAGCAACCCAGTAGAGCAGGATAGAACTACCCCTGTGAGTTTCCAAGACGGTCACTTTAAAAAAATCATTTTATTGGGAGCTCGTACAATACTTATCACAATTCATACATACATCCATTGTGTCAAGCACATTTGCACATTTGTTGCCATCATCATTCTCAAAACATTTCCTTTCTACTTGAGCCCTTGGTATCAGCTCATTTTCCCCCTCCCTCCCCACGCCCTCCTCCCTCATGAACTCTTGATAATTTATAAATTATTATTTTGTCATCTTACACAGTCTGACATCTCCCTTCACTCTTCTGTTGTCCATCCTCCAGGGAGGTTATATGTAGATCCTTGTAATCAGTTCCCCCTTTCTACCCCACCTTCCCTCCACCCTCCCGGCTTCATCACTCTCACCACTGGTTCTGAAGGGGTCATCTGTCCTGGATTCCCTGTGTTTCCAGTTCCTACGTGTACCAATGTACATTCTCTGGTCTAGCCAGGTTTGTAAGGTAGAATTGGGATCATGATAGTGGAGGGAGGATACATTTAAGAACTAGAGGAAAGTTGTATGTTTCATCATTGCTATCCTGCACCCTGACTGGCTTGTCTCCTCCCCATGACCCTTCAGTAAGGGGGTATCCAGTTACCTACAGATGGGCTTTGAGTCTCCACTCTGCACTCCCCCTCATTCACAATGATATAATTTTTTGTTCTTTGGTGCCAGATCCCTGATCCCCTCAACATCTCTTGGTCACACAGGCCAGTGTGCTTCTTTCATGTGGGCTTTGTTGCTTCTAAGCTAGATGGCCGCTTGTTTGTCTAAAAGCCTTTAAGACCCAAGACACTATATCTTTTGATAGCTGGGCACCATCACCTTTTTTCCACATTTGCTTATGCACCCATTTATCTTCAGTGATAATATCAGGAAGGTGGGCACCCACTGATATTTTTTGTTCTTTGATATCTGATAGCTGGTCCCTTCTACACTTCATGATCACACAGGATGGTGTACTTCTTCCATGTGGGCTTTGATGCTTCTGAGCTGGATGGCTGCTTGTATACGTGCAAGCCTTTAAGACCCCAGATGCTATATCTTTTGATAGCCAGGCTCCATCAACTTTCTTCACCACATTTGCTTATGTACACACTTGTCTTCAGAGATCATGTGAGGAAGGTATGCATCATGGAATCCCAATTGGATAGAGCAAAGTGTTCTTGCATTGAGTAAGTACTTGAGTGGAGGTCCAATGTCTATCTGCTGCCTTAATACTAAACCTATAAATATATGCACAAAGGTCTATTTCTCCACCATCCTATATATGTACATGCCTGTATTTAGACCTCTATATGTACCCTTTGTCTCCTAGTTCTTTCCTCTATTTCCTTTTACTTTCCTCTTGTCCCACTATCATGCTCAGCCTTCATTTGGATTTCAGCAATTTCTTTCGGTTACATTGCACTTGCCGAATCCCTACCAGGCCTCTCACACCCTCCTTGTCGCTTTTAGGATCACTTGTTGCTCCCTTGTCCCTGGGTTTGTTAACACCACTTCCTTTTGCCCCACCTTCCCCTCTCCCATGTCCCCCCAGAACCATCAGCTCTGTTATTTTCTCCTAGAGATTTTTTATCCCACCTATCTTATCTAGATAGACCTGCAGAGATAATAATATGTGTAAAAAACAAGACAGAACAAATCAACAAGTGTAATCCCTTAGCATTTGATCTCCCTTTTGACCCATTTTAAGGTTGCTCCACCCGCCACCACCACCCTCCCCCGCCATTTGCTCTGGCGCATGCTGTTAGTGTTTTGCTGCTGCGGTGTCTTGGGGTCAGACTGGGTCAATCCCAACACTGAGTCTCCAGTGTTATCTCCCGTAGGGCCATGAGTCAGCAAGGGATGTTGTGTCTCATAGTGGGATCAGCCATATGGTCCACTCTGTGTATTGGCTATTTGGAGCAGGGATATTGTCCTCCAAGCCTGTGGGCCAGGATGTGCGCCACTCTCTTTCCTCACCATTCATTTGCGCCAGTGTGCTCTGACCAGGCATGTCCTTCTCCCCTAGTTGCGGCTTCAGTACTGTCCTCTAAAGTAAATTCTTGGGGGAAGGGGCAGTGGTCCACATAGCTGGTATAGGGGACAGTCACTTTTTATAGGAGCAATTAGTCCTATATTTCTCCCAAGGAGCAGCTGGTGGTTTCAAACTACCAACTTTGCAGTTAGCAACCTTATGCACAACCATTACAGCACCAGGACGGATCCCTAAAAGGATTAGAGTGGGAAACATTATCCTTACTCAGGTCACAGAACCAACAGAAACACCCTAAATTTAGACTTCTCGCGCTCCAAACGGTGGGAGAATAAATTTCTGTTTGTTAAAGACAGCCACACGTGGTACCTCAGTTATTGTAGCCTAGGTAACCAAGCCAAATTACAGAGAAAGACTAGCGGGCGAGCTTGTCTTTAGGCAGCGGAGATCCTGGGCTACTCTAGCAGTATTCTTTTTACATTTCTGTATGCTCCTAGTATTTGACATTGGATATGCATTAGCTCAATCATTTTTTAATATAGAAACGTTAGGGGGAAAGGAGGCTAAATGAACAAGATGAGTCTCACAAGATTCAATGCAAGAGGTTTCCACAAAACTAGTGTGGGTGCAGCCGAGTAGAAGCAAAGCCAGGCATTGTTCTTGCCTGTGAGCCCCACATCAACTGCGTGGGCAGTGTGGATGCCGGGGTCAGTGCCCACGTGGGTTTCACTGGGAGAGGCCGGGGACGGAGATGGGGAAGGGGACAGGCGCACAGCCCCTCCGTTCCCTGCAGCACCCCCCCGGGCTGGAGCGTGCCTCAGTGTGGGTGCCTGGCGTGAGCAGGATCAGGAATGCTCGTGTGTCCCTAGAAACTTCTGTGTGTGGAGGTGCTGGAGGCAGTTGTTGAGGCGAGAGAGTGAATAGCAGACCAAGTGGTAAGTAATCAGGCTTTTGAAGGGCTGGTTTCCAGCGGTTTCGCATGGCCCGAGAGAGAACTAGGACTACAGGAGGAAGGACAGAATAATTTCTGCTCCGTGTAACGTAAAGAACCCACCCAAGATGCAAAGTGACTTATCAGGCACAGTGGTTTTGCAGTGGGCCGCCCTCACTGCAGTCAGCTGTTGGAAACCACCAGCCCGTTCTAGAGAGAAAGAGGCGGCTGTCGACTCTGGTTAAGAGTTACAGGCTCAGACTCCCACCGGGCAGTTTGACCCTGTCCTGTAGGGTCGCTAGGAGTTAGAATTGATTCGATGGCAATGTTTGTTTGTTTTTGGTGGGGGGCAGAGGAGTCACCCAGGTACATGGTGTGCATGCAAGATCAGCCTCTGGGATGTGAAGAAAGAGGGACAGACAAAAGGGGAAATAGGAGAGTAACACAAACACAGAAAAACGGAGGCAGAGGAAGAAAGAAGGACAAAGAAAGAAAAGGCAGAAAACAGCAGTTTTGAGACCGCAGGTGAGTCCATGCGTCCAAACACTGGAATCTGATCTTTCCAAGTCTTCATCAGCAATATCCTAAATTACCAGCAGATGGCGGTGGTACCACAGGAAAAGACTGTGGCTTGGGGTGGGGGCGCTCCCCACATCCCCCTCCACAAAACTCAACTTTTCCTTGGAGTAAGGACGAACTCCAGAGGTCTCTTAAGTTGCATTGTCAGATTTGCAGACAAACATTTTACAGCAAATCCTGCCCATTTCCCATGGGTCTACTATTATCCATGATACTATGCCATGAGTCAGAATTTACTTGACAGAAAGGTTTGGCTGCGTTACCAATCGGGAGGAAGGTACTATCGCTTTTTGCATTGTGGCCACTGGCTGCATGGACCCCCTTATGTGCAAATGCAGGTGTACAGATATGGAATGGGCGTTTCAAAGATGGCCAGACAACTAAACAGCACAGGGTCTGTTCTAATGCCCTTACCAGCCCCTCACCAGGATCACTTTCCTTTCCCTGAGAGATTCCCTGAGGGGGTGGTACTCTTCACTCTTCCGTCTACATCCCGTCTCAGACTTGAACCACCAAGATGTGCCAACGGGGACGAGAGTTTATTTTGCCAACCTGGCTGATAAACACATGTGGGGTTAATTGAAGGGCAGAGAGATAAATGGCTCAGTGAGCCTCGACTTTCTAGTTCTCGGGTCTCTTGCTCTCTGATGGTCGGACCTGGGTGCAGCTGCCTTAGCCAGTTCCCTGCTCCAGCTGGCAAGGCTCACTTCCTGTAAGACATCCTTGAGGAGAAGCCACATGGACCTACCCTGATGCAGCCCTGGGTGCTGGAGCAGCCGTGTGGAGACCCTGCCAGCGCTGAGATGCTTACATGCTGATTCTGCTTTCCTCCTGCAGTCTGCATCATTGTGTGTGTTTTGTGGATGGAGGAGGACGCTGTGAATTGGTGTTGGACATATGGATTAATGTTGGACTTAGGGCTTGGGCAACACTGGGTTGGGATGTTTTCTTGATGTGCACTTAATCTTTATATAAAACTCTCTTATGCATGAGTTTCTGTGGATTTCTTTCTCTAAAGCACCCAGACTTGCACAGCAGGTATGGGGCCGCCATGAGCCTAACAACCACCACAACCAGAGCCATACAATTATCTAACACTGCTCCCCAAACCAGGCAGACTGATTTGACATTTCTGACCCGCTTTGGGTGATGTCAGCACAGGGACCACACCTTGCGTCCCAAAGACACAGCATGCATCCTTCCATACGGAGGGGCCAGGGCACTTCTCTCAAGCATGACAATGACTTTTGGTAGCCCCTGCTGCCACAGTCACTCATTCCCTGTGGTTTAGCTGCTCGTGCTGTCGTTCCACCGCACGACGTTTCCAGACTCTCCTATGTGCAAATCCTTTGCTGCTTCATATCAACTATCTGTGAGTTTCAGTCCCTCTGCTAGGTCCTGGGATTAGTACTGACTCAGACCCATTCCTTACCTGGTCATTCATTCATGTGATCTTTACCAAGGTTCTACCATGTTCCAGGCACCATGCCAGGAGTTGGAGAGGCAGCCATGCACAAGACAGGCATAAATCTTTTTATAGTTTAACCCCAACTTTATTATTCTGGTTTTAGTCTTTGTTGTAGCCCCAAGTAAATTTAGGGAGGGAAAGGTCAGTGGGGAAGACAAATAGATCATTAAGCTCACCTTCATCATCTTGCTTTCCCCTTCCTGAATAAATCAATATAAAAGCCACTAAGTGGGGTCAAGCAAAGATAGGCTTCCACTTGTTGGGGTGGGGAGGGGGTAGGAGGAGCCTGCATTGGTCAAGAAAAGCCGGGGTGGAGGAGCCTGCGGAGTAGGACAGGGCAGCCCTGTGGGAGGATGGCTGGATAAAGGGTGTCTGAGCCCCAGCTAAGAGAGAAGAGCACTGGGCCAGAGGAGCAACCTGGGCGGGGTTATCAGAGTCTGAGCAGCATAGAGAGAATTCTGTGGCTACTGGCCAGATCAGGATAATATGATCGTAATGCCTCAACATTCAGGGTGTGGGAACCTGAACGGACTAAGTTGGGCACAGATGTCAGCTAGTGGAGTTGGTGCCGACAGGAGATGATTACCTACAGGAAGTCGATCAAATATGTGCATCTAGAACCAGGTTTCTCACCCTCAGAGAAGGGTGGCACAAGTATGCGGGCAAAGGGAATTGGAATGAACCTGTATGGTGTTGGATAGGAATCAGAGGCCAGGGCAAAATGGCTGAATCTATATTTGCAGCATATAGATAGAGCTAGAAATAAATATACTTGTAAGCATGCACGCATACATATATTTACTAATTTGGTCAACCAAGAGAGCTCAGGAGCTGTGACACCCAAAATACAGGGCACATTTAGCACACAGCTCTTTGATGGGGACATGGCAAAAGGACACAGAGCCATCTGGAAGGGATTCCCCACGGCCCAATCTGGGACAGTTTCAACACAAATAAGTAACCAAAGCGGCAAATAAATTCTAATCTACTTAATAAAATAGGAACCAACAAGTCCATTCTGATATCACTGAAAAGGTGATGAATGGGTTTCTTACTTAGTCTCTAAGTGCCTCCTTCAAAATATTTATTACTTACAAAGGGAAAAAGATTAACTTCACAGTGGGGAAGACTAGTTGACACTACTTTTAGAGGCTTAATATTACAAACAGTGGAGCAAATTGAAATTATATGTCACCTGATAGGACACAAGAAGAACACCTTATCCAACCTGTAACAATTTGGCCAAAAAAATACATAATCTGAAACTAACCATTTGGAAACATCAGACAAACCCACATGGAATGACCTTTTACAAATAATTTGCCTGTAATCAGTATAATAGTCAAAGAAAGACTAAAGGGCTGTTTCAGATCATAAGAAACTGAAGAACTACAGCAATTAAATACAACACGTGATTCTGCACAGGATCCTTTTGCTGTAAACAACTATTGGGCTGAACGGTGCATTTAAATGGGGTGTGAGGTTTGTCTGGTGGCCCAGTAGGTTACCATAGTTAGGCAGCTAACCGCAGTCACATCAGTGTGGCCCCCAGAGAACGAGTTACAGCTTGGAAACCCAGGCAGTTGTACTCGGTCCTCTCTACGAGTGGACATCCACTCGCTGACAGCGAATGAGCGTTTAGAATGTATCTATGTGAATTGTCTGATTTTGTCGACTGCCTTGTATTTAAAGAATGTGCTTGTCTATAGGAAGCGCTATACAGAGGTGATGGGTTGGCAACTTACTTCAAATTCCAAAAAGTTACTTATGCTTACTTTCAATGTTTTTGTGAGCTCACAATTCCCTGCCCAAATGTTCCGAGTATGCTCACCTGTGCGCCCGATGCGGCCTCCCAGGGTAGATCACAGGTGTGGGCATGCTCTCCCAGATCCTGGGGCGCTGCTTGCAGAGCTGTGGACAGAGCCTGGACTTCGGGCTGGGTGTCTATGTATGTGGATGGGCGCCCTTAGAAAGTGCGCAGTTTCCACCAGCCGTCACATTTCGTCGGAACTCCGGTAGAATTCTAAATTAGAACTTGGCCTTTTAGCTTTTAGGACGATATATTTGTCAACGGTAGGAGAGAGAGTTTATATATTCTAGCCAGACGGTGCTGAGTAATTGATGATCCAACACGAAGCAGCTGCAGAACTTCCAGGGGCCCGAGCCTTGGTTCCCACAAAGCAGGAGGTTAGCAACATTGTTTAGGAGGAAGACCACGCCTCGCTCGCGGGTGGGCGTGGCTGTGCGCGGGGTGGGCGTGGCGGCGCGCCTCCGCGCTCAGCGGGAGCGTCTGGATGCGGAGGAAGCGCGGCTCCGCGCGCGCAGGGCGGGGCCTCGTGGAGCCCCTCCTCTTCCGGTGCGCTGCTCTGTTTTCCTCTCCCGCGTGGCAGTGCTCGCACCTGGTGGTCAAGGCTGTCTCAGCTGCCGGTTTTGGTGGCTAGCGAGGGCCGAGATGGCGGCGGAGGTGTTGCCCAGTGCGAGGTGGCTGTACTGTGGGGAGCTCGAGGAGAGCCAGAGAGCTGTACTGGGTAAAGACTGGAGCTTGGACCTCGGGGCTGGGTGTTCACGCACGGGAATGGGAGCCCTTAGAAAGTGCTGGAATGGAGTTCCCTAACCCCTCCGTCTCCCCCGTCTCCCGCTCCCCGGCCAGAATCCCGTACTCTGTACTACTTGAGCATCGCTGCCATCCTACACCATTCTCACTGTCTCCCAGCTGATGGAGTGCATCTCAGGCACTCCCTGCCAAGGACTGCCCCCTGGTCCACCACGCCTCCCCTCCGCCTCCTTCTTTCTCCCCTGGGTAGTGGACCCCTTTGTCGTTCTAGATCGCGTCCTGGCCTCCTCCCCCCAGTCATTCCTCTGGTCTCAGCGCCTCCCCTGGGCTCCCCTTAACCTCCCCATCCCTTCTCCCCAGGGTAGGACCTTCTTTGGTCCCTTAGAGCAGGACTTGGGCTCCCTTGTTCTCCCCTTTCTTGCATCGGTCCCTCCCAACAGCACCGCATTTCTTCTCCACACATACGTGGCCTCTTCTGTTCCCCTACAACCCCACAGTCCAGTTCTCCAACGGGAAGCTGCAGAATCCAGGCAACATGCGCTTTACCTTGTACAAGAGCACCGAATCCACCAACCCCAGGAAGCGCAGTCATCGGATCGTGGTGAGTCTGCCCTTGCCAGTTATCTCCACTCGGCAGACCTCCGGAGCCCCCTCGGGTGTGGGTGGCTGTGGAGGAAGTGAGAGAGGAAAGTGGGTGGAAGCGGAAGCAAATGGGTCCTTGAAGAACTCCTCCAACATCACCTTCCAGCTGGTGTGGGGCCAGGTTCAGCCATGAGTGGTTAATACTTCGGCAGGAGTGATGACTGTTTATTCATTCGTTGGTTCAATCCACAAGCATTTAATTGAGCACCCACTGTGGCCCTGGGGACACCGCCAGTCGGACTGACGCACTCTGAGGGGCTCAGACGCAGCACTCCTTGTGGCAGCGCCGTTGACATGTGGGGCCTGATAGAGAGTCCTTTGATGTGGGCATGGCGGGCTTGGCAGCATCCCTGGTCTCTACCCACTTGAGGCTGGTAGCATCTGCCCTCCCAACCCCAGTTGTGACCACCCAAAACCTCACACATTGCCACATGCCCGGGGGTGGGTGTGGACAAAATTATCCTTGGGGCTGCCGCTGCTCTCAGGGGCAGGTGAGAGACCCTTTTACAGACGGACAAGGCTCAGGGCAGAGTGAGCTCAGATAGGGGAGAGCATTCTACCAGCCAGAATGCCTTCTTGGAGGAGGGGTGCCCATTGGAGCTGGGCCCCGAAGGACAGGGGAGAGGGGAGGCTTGCAGGTGAGATTTGGTGTTCCGGGTGAAGAGGCTAGCAAGGACAAATGCTTGCTGATTGGCGAGTGAATTCATCATTCCCCTGGACCTGAGAGGAGAGTTTGGCCAAGAAGGTTGCCTGTCGTTGTGTGCCTCCGCATGGAGAGGGCTTCAGAACACTTGTGGACGAGCCCCATTATCGCTCAGTTGCATTTTCCACAGACTTTCCTCCAGAACGTTTGTGAAAACAACAAAAAAATATTAACATTTAATTGCATTTTCTACGTACTTTTCCAAGCCCCTTCAGACATGTGTTAGGAGCCTAGGGTCTTAACTCCAGGGTCTGTGGTGCAGCTTCTCCATTCATCTTCAATACTAGTTAAAGTCCAGCCATTTTCTGGGAATTCCTTTGCAAACATTCTGTTGCTTTCCCGCCAGGGGAACCCCAGATACACTTAGAGAGAGTGGACTGGGTCAAGTGCAATGGTGCTTGGTTCACTTCCACGGCGGTTCTGTAGTCTAATGCTTTTCACATGCCAGAAAAGGAGACGCCTAGTACCTTGAACCTGGGTTGTGAACAGAGCTTTCTCCCTTCTACTGTGTAGGCAGCTGACACAGACAGGCTTTCCTACGTGGGCAACAATTTTGGCACCGGAGCCCTGAAGTGCAACACCTTGTGCAGGTACCGTTGGGGGTGGGGCACCTTGCAGAGTGATAGGGTGGGCAGAAACAGGCACCGCTGGCACTATCCATAGGCCTCGGTCTTTATCATAGGGACCGTGAGAGGGATCTTAGAAAGTTTGCCAAATCTCTGTGTTGCCAGGCATAGGGGTGCGCCTGCCAGCCTGTAGATCTTCCTGAAAAGGAAGGATAACTTGTATTTGTTGACAACCTTAAACCTCCTGTTAATCTGTCGTATTCTATATATCGTTCGACCTTGATCCAAGAGGCAGCTAGCTGTCTGTGCTTTAGGAATGTGTGGTTAAGAGATCGGAGCTTGCCCGAAGGATGTCATGTCTGGAACTCCCCATTGGAAAAGGATCTGTGGGTGCCGCCGGCTTTGGGCTGGCCAAGAAAAGCTGGATTTTCCAGCGGCCCCTGGCACCCCGTTCTCAGTCTCTGTACAGTGAAGAGGTTCCAGCCTAAATAAACCGTGTAATCCTCAGGAGCTGGTAGGATATAGAGGGAGTTCCTATTGCTGGTACTCACAAACCAGGCCCCCCAACTACCTAATGAAGGCAACTTACCTCATATACATCTGCTTCAGAGTAGTGACCCTGCAGCCCCTCACAGAGCTTGTCTGACTCAGGCTGGTCTTCTTCCTGAACTCCAGCTTACCCTCAAAGTTTATATGTGTAAAATTTTAGATTCTTAAACCTAACCAGAGTCTCTGACTCAACAGTGGATCCGCAAGGCGTGGACTCCAAGAATCACGTGGTGGCTTTTTTCTGCTGTTTGAGCCCCAAAGCCATAGCATATCCTCTCCCCTTCCCTACCCCACACCGGACCTTGCTGCTGCCAGAGACCATCAAGGACGGGGTGGAGGTGCAGGTGGAGGTGTGCGAGGCAGAAAGGCAGGTCCAGAAACCCAGCCCACTGTTGTGAGTGATTCCCCCTCCCGGTCATCCCTAGTGATAGTGTAGAGTGACCCTATCGGGGTCCCAAGGCTGTCCATCTCCTGAAGCAGACACCCTATCTTTCAAGGAGCAACTAGTAGGTTCAACCTGCCACCCTTTTGGTTGGCAGCTGAGCGCTTCACAACTTTTAGGAACCATCAGGGCTCATGTAGAGGTTGCCAAAAACCAAACCCATGGCCACCAAGTCAATTCCGACTCATAGCAACCCCCCACCCCCACCCCCAGCGTGGCTAGGTTTGCGAGGCCATAGACCTTTGCCAGAGCAGATGGCCTCATCATTTTGCTGAGGAGCAGCTGGTGGATTTGAACCGCCTGCCCTTTTGGCTAGCAGCCCATCACTTCACTGGCAGCACCAGAAGAACAAGAATAGGAAAAAGGGGAGTGTGTAGTAAGCATCTTTGTTTTTGAAATTACTATTTGGGACTAAGCCACTCTTGCTGGTATTCTTCCTCTTTTCTTAGGCACTTTGTGGGGATTTTGAACAAGACCTCCGGGCAAATGGAGGTCTACGATGCCGAGCTGTTCAACATGCAGCCCGTGTTGTCAGGTGGGTGCCGCCCCGAATCCTCCGCAAAGATCCTTCGCAGTGTCCTGGGTGTGCTGGGCACGTTGCCTTGGGTTTTTTTTTTTTTTTCTTTTTAAAAACCTTTTGTGAAGTAGGAGCAACTTTACAGGCCAGAGCAGTTTAACATTCAACCATTTCTACAAATGTTGTTTCAGCTCTTCCATGTCAATCCTCTATAGGATCTTCCAAAAGCACATTCGGTACTTACTTACTTTTTAAAAGGAAGCCTTTCTGCAAGTTTTTAAAAAACTTCTGAAGAAGTTTCACGGGTTGTTGGTGGTCAGCAACTCCTCGTTGAGGAGGACCTGTAGGGGCGGCACCAAATGAGCGGCTTTGGGGGTGCTCTCAGCAGGACAGCCACGAATCCTGTCTCTACCTGGTCTGCGGGCTTGAGATCAGAAAGTCACCTGGGTTCAAGTGGAGCCTCGAGAGCAGGGGGTGAGACAATGTCTGATTCCAAGCTGGCTTTCAGTAAGCACTTTGTGCTCTGGTGTTCCAGGGGGAGTGGATGGTTTTGGAATCTCTAGCAGATGATGGAAGTTGCTTATCAGACTACACAGTAACTTAATTGTTGATGAGAAGTCTCTCCACTTTCTGCCTCCCATCTGTCGGGAGAAGTTGCACTACCTCTCCCTATGGGCATCTTGAATCCCCAAGGCCAGAGCAGGGACCAGTGGGCACGCTTATGCTTGACTTAGGTGTTTACAAGGTGGGCACAACTGCCCACAGGAGAGAGCTGAGCATTCCGATTCTCATCACACCTCTGTCACTATGTGGACTGACCCGGGGCAAGTCATGTCATCGGAAGCCTCGTCTGTATTTATGAAATGACGATGGCAGGCCAGATGATCCCTTCATGTGGCTCCTTAATCTGCTTTCCAAATTCTCCCTCCCAGGGAGTCACAGTGCAGGGCCATCGCAGGCCCTGGGAAGCCCTGCAGGAAAGAAGTCCATTTTTCTTAGATTGACTGCTAACAGCTAGAAATGAACACCAGCACTGTTTGCACGTCTGGGGTTTGCTTTCTTTACCTTACCTGTTACTTGTGTTGTGTTTTGGTAGATGAGTCTGTTGAGAGGGAGCTAGCATCACAGAGTCAGGCCAAGACGTACAGAGAAAAGGTAAGTGTCACGCTCTAAGCTGGTGGCCTCAGACAAGGTCCTTATAGGCCGTGGGTTTCTGAATCGTGGAGCGAGTGAGGGGCACTCAGCTCTCAGGCTGATACCGGGGTGGCATCACACTTTCCGGTTTTAGGATTTATCCCAAATCTCAGAACATACTGATTTTGGCCAGGAAACATTCCCAGGAAAACGCAGTAAACTAGGGTTCTCGGGGCAGGGGTCACGGCCTCAGGTTGTGCAGTGGAACGCAGTGCTGCCTGCAGCACAGTGTGGGGAAGGGCTGAGAGGCTCCCTCCGACTCGGGGAGTGGTGGAGACTGCTCAGCTGTGCCACAGATGTACCAGCTCAGCTCTCGGCAGATCTCTTCATTTTGCAGGCATTGTTGATGATTTGTAAATAGCCCTTGACTTCACATTGGTCACTGTCTCCCCGTGTCATAGCTGCGGGGAGCAGGGCTAGGCCTGCTGGTAATGCAGTGTGTCTCTCGGCAGATGGATTCTTGCATTGAAGCCTTTGGAACCACCAAACAGAAGCGAGCGCTGAACTCCCGGAGAATGAACAGAGTTGGCAATGAGTCTTTGACACTGGCGGTGGCTAAGGCCGCCGAGGACATCATTGATACGAAGGGGGTGACTGGTAAGCTGCCGGGACTTGTTAAGAGTCTGCCTGCAAAGACAGCTTTCTGGGGAAGGAGCTCTTTTGCTTGCTCCTCGGAGAGAAATGATATGGGCAGTAGAGGCTGGCTTCCTGCCTGCCTGTCTGAGGGGGCCTCCTCTGGGCAGACTCTGGAAGTAATGAGAAACCACTGAGGTGCCCTGCCCACAGGGCTCTCAGACAAGTGCAGAGGCAGGCAGGTGAATGGATATGGCACCGTTGTGTTCCTGGTGCCAGGGTTACAGCTGCAGGGCTCTGTGTGGGCACAGAGGAGGGCTGAGGCCGCCGTTCTCTGCTGAGTCACGAGGAGGCTGTGGTCGGAGAGGTCTGATGGGGTGATGCTTGGTTGGGGCCACTGGAGACCGCTTCACTTTGAGGACAAAATTCCCAACAGTTGGAGTGAATGGTGCATAGTGGGTCCATGTTGGGCCGAAATTCAAAACCATCAGCCACTCCTCAGGAGAGAGATGGGGCTTTCCAGTGCCGTGAAGAGTTAAGAGTACTGGAAACTCCTCGGAGCAGCCCCATGCCCTAGAGATGGTCGCTGTGAGTCAGCGTCAACTTGATGGCAGTGAGTTTGATTTGTTTCGATTATGAGAAGCATTATAAAAGCACTATACATACAAAAGAAAGTGCAAATATAAAAATTTAAAAGTCACATGTATGAAAGTCCACCCCCACTGCCATCGAGTCCACTCCAGGTCTTTGCTGTGACGAATCCATCCTAGAGGGTCACTTCGCATCAGTAGGGTGTGTAGGTGTCTGTGTGTGTGTGTGGTGTATTGCAGCATGCTATCTCACATGGTGGCAAGAATTCGTTTGTCAGTTTCCTTCAGAATCCAGTTGGGGTTGATATGGAGTCACATTCTCTTTCCTCAGCAGGAACAGAGAAGTAGGTCTTTGCATTTATTATTCAAAGACGCTTTAAGATCTAAATAGAAACTTCAATTTGTTTACTCTCGTATGTTAAAGGACATTAAAAGAGAAAAACAACTTACTTAGATTCCCATCGTTTGTTTCTGTCAGCACGATTTGAGGTTTTGGTTTTCTGTTGCCCCCTTCCCTGTAGGCATGCCTCACTCTTGCATGTGTGGATAGGATGGCGGCTCCACACACAGGTTCCTATTCTGACTTGTGTTCCCCCACCTATAATAGGGGGGGTCCTTCAAAAGTTCATGACAAGGTGGAATGAGAAGATAGTGAACTCTCTGAAGCCGCCTCGTGTGTGTTCCGAAAGCCAAACTACTAAAGGCTCTGTTGAGTCTCTCTCAGTTCTTGCCTCCTCGTATGTAGGAAGCAGAGCACATTCCTGCAGATATTTGTTAGTATGTCGGTCTCTCCCGACTGACTGCAGGTTTCTTGAGGGGGGCGCCACGCTACCCCCGCCCGCGCCTGGCTGCTGGTTGTTTCTGAGTGGGGGGCCTGATGGGGAGGTTGAGTCAGGTTGGGAGAGATGTGCAGACAGTGTTTCTGAGCCAGTTGTATGTGAGTACACAACTTGCAAAGGGTGTCGGGAGCCTGAAGCCACAGCTGGTCCTGACACCAGTTCTTCTTGTTCAAAAGCTCTCGTCAGTGATGCTGCCCAGGATGACTTGCAAGATGACTCCGTCTACCTTCCTCCCTGTTACGCTGAGGCAGCCGCGCCTGAAGACGTCTACAAATTTGAAGACAGTATCCTTTTTGCAGCTGCTTCGAGTCCCAACTTGGGATGTGCGTATGTGAATGGCCCAGCCAGGCCCGGAGGGGCGGGGGGAGGGGGGTCCCAGGAAGGCTACGTGCAGACCTCTGCAGTTGCCCCGGGGTTGTTGCTGGGAGGTGAGTGAGGCTTTCTCCAACTAAGTCTGCTCCAGCCCATGCCCATTCCTCCACAAGATGCCACATGCCCCCTGCTCAGATCTGCAGAGGGGAGGGACTTCACCCAGAGTATCCAAAATGGGACTTGAGTCCGCGGCTGTCCAAAGTCTAGAGCTTTTATAAATGGAAGCTATGGAGATGAGAAGGTCCCTTCTCGGCCTAGTCAGATGGAAGATGCAGGCGTTAGCTTCGTGATCAGGAAGAGAAGGCAGAGAAGTCCAGGCACCCCTGTAGCTACTCTGTGGTTCGCGCCTTCACGGCAGCTACCTTGTCGCCCTGCTGGGAGACGCACAGGCCACACATGGCCCTTGGCCTCTGCCCTCAAAGCAGAGTTTCCTGGAAGCCTAGAAGCAGTGTTTGTTTGCCTTCCTTTGTCATTCCCTTGCTGTTCTTAGGACAATGCAGTCCTTTCTCGCGTCCTCCTTTACAGTAACTTGCCTGAGCCTCTGGGACAGTTACACAAGACTACCGTGTCCTTATGTCATGACAGCTGTCATCTCCGGACAGTTTTGAACTTGATTACCTCGGAGTCCCTGCCCTTACCCAGGACAAGTTTCCCAGGCACGGTGTCCAGGCCCCAGGCCATTCCAGGCAGCAGCAGGACAGCCACCTGCTCGCTTTCCCTCCCTCTTTTTTCCTTCGGCGCAGTTTTTGGAAGCAGCTTATTGAGACAATAGTCGAGTATGGTACAAGTCACTCATCGAGTGTGTACAAACCATTCAGTATTTTTATATATCCACCAGTTGCCCAACTGTCCATGGAATCTAGTTTGGGAGTCTTTTTCTTCCCCCAGAAGAGTCCCGTGCCCAGCAGCGGTCACTCCTTCCCTCCGGCCACTCCCAGCCCTTCGGAAGCCAATGCTGTGTCCATACTGCAGCTGGGGCTCCCGCCTTCTGGTTGTTATTCGGAATGCTGCCGTGAACATTCCCATGTTCGTTTGGTAAGGTCGTTACACGTAATTTCTTCATCTTTTGGGTATGGAACGACATCATATGGTAACTGTCTAGCCTTTGAGGACCTGCCAGACCGTTTACCAAAGCAGCTGTTACTTTACATTTTCACCCAACCGCCCAGGTGGGTTCCAGGTCCACACTTTCACCAACACTCCATGTGTGTGTTTCCTGACAGGCATTGTAGGAGGGTCCAGTGGTACCTTCTTACAGGTTTACTTTGCATTTCGCTGAGGACGAGTGCTTTTGAGCATCTCCTGTATGCTGAGTGACCATTGGTAGAGCTTTGGAGAGTGACTGCATTCCCTTCCATGAACAGAGCTGCCTTGCCCTGGGCGTACGCTTAGTTCCAGACCACGGACTAGAGCCAGGATTGCTGATTCCTTGGTCAGAACTGTCTACCCCAGCTATGACTGTGCCCTTTGTCCTTTGCCTTCGTGTCCTTCCATGTAAAATGCTGCTCTCTCCTCCTAATGAAAAGGAAGAGTGGGTGGGCAGACTAAGGAAGAACTTCACTTGATGACCGCGAGAGGTGACCTCGGGGCTGCCGAGGCCCACGTGGTGCTGGGGCTGGACTGTGGCTTCAGATGCCGTGGCTTGAAGCTCTGCCACTTCCCGGCCGTGCCCTTGGACAAGTATCTTAACTGCTGCCTTTTCTCAGCTGACAAGATGAGACTACCCGTCCCCGTCTTACCTCCTTAGTGGGTCTGTGAAGCTCAGCTGAGGGATCGAAGGGGAAAGCGCTCTGACCTGTGGATGTAAGGGAGGAGAGTTTCCCGGCTCAGACACAGGGCATCCTCAGCAGCCAGTGTTGATTGTTTATTAAAACCACAGTAGCGGAGGCTGCTGCTGCGGGGGAGGGGAGCACGAGCTAGCAGGACATTCCCATTCGGTTGGATCGGGTCCGGTCCGGTCCTTGACGTGCGGCTAGTTCTGTCCCAGGTGGAGTATGACGCCCTGAAGAGCCCGTCGGAAGCTTTCAGGACCACCACGTCGGAAGAAATTCTGAAGATGATTGAAGAGAACAGGTAGGCCCTGAGGGCGGGTGGAGGGCCTGAGGAGGGAGGTGGGGCCGTCTGCCAGGAAGCGGAGCTTGGGTATCAGCGGTGGGGCCTGCCCCGTCAGCCCATGAACATGAGTGAACCAGCAGGTCCTTGAAGGCCTCGCCTCCTGGCACGAGATTCCAAGGCTGTTGGCATTGAGGGTAGAGCACCGGGCGCTGGCGGATGGATCCTGGGGCTGGGCGGGAGGGTGGCAAGTTGGTGCAGGAACCGTGGTGGTCTGAGTCACTGCCCACCTGAGACTGAGTCTGTGGCCCACAAAGCCTGAAGCGTCTGCTCTCCAGCTCTTGTGGCCCACGCCCCCAGCAGACCACGCAGGGAGTGCGCTGCCAGCACAGTGGTGAGGAGCGCTTTCTGCTCCGATGGAGAGAGTGCACGGTGTTTGAGCTCATCCGGTGTTTGAGCTCATCCGTCCTTCCCTGACACACGCGTCCTGCCCTCCCTCTCCCCGTTCTAGTCACGGCTCCTTTGTTATTGAAGCGCTGAAGTCCTTGCCGGCAGACGAGGAAGGCCGAGACCGCCAGGCCCGCTGCATCTGGTTCCTGGACACGCTGATCAGATTTCGATCTCAGAAAGTGATTAAGCGGAAAAGTAAGCCCCGGATGGACGCTTTGTTTTAAGGCATTGTTTGCTTGTAAGCCTTCAATCGGCTGTAAGGAGAGAAGAAAACAGACTTGTCTGTCCAAGTCTTTATGTTTAACGGCAAAGTAGGAGGGCCGACATTGCTAGGAGGATAGGCCAGGCCCATTCTCCGAACTGGGTCGCCTGTGTCTCAGTGGAAAATGGGGACAGGTGGGTGACCTGATTGCCGGAGGGCCTGCCCGAGCCAACATTCACTAATAACGCTCTGCCTGCAGTGCGCAGAGGACCCGGGCCGGTCGTGCTCTCTGTACCGTGCAGTGTAGAGAAACAGGTGGCCCTCCTTGTGAAGTAGGTTTGGGTTGTGCCTCCAAACTATGGTCTGGAGAGCAGAGTCCATCTCCAGTGAAAACAGTGCTGCCTTTAGCTCAGACCAAACGTGCTTGCCCTCAGCCAGCACTGGAGACCCGCAGGAGCCGGCGCTGGGTCACTAGGACTGGGACTGGGAGTCATGGTTTCTGGTATGCGCTTTCTGACATATTTATTTATTCCGGGTGCTTGGTCTCATGTGAGTCTTTCCCCCTTTGCCCCATACCTGGTGAACTGCACTCCCGTCCCGGGGGGTTGGGGTAGGGGTGGGGGGTGGTGGTGGTGGTGGTGGGTGTGTGTGGTGGTGGTGGGTGTGTGGTGGTGGTGTGTGTGTGTGGTGGTGGTGGGTGTGGTGTGATGTGGTGTGTGTGTGTGTGTGTGTGTGTGTGTGTGTGTGTTCCTTTGGAAGTGGCTGTGCATCTCTCGCCCCAGTACACGGTTGGGTCAGTGGCCCAGCTGTTGGCCTAGGGCCATTGAAAGCGAACGCTTAGGCTCAGCTCTGTGTTGCAGGCGCCCTGGGACCTGGAGTTCCACACATCATCAACACCAAGCTCCTGAAGCAATTTACCTGCTTGACTTACAACAATGGCAGGTCAGGGGAAGTGATTTCTGCGTCTCTGTCTGTGCAGGAGAAAGTGGGTTGAGAGCAAAGGGTGGGATTGGGGCGAGGGCTTGGTTTCGGTTCCAAGCGCACCCAGGGATGGTGTCGAAAGAGCACTGGCAGCTGGAACAGCATAAAGACTGCTTGATACTTTGCCCCCCCTTGGTGAAGTTCGCGGTCCACTTTTGGAACACTGGAGGCTCTGGGGAGCCCTCCAGGAGAGACTGCGTTCATCTCACGTGCGCCCTTTCAGAGACCCTCACTAGAGTCCCGCACACGCGTGTTCTGTGGCCAGGCAGACCCCAAACCCGGTGCGCCGCCATCCAGTCAGTGCCGGCTCACAGCGACCCTCCAGGACAGATTAGAGCTGCCCCTGTGGGTTTCTGGGGCCGAAACTCTTTGCGGGAGTAGAAAGTGTCATCTGTGAGCCGCTAGTGGCTTCGAAACCTGCCAGCCTTGAAGTTAGCAGCCCACAGCCTATCCCACAGTGCCAGCAGGGCCCCTTTGTAGAAAGGCAGGCTCATGTGCTGACCTGGAGGAAGGAACCCCAAGGGGTGCACCACCCTCCTGCCGGCTGCCTGCGCCTGGAGCGTGGGCAGCACCTGCTTTGGGGCTGCTTTCCTGCAGTCGGCCTCACCGTTGGCAGCGCTAGCTGCCTGGGGAAAGCAAAGCGTGCTTTTCCTTGTCCCACTTGGAAGGAAGGAAGGAAGGAAGCAGCAGGGCTATGAGGCGCTGTATGGGAAGGCCAGGAACCAGCGCCAGACCTACTGAGTAGAACTGCCCCACAGGGAGCCTGAGGCCGTGAACCTCCAGAAGCAGATCTTCTGTGGAGCGGCTGGTGGGTTTGCACCGCTGACCTTCCAGTTAGTACAGTGCCCCCAACCTACTGAGCTGCCAAGGCGCCTGTGTGAAGGCTCGGGCACCTTTAAAGGGACCAAGGGCGTGCGCGCACGCACACACGATTGCTTGAAAACAGGACTGTGTATTTCTGCTTTTGGAGAAATTGACTTGGTGTTTAATTTTGTGTCGCTTTTAACGTCACGGATTCCACAGTCTACGGAACTTAATTTCGGATTCAATGAAGGCAAAGATCACCGCCTATGTGATCATACTCGCCTTGCACATCAGCAACTTCCAGATTGACCTGACGATGCTGCAGAGGGACCTGAAGCTCAGCGAGAAAAGGTGAGCCAGTGCGTGAGCAGCCCCTGTGCCCACCCCCACCCCCCGGGCCTACCTGGGGCTCCCCGGAGCTCCCCGACAGTGCTCCTCCTCAGGAGTGTGCCCGGGGAGTGGACAGAAAGTGTCTGTTCACGCTTCGCAGTGTGACTGCTTGATGTGGATGTAGTTCTAGTTCCACCGGAGAGCGTGAGGCACCATCGCGGGCACGGGGCCCGTTTCCTGTGGGAAAGACTTGGGACCGGGAAGGATGGCTTCTAGTTGTCATCAGAAGATCTCTCCGTTTGCAGTGAGAGTTGGCAACCAGACATTACAAAGTCCCTTCTCTGTATCAGGCACCACATGAAATACAGACATCCCCTTTCACCCATTTCCCTGAAAATCACTCACGAGTCGGGGCTTCAGAGAAGTAGATGACTTCCTCATAGTCACGCAACCAAGAGGAATAGATGGACTTCAAGTCCGAGTCTCCCCACCGCTTTCTGTTCTTTATGATCAAGCCGCCCCCACTTGCCGGATGCTCTTCACTGGGGAGGGTTGTTCTGTGCGGCCCAGAGCAGTGGACCTCGGAGTAGACCTCAGAAAAGCAAGAGGCACGTTTTGTCAGGTGGAAGGGGCTGCCAGAGGGTGAGTCAAGGCAAGGCAGAGCTGTCATTTGGCAGGAAGCCGCATTTCCACTTCCCTGCTGGCTGAGAGAGTGGACACAGATGAGCATCTGACCCCCTCTAGCTCTGTTAGCGAGGGCTCAGGCTCCCCAGGGCCCCGAACTCCGGCATCTGTTGGTCTTTGTTGGAGAGTTAGGGACTCTGATGTCCAGGGACCTCGACGATGTGCCCAGGAGAGCCTGGGAAAACCACCTTGTCCACTGCAGCACGACCCTGGGATTGTCTGCCAAGAGTTGTCCGCCACGGCAGTCCCACAGCTGTGAGGTTGAAAGACGAGAACAGGTACTGCGAGTGTACGCGTCTCGCAGGTGCTCCGCCCTCGTGGCTCTATAGTGTGATTGCCGGAGCAGAGAGAGGTAGTAGGACCAAGGTGACCTGGCCTTCTCTTCATGTGGGGAACTTCAGAGACCATTTGTCTTCTCATGACAGCACATGAAAACGAAACTGAGGGGCCCGAGGACTTGGCTCCAGGTGGCCACTGGTGGGGATTCTGGAAAGACTGTCCCACTCCCTCTTGCCCCATGCTCTGTCCCTGCCTGCCTTCCTTAGGATTATCGAGATCGCGAAAGCCATGCGGCTGAAGATCTCGAAAAGGAGGGTGTCTGTGGCGGCCGACAGGGACGAGGACCACAGAGTGGGCACGCTGTCCATCCCCCTGCCGCCAGCCCAGACCGCGGACCATGCCAAGCGGAGGAGAATCACCTAGCTGTCTGCTTCCCACATGGAGCATTTGGCCACAGCCCAGCCACGGCTTCTACTTGGATTTCTGGAGAGGAAGAAAGAAGCGTGCGCTGACGCGGGTGTGAGGCCAGAAACCAGCGTCAGGGGCGTGTTAGCCCCCTTCAGCAGAAATACAGAGCGGCAGCCACACCGGGCCTCTTCACCCTCCTTCAGCATTGCTCGTGGTCCTCAGTTGATCGTGTTTGGTTCCATGGGGTTGGGAGGTGGGAAAGTGGGGCCTGCGGAAGTTGGAAAGATCTCTCCAGTCCGAACCCTGGGCCAAATCAAAGGGTTGAGGGTTTATAAAAAGAAATATGGACTCCGGATAGGGCAAGACATGACAAAATAATGATGTATAAATTACCAAGGGCACATGAGGGAGGGGGGAAAGGGGAGGGAGGGGGAAAAAAAAAAGAGGACCTGATGCAAGGGGCTTAAGTGGAGAGCAAATGCCTTGAGAATGATTGGGGCAGGGAATGTATGGATGTGCTTTATACAATTGATGTATGTATATGTGTGAACTGTGATAAGAATTGTATGAGCCCCAATAAATTGTTATAAATAAATAAATAAAATAAAAAAGAAATATGAGCAGCTGTGCTTTGTTTGGAAGGCCTGGGGGTACAGGTGAGGAGGATGTAGCTGCGTCGGGCTCACTGTGTGTGGGTCACGCAAACGGGCTAATTCAGTATGAGGCTACCTTAACCTGGTAGGACCGAATCGAAAAAAATGATACCCCAGTTGCTCCACAGGGTTCAGACCAGATAGCTGGCCGAGGTCAGCCCCGAAAGCCGCACTGTTTTAAAAACTGGATTGGATGGAGGTTTACAGAGCAGGTTAGTTTTCCATTCGGCAATTCCTACACATTGTTTCACGGTCCTGGTGACCATCAGCAATTCCTACACATTGTTTCACGGTCCTGGTGACCATCCCCACAGTGTAACACGTTGCACACTTTCTGTGTTCTTAGCTCTTGCCCTAATCCTTGAGAACTGCACTTGTGGATTAACTACTGCTCAGTAGTTGTCAAATGATTGGTTATTCTGAGATGCACGTAGCTCCCTGATTACTGGTCCCTGATAGGACTGTCGTCGACCTGGGGGAAAGTGAGCCACAGGGTGGCCAAGGGCGGTGTCTTGGGCTCCCCCCATCTGTCTGCTCAGTGTGCCTGCACTTGTTCATTTTTCTCCCATTCCATCCAGGGCCTTCCAGGTCAGGTGGCCCTGCTAGCGCAGGCCCCATCCAGTGCTGTGGAGCCTGATGTTAGAGCGGTCCAGTAGTCCGCTGGACTAGTTATTTTCGTGTGTCTTCCAGTTTTCACTCTTCTTAAGGGACATAGACCAATAGGTGCATCTTCTATGGCTGTTTTTCTGACTTTAAGACCCCAGTTGGGAAGCCATGATTTTGAGGGGAATGAATCAGTGTTCGGTACAGAAAGCAAACTTCTAAATATCTTTAGAACACACAAAGTGCTGTAAAATGGTTGGAGGCCTGAGTTCCTCCAGGAACCTGGCCTCATACATGCTTCCTTCCTGTGCACAAAGTGTAGGAATCCCCCTTTCCACTGACAACCTGAGCAGCAAGGGAGCCTTGGGTTTCATCTCTCCAGCCTCCAGACTCTGGGAAGGCAACCTAGAAGGCAGTGGGAGTGGGTGCGATTGCCCCTGGGGGTGTGTGGGGAAATTAGTGTGCAGAGGGGTTGACTGTGGACCAGGAATATGATGGGGACAGACAGGATCATGGCCTGTGCTTGGCCCCGGACCTCCAAAATTTTGTAGGTGGGAACAGGGAGGCCTGTAGTGCTTAGGTGAGTGCCAGGGCCAAAGGTGAAAGGGAGGTCCTTCCCGCCCAGTTCAGCTCTTGGCACAAATGGGAAAGGAAGCGGTTCTACAGTTGGCTGCTGGGCCACCGTTAGGGTCACAGTGGAAGAGCAGGGACGTGTTCTAGTTCTGGGATGTTGTTCCCAGTGTCCAAGGCAACAACACATGCGAAGTGCCCATCTCCCATGCTCTCCATCTCGTGTGTCTGCTCCCAGTGGGCAGTGTCTTGCCTCTCTGGCACATAGTCCCTGCAGTTTCCTTCCCCAGGCTGCTGCGGAGTCAGGGAGCACAGCACCCACCACACCGGACTGCCTTTGGGAAAAGGCCACGTGGTGAGCTCGCAAGGGAGACTGTTTCCATAAAAATCTTCTCCAGCGAGTTTGGCATTGAGACTTCTAGGAATGGCTGGGCTGTGTCATGTAACCGGCCCCTCTGGACAACCCTGGTCCTGGTTGGGAACAGCCCACCTTCAGACAGTCACAGCGCGAGGGGTGGCACTGACGGAAAGGCAACTGTGCCAGGAGCTCTACGTGTCCCCAAGAGCATCCACCAGCATGGTGGTTGACGTGGCTGTGGCCCAAGTTCTCAGAGGGCCACAAACCCACTGCACCCCGCTCTTTGGCCAGTGACCGGCAGTAAACATCTGCAGGAGGAGAATCAGACAAGGTGTTTTCTGGCTCAAAACCCACATTCACCAGCACCTTCACAGAAGCTACCTTGATCTCGCCACGCCATTTGCCAGAATGCCTCCCAGTGCCCTTGCTAAGGAGAGGGCAGGCCCAGGGCTGGATCGGGTGTCCGTAGATTTGAGTATACTTGGATTTCATTTCACACTTCGAAGTTCAAAGACAATACAAAGGACTCTACCCAGATTCCCTATTAGTACTTGGTCTATTGTTTGGTTTACCATACACAAGGGGGCCTCAAAAAGTTCTTTTAGTGAAGAAAATTCCATTTTACTGTGAACTTTTGGAAGCCCCCTTGTGTCTCAGATTCCTAGGGTGATTTGCAAACCTTGAGCCCTTTCATCCTCCAGTGCTTCAGCAGGTACTAGTAAGGACTGCCTCATGCGGAACTGGCTGTGCCCACAGCTGGAACCTGCGACGTGGGACGGTGCATGGGAGAACGTGCAGACCTCTGAAGAGGGACCCTTACTGTTGATCTTCACAAGCCCCCCAGGGGGCGGCACTGCTGGAGTCAGCCCAACTCTGAAACCCCTCAGCAGGCCCTGGGATCCGCAGTCACCCTGGGAGCAGGCAGGACCTGGGATCCGCCATCCCCTTCCAGGAGGCAGTGGGGTCTCTGAGGCCAGGCAGAGCCCCGCAGGGCCGGCATCCTCCCCTGGGAAGGCTTGCCCACCCGACCAAGGAAACTCCACAGACACCTTTAAAATAGAGTACTTTACTGGGTTACTGAGGGTTTTTTAAGCACTTGATTCACAGAAAAGTTCTTAGAAAATGAAGGCAGCATTTAGTACAGCAGCTCACGGGGGCCAGAGGGAAGTGCAGGGCAGAGCTGCGCCCAAGGCCTTCTGGGAGAAGTCAGTGCTGGCTCCCTCCACCCCCCTCCGGCCCCACTCAGCAGAGCAGCACCGAGGAGGGCCCCACAGCCCCAGCCTCCCCTAGGGAGCTGTCATCCAAGTGGGTGACAGTGACCCTGGCAGGCTGGTGAAGTCCCCACAGGGAAAGTCAAGTGGCAGCAGGGAGCGGGCAGCCCAAGTCCATGTTGGGCCCGGCTCGCTGCAAGCAATTGGGGTCTGAGCCCACCTGGCTCTGGGACCTTAACACATATTACGGTTTGGGAAGACCCTTTGGGAGCCAGCCTTCCTCCTCGTCCATACCATTAACCCTGCCATGGCCTGGGGACACAGATGGGAGACCTCAGGCAAGTGGGTGGGACAGCTCCTCAAGCAAGCCAACAAGCCGGGAGCACTGGGGACCCCGAGAGCGAAGGGAAAGCGTGGGAGTGCCGTGTGGAGATGGCAGTGAGTCAGCTAAACCTGGCCCTGTTGACGTGGCAGAGAAGGGCATGCCAGAGGAAGATGACCCAAGGCCAGGCACAGAGTGAGGACATGTGAAGACGGGAAAGGCTGGCACACAGACACAGGGCATGTCCATCTGTCTGTAAAGCCTGAATCCTTCAGAACTGGCACCAAGGTTTGGCCGCCTGGATCTGGGGGCACCTTGAGACAGCCCTGCACCTGTCCAGCCTCGCACCCATCTGTCCTCCTGGGCCACTTGAAGGACAGTGACCGCCATGCACCCCTACTATCCATGTGGCCTCTTGCCATCACTGGGGTCATCCAAGAGGGACTCCCTGGTCCATGCCTGAGTCTGGGTCAGCCACAGCCAACGCCTCCTGGCTCCCCAGTCAGCTGGGAGGGTGTGGTAGTCACCCTGCTGGATGCAGAGAGTGGTCTGGGAGAGGGGAAGGATTGTAGGACAGTGGTCTCTTCCCTGAGAAGAGCTTGTATTTGGTGTGAGAGATGGTTCCCTGTGCCTCAACAGAACACCTTGACCAAAGCCTCATAGAGCGTCAGAGTCCACCTCCTGAGCCTTCATCATCAGCCAGAGCTTGAGTGACTGGAAACCCACTGGCTTCCCCCGTCTTTTCCTTGCTCAAACTCATTTCCAAGCTCTTTCCCATTGCAGGCTGTGGAGCAGAAGCGTCTTTGAGGTGCCTTATTCTCCGTCTCCGGAGACCCGGGAGCCTGGTGCTTCACATGGTGGCGGGAGGGCGAGGCGGCCCTGGAGTCTTCTCGGGGACTGCTACTACCGTTCGAAGGACTTGGCCGGAGAGCTCTCTGAGCACCTGTCGGCCTGGCCCTGAGCGCAGGAATGTGGCTGCTGTCCCAGAGTCACTCGTGCGGCCCGGGCCCGGGCCTGAGCGGAGGCAGTCTCCATCCTCAGAGAATGGTGCAGAAGATGCTGCGGTTCCTGTGGTAGCCACCCTCCACGCGGGCCGTGAGCCGGGTCGCCATGGTGGCCACCTTCTGCCCGCTGTGTGCCACGGACGGGCCTCTCAGAGAGTGTTCCAGGTGAGGCCGCGCTGGTGGGTTCACTAGACGCCATGTGTCTGACCTAGAGGTGTGACAAGGGGGTCAGTGAGCTGGGACAGGTGTAGCACGCTTGCTGAAGGCCCCCACAGCAGTCCCTCGGACTCAGCTCATCAGACCCGTGTGTAAGTAAAGCTGGGTCTAAGTTCTCTCTCTCAGGTTCACAAGAGCCCGAGGGTGGGGTGGGGGTGGGGGTGAGCATGTGTGAGTCTCAGGAGAAAATTCCCCGAGCTCTCCTTCCAGCCCTGCAGCAGCCTGGGGCAAATTCCCTCGAAGGGCCTCCCTTTTCCTGTCGTTAAATACATGTTCATCCCGCCCCCCAGCTGTAATCATAACCGCCAAACATTAAAAGCAACTTAAGTGAACTCTGCGGTCCATCTATACAATGGAAAACTCATTCATAAACACGAATGAACTATTTACCTGTAACACCGCAGATGAATCTCAGATGTAACGGAACCAAAAACTCACTGCCATCAAGTGAACTCTGAGTCGCAGGGACCCTGTAGGGCAGGGCAGAACTGCGCCTCTAGGTTTCTGAGATGGCCAACCTCATTTTCCCACGAGGCGGCTGGTGGTTTCAGACACTGACCTTGTGGTGAGCCGCCCAACCGTAACCCATGGCATCACAAAGGCACCAGGTGGGGAAAGCAGTCGGGCATACCAGACTGCCTACAGCCTGTTTCCTTGTCGGTGAAGTTCTTGAACAAACACCTCGGAGGGTGGGGTGGGGCGGAGAGCTGATGGAGCTCTGCCGTACCTTGTCCATTCTCAGCGGCAATGCCACAAACCATGTTTGTCAAAACAGGGCTGCCGACTCAAAAGGGTGAGTTTTGCTCTAAGTTAGGACTGACAGTAGCCGTGGGCACAGTGCTGGGCTGGTGAGCTTGCGTGGGGGGGTTTCCAAAGAGGGAGAGTGTGGGGTGGGGGGAAATCGGTAATTTTCACACTTTAAAGGTTTCTATTTATGACATGGTTTATAATATAAAACAATACTGAGAATTATACACAGCCTTTACAAACATTTATGAGAGGCTTCAAAAAGATTTGTGGGACAATTCCATTCTCTCTTGAATGAATTTTTCCACAAATTTTTGAAGCCCCCTCACCCAAGTATGAGGGGGGTTTCTTCAGGGAGCACGCTAACCTAGCACGTCTGTGTAATCCGATATGAGGACCCACCCGGCGCTGTGGCCATGGGGATTCATAGTGGTGAACGTGGCAGCATGCACAGGGCAGCCGCAGCCCTTTGGGGAGGTTAGTACAGGGGCGGGGGGGGGGGCAACATCACAACCAATAGTATAACTGGTGATGACCCATACTCACTCTACAAACAACTACAACAGTCTTACTGAACACCACTCACTGGTCACACAGACCTATGTGAGTGGGTGAGGTGCCAGGATCTTAAGTGGGGTAGCATCAGGGGGAGGAGGGGAGGGACCAAGTGCAAGAATGTTCTAGAAGCAGAATCGAGAGGAGCTGGTGACCGAGGAGAGGGAGGAGGCGGTGGCGAAGGCTTGGTGGCCAGTGAAGCCATGGAAACGGACCACAGGAGGACTGGGGTTGGGGGAAGGGGGGGAAGAGTGAGGCAGGTGTGTGAGGTTTGGGGGGGAGTGAGGCAGGTGTGGTGCACCAAGGCAGACGTGCAGTGGGCATTTGTCTTCGCGGGTGCAGCATGACTAGGTCCTGTGGTCTTACCTCTCTGATGCTGCACACCAGGTGGTATGGCTTGGATTTCACTAAGATTCAGAGATGTCAATAAACTTTCCTAAGATCACACAATCAGATCTGAGACACGAAACCATATAGTCCCCAACTCTTAAAACGAGTTTTCTCCCAGGGGCTAAGGTACTGGTCAGCCAGACCTGATCCCAAGCCCAAGTATAGGCCATGATCTGACCAGACCTAGCAGCACCGTCGTAGGCCTGGCCTGGCTCCTGCAGGGACCACACCGGCCAGGGTCCTAGCAGGCTGATTCAGGCGGCTCCAGGCACTTACTTTTTCTTGAAGACCAGGAACTTGTTGTTCTGCATGACGCATTCTCTGTTGTTTGAGATCTGCTGAAAGATGGTCTTATTGGTCTTGCCCTGGAAGATGATGTTCTCCTGCACAAGGGCCTTGGCTCGGCCGCGCACCGCAATGCCGTAGGCCCGGAAGGAATGGATCCTGTTCTTGATTACCTGGGGGAGGCAGCAGGGCAAGTCACACTCAGAGGCTCCTGGCGCTGGGGAACCATGCATGTGGGCCGGCAGCACACTTTCCTCTCAGGCTAACAGGAAGCTGGAGCACCCGTAGGACTGAATGCCACGAGGACTAGATGAATCTGTCTGGCCTGACACTGTTACCCTAACACTAGCACTGTGGTTTGCAGATTGAGTGCCCCCAGCTCCCAGTCCTGTGGGGGAGGCAGACACGGCACAGACCCAAAGCCCCGTGGGGACTGCTCTGAGACAGAAGCCAAGGAAGAAGCACCCCAGACAGCTGAGGAAATCGGGGCATCCAGGAAAAAGGTGACAGCTAAGCTGTAGGACTGAGGGGGTGGGGAAGTGGGTATTCCTGGTATATAGAGACCAGGTGTGCAAAGGTCCTGTGGCCAGGTCTCCTTTAAGCACATGACTGCACACATGTCCTGTGAGTCCTCTGGGAGGGAGGCATTGAAACAGCCCTGACCTGGACCAGGAGGCCACAAAGCACCTCAGACTGCTCCAGCACCCGGAATCTAGAAAGAGACCACTCCTGGCTTCCTGAGGCTCAGCCTTCAGGGTCCGATGCATGTGGCTCCTGCCCCCTGTAAAGCCCACCCACGTCCTCCACGCTGGGCCCTGACAGGACAGCACTGTCCCATGCAGCCTGAGGCTTATGGTTCCATTGCTCAGCAGGGAGAGTCTCCCGGGGCCAGGCCCTGAGTGGGCACCACACACCTTGCACTCATGTGCACGCGTGTACACACACACACACACACACACACACACACCTTTGTGTCAGACCTGGGCAGCAGTTGCAGCCCACTGCCCCGGTTGCCAATGATGTCGTTTTCGATGACCACAGTGCTGTCGCCCTTGGTGATGATGCCATGGCCCCTGTTGTCGTAGATGCCGTTGCCCCGGAGCTCCACCTTGCACTGGGCCTCGACCTTGACCCCACTCTGCCGGTTGCAGGAGATGCTGTTGTTGGTCACATGGGTGAGCTGGCTGCTCTGGGCCACGGTGATGCCTCGGTCCCCGTTCGCGTGGATCACATTGGTGACGATGTGAAGGGCCTCGCTGCTCTGCACGTAGAGTCCCGAGGCTATGGAGGGAAAGGACAGGGTGCTCCCAGGGTCAGGCCCAGAACACCCCCTACAGGACCTTCCCTGGAGCGGGCATGCAGGAGAGGCAGGGAAGCAGCAGCAGCCACGCAGCAGAACCTTCCAGGCTGGATGGCAAACGGCCGTTGAGGGCTGGGCATGCGTGGAGACACTGGGTCCTAGAGAAAGCACAGCCAGGCCTGGGGAGGGGCAGCAGCTGTAACCATGGCGAAACCGGGGAACCCTATAAATTTTAAAATCCAGTCTAAGGTAACATGGCTTTAAAACACACACTTTTGGGTGCCTCTAAGTTAACTCCTGGCCATAGGGCCATGGCACCTGATCAGCTGGGAGCACGTCGTCAGAGAGGCCCACTGTGTGCACGCTGTCTGGGGACAACGGGAACGTGTGGGCGCATGCGAACGTGCACACGCGCTGGTGACTGAAACGTGAGCTCGGGTGCACTGAGCTGAGCGAGACTGGATTCTCTGCCCACATCCACGCCATAAAGAGCTGACGAAACAGCCCAGGGGCCCCTGGGAACTAATCCCAGCCGGGCGGGTGGGAGGCTGCATTCAGGCGGGCTCTGACGTTCGAGGCGGGGAGGACACGCGGATGGGAGGAGGGCATCTCGGGCAGGAGAAGACCTGCGCAAGCCCGGGGTGTGGCTGCAGGAAGGGGTCGGATGCGCTGAGGCAGGGGCTCACCTCCGCTGTGGTTAATGCTGTTCGACTCCACCAGCGCGAAGGCAAGGGGCCGGCGCAAGGGCTCGTCCTCCTTCTCCAGCTCCGTCTCCCAGAGGATGGCGTCCCCGTCCTCGCTGAAGTTCTCCTGGGCGCCGTGGCCTCCAGGGAGCTCGCTGGAGCCATCCTTCTGGCTGAACACAGCCACGCCGTAGAGGCCATTGTAGCTGACGTGGTTGCTGGTGACGTGGGGCAGGCTGGACGCCATCATCCACACACCACAGCCCTTGTTGGCTGGGACGGTGAGATAGGCTGGTCACAGCCACCCGGCTCCGGGGAAGGCAGCCTCCAGTGTCCCCCCCCCCCCCAGAGGGGCAGCAGAAAGCATTGGAAGTCCCTCACTTGCTAAGCGGCCTAGGCCACGTCCCTGCACGACCCTGGCTGTAAGCTCCCAGGCAAACAGCCGCCTGGCTGGCTCGGCTCCCAGGGACCCGGGGCTCTGAAGATTGTAACTCTTCACAGCAGCTGCCCTCCACCCCTTGTGCCCGGGTCAGTGGGCCTTCAGCGCTCAGCCAGCCCAACTCTCCATAGCCACAGAGCGAGGCAAGCCCCCAGACCAACCGCTTCCTTGCTGTGGGGCCTCCAAGCCTGTCTCCTCGCCTTCACAGTGGGTCAGTGACTGAGCCCACCTCGGAGGCCGGTCACAAGGATGAGATGGGGGCAGCACGTGTGTGCAGGGCTGGTCAGAGTTGGGTCTCCACAAGTGTGAACTCCTGCCCTTGTCCTCAGGGATGCTTGCCCCATGGGTCACAGTGAGTGACAACGGGCACCTGTTGCCATTATGACAGTCTGTTCTCTGGCTTCAGAGAGAGGCTACAGCACCAGGAGCTGGACTGCCCGGTTGTTAGACGGGACCAACTCCTGCCTTGCCTTGGCTGTCACAAATGGCATTCACACATGGTCCACCCAGCTGACCCTCGGGATTGATGAGCGGCTCTTGTTGGGGTGGGGGCTAAATACAATCCCATTCTTTGAGACCCCAGATGGTGCTAATGCTCAGGCCCCAAGCTGGGCTTCCCGGTGCCCTGGCCCTGCCCCGGGGACTAGCTCACCATAGATGGTGTTTCCTTCTATCAGCCCTTTGCCCTCGTCGCCCACAACCACGCCATCCGAATAGCCAAAGCAGATGAGGTTGCTCCTGAGGACAGGGACCCCCCCTCGGCGGATGTCCACGCCTCCCCACTGATTCTCCCGGATGACGTTTTCTGTGGAGAGAGGCAGGAAAGAGGGCCACTTCCAGTGCGGGCAGTGGGGATGAGGGCAGCAGAGCAGAGGACAGGTCCGACGGGAGCTGCCAGCAGGTGGGAATCGTGCCTGGTTTGGTGTCTTGGGGACTCGCCTGCTGCCTCTACCCAATAGCCTTGGAAACCGGTGATTATGGCTCAGGCAGCTTTGGTGGCCCACGGGAGTAATCTAAGGGGAGTCCAGCCATCTCCTCCAAGCCTGGGACGTGCTCGCTCCTGGCCTTGACCTGGGCCCTGAATTCTGACCGTACCTTCCATTCCCTGCTCCCGGGGGCCAGCACCTTTCAGGGTGTGCACTGACATCACAGGTCAGAAGAGGCAGTACAGCAGAGGCGCAATGGCTCAGAGCCCATGTGACTGGCCTCCCGGCCTTGGGGCCGCCACCTCACCCCACTCGGCCCTCGCTCACAGCCCCCACTCTCGCACTCACAGCACACCAAGCATGCCCCACAGGTGGCTCTGCACGGAAGATCTTTGTTCCCGTTTCCTCCCGTCACTTCCGGCTTCAATGGCACGTTCTCAGAAAGGCCTGCCCTGAGCACACAGTCTGAACTAGCACGCCGTCCTGCTATCAGCTTGTTCCCATCGTTGGCAGAGTGCTCTCCCTCACACATTTAGGCATTTGCATTCCCTCTTGCATCAGCTCCCGAGAGCAGAGAGGGTGTCTGTGAGCTGACTGTTGTAGCCTCACCTCCTGGCACAGGGCCTGCACACGAGTCTGAGGAGCAGATCGTTCTAGGGGCCAGGTCTGGTTGTGCTCTGGGCTGCGGCTCCGGTCCTGGACCAGGCCCACAGGATCTTGCCTTAACCAGTCTGCCACTGCGTAGCAGCCGAGCCTGACCCTGAGTGAGCGGCTCACTTGTGCTACGAGTCCCTGTGTAAGGGAGGCCAGGGGAGGCTTCCCTGAGGCAGTGCCACTTCAGCTGAGACTTAAAGCTAGGCAGGACTGGGCCAGTCAGGAGGGGCATGTGGGGTAGATTTCCAGGTCAGGCAAAAGGGCACACATAGTCCAGGAGATGGGCTCAGACAATCTACTGAGCATCAGTGTTTCTGAAAGGATTCCAGGAGTCACCGAGTAAGGCCCTGTGCGCACTGGGCCTGGCAGAGAGCAGAGCCGCCCACCCTCCCTCTCCCTCCCTCCCTCGGTAGTGACCCAAGTCTAGCAAGGTCGAGCAGTGGTGGAAGACCCCACAGCCGGGAGGAGAAGGCAGGGGCCGCTCCACGGCCGTCTCACCGCATACCTGTGATGAGGCCTTTGCCATTCTCGTTCACCGCTATGCCGGCAGCCCGGCCCTTGAAAATGTGGTTCCCACTACAACGGAAAGAGAGCAAGGCAAAGAGGTGATGCCAGGACCCCAACACCATGCTTTGCGGACAGTGCCCCACCAAGGCAACGCCCTCCTTCTGTGGACTTCCTGAGATGGCACAGGCTCTTCCCGGAAGTCCTCCGAGGCAGGCATTTAGAAAGCTCTACTTAGCGTGGAGACAAGTTAGCCCCACAGCCATGCCGTGTCAGCACAGTGCCACCCGGCTCTGCGGCCTGACTGCCAGCCACCACCTAAAGCAGGCGTGATGGCGCCACAGAAGCCACAGGAGGGACACAGGAGGGCCTTGGTGGGGGACACAATTCCCAGGAGGCTGTGCTGGGTTCGCTGAGGAGTGATCTGTGTCCACCATGCTGAAGGAGACACTGCCTCTAACGGGGCCACCACCTGCGGCAGGAACTCAACCTCTACTCTTGACCAATGATCTGTAAGCAGGACCCCTTTCCTCCCTGCCTCCCTCAACTGCACGGCGTAGATCCTGACTCATACGCCCCGTAGAGGCTGTCCATTGTAGCAGGAGCAGAAAGCCTCCTCTTGCTCTTGGGCCGCTGGTAGGTGCGCACGCAGACCTGTGGCTATCCACCTGGTGCAAGCCCGCCTCTGCCCCGGCCTCCCTGACCTTCCCTGGAAACAAGTAAAGCTTTGGTACAGCGTAGTTGCCTTCCCTTGTCTTTTTAGGCAAGTAAAGGCCTACACTTTTTGTCCTTGAGTGATGGACTTGTTTCCATTTCTGCTGGATGAGAGCAAGCCCTGGGGGGCGGGGCCTGCCCATACGGACCGCTGTTGTCCTTCGCTGTGAGTGCTTGCAGCATCTACTGCTCAGGACGCCTGCAGTCGGTCAGTCAGAGAGAAGGCAGCCGCTGGGTTACTGTGGGGTTTGCTGGGGAGCTCTCCTCTCTGCTTGTGTCTGGAGCATGGCTTGAAATGCAAACCAGACAGGAAGGAGGGGGACAGGGGCAGGAGAGTAAAGGAGGGGTGTGGCAGGTGTGATGGGCGGGTCCCAAGGGGCATACCTCACGACCGGGTTCCCATGGTATAGGATATAGATGCCAGCCTCCTTGTTAGAGAAGATCTGATTGTTCCGGATGATGCCTTTTCCATTGCCAAGGACGACAATGCCAGAGCGCAGGCCATGGTGGATCTGGTTACACTGCATGGGAAGATGGGACAGGGTGAGGAAGGGCCAGCAAGCCAGCGGGAAGCGGCACGCCCAGCCGCTCGCTGGCCGCACAGCCAGGCCAGGATGAAAGCACGCAGAAAACCAGCCCCACTGAGGACCCTCAACGCGTGCCCAAGCAGGCTGCTGCCCCATCCCTCCTGCACAGGGGCGCACACCGAAACCCAAGGAGACTGGGAATACCAGAGTCCTCACAGGTGCCATGGCGGCAGTTAGGCTAGCACCCACTGCGGGGCTCCAAATCCAACCACACCCACTGCTGCCTGTCCAACTCACAGTTACGCCACAGGGCTCGCAGAGCTGGCCCTGGGGTTGCAAGGCTGTGAGCGTCAGGGCGGCAGACCGCCCCATCTCTCTCCCATGAAGCAGCTGGGGGACTCACACTGCCAACTGTTTACTCGGCGGTCGAGCACCCCCGAGTTCCTTCCCAGGTGGGGAGCAGCCTGATACGAAGGAGCGTTCACCAGGTATCCCCCAGGACATCACGCTCAGAGAAAGGTGAAGGCCATTTGGTGTCTTGCCTTTCCTTCTCCTTCGAGGGAGCTGCCCCTGGGAGCTCGCTTTCCCAAGGGCGCACAGTTGCAGAAGGGTCATTAGAGTCCATGTGTCTAACACCTCTGTACAAACAGGGAGCCGGGGCCGGCGTCACACAGGAGTCTGGGGACTGGAAGCCAAGGTTGTCTGCCAGCCTGCCAGTCCGCTGGCTTTTGCCCAGTGACTTACATTTTTCTGATCACAAGAAGCGATCATTTTCCCGCTGTTAATGTATAGCCTAAATCCAACCCCCTGCTTATATAAAGGAAGTTAGTCACCTCTATTCCAGAAACAAAGGCACACCGAGAACACAGCAGGAGTCACGTGCCAACGAGAAGCAAGGTAAATTCAGGATGGCAGCATTTGCTTCAACAGCGCCCAAAACCCAGGGCCCTCCTGAGAAGGGGATGGCGCGAAGGCAGAGGGAAGTACCAGGATGAGCGGGTTGGATTTTTTCCGAATGTCCACGCCGGCCTCCGCGTTGTGGTAAATGTTGTTGCCGGCGATCAAGCCTCCACCCTCCAAGCGCAGAAAGATGCCGGACGCTCTGCAGCGGTAAATGTCATTCCTCAGCATGACGATCTGCGCGAAGACAGGGGTCGGAGGCGGCAATGAAACCACCACAGAAACCACCAAGGACACCTACCACTTGCCTTCAAGTCGATTCTGACTCAGAGCGACCCTGTAGGGCGGGGTAGACCTGCTCCTTCCCTGCTAGAGGTTCCTGAGCTTCTAAATCTTTACCAAAGCAGAATGCCTCCTCTTTCTACAAGGGAGTCGGAGCGGATGGTTTCAAACCAGCGACTTCAGCAGCCCCAGGGCTTCAGCCACTGCATTACAAGGGCTCCTTGGTGAAACCGGAAGACGTTACACAATTGGCCTGTACACCGTGAGTGACTTGGCAAGACTGGAATTGAAGCAGAGTGAAAGATGCTACAGAGACTGGGATGTAGGGAGGGCACCATGAGGGTAACTGGCCACTGTGTCTGGGGCTTGTGGGCTAGAGTGTGTTCCATCAGGTTGATGTCTTGATTTTGTGGTTTCAATGGTGGCCATTGAGGAACCCTGGTGGAGGAGGGGTTAAAAGCACAGGCAGCTCACCAGAAGGCCGGCAGCTGGAACCCAGTAGCGGCTCAAGGGAGAAAGAGACGGCAGCCTGCTTCCAACCAATTGACAGCCTTGGAGACCAGCGAGACCGGCTCTGGGCCCTATGGGGTCACTCCAGGACAAAGTGAGTCGTGACTCAATGGTGGTGGGAGGTCTGGTTCTTGTGGTTTTTTAAATGGTGCCCTTTGTGTTTCAGAGAGAATATCTTTAAGTATTAAAAGTAGAATGTCTCTATCAAATACTTCAGAAAAATGTATCAGTAGAGTACAGCAAATGTTGATCCATTGAGGAATCTGCGTGGAAGAGACTTGGGAATTCTTCATTGTAATCTGATCAGTTTCTGTAGCTCTGAAGCTATTGCAAATAGCAAGTTAAAAAATGCAATCCATCTAGGAATTCTCTTAAGTTGCTGCCCAAATTTTCTGGCTCTAAAAAAAGTTAAGTCCATTGAGAAGAAATTTTCTTTTCAACCGGGTATGGCCACAGCATACTTGGCAGGATGAATATAGTAACAGAGACAGACAATCCTAAGTGTTGGTGAAGAAATCTGAACCTTCACAGATTGCTGGTGGGAATGCAAAATAGAGCATCCACTCTGGAAAACATTTTGGCAAGTCTTCAAAAAGCCAAAAATAGAGTTGCCACGTTACGGCACTTTCACGCCTAGGGACATACCCAGAGGATGAAAACACACTTCTGTTCACACCAGAACCGAGACACAGACGGTCCCGGCAGCACGATTCAAAAGGACGAAAAGTGGAACATTATAGAGTGGATGAATGCCTGACTAGAATGGGGTCTACTCATACCCTGGAATACTATTCAGCCAAACAAGGAACGGAATGGAATACAGCAGGGATGGCCTAGGAAACACTATGCTAAGAAGTCAGATACTAAAGACCACATACAATGTCCAAAATAGGCAAATCCAGACAGAAAGTAAACTCGTGGCCCAGGGGCTGGGGCTGGGGAATGGGTAGTGACTGCTAACATCCATAGGGGTATATAAGGCTTCTTTTGGAGTAATGAGAATATTCTGGAATTGGAGAGTGGAGATGATTGCGTGACAGTGAATATAGCAAGAGCCGCTAAATTATACCCTGTGCAAAGGTGACTGTTGATGATTTATAAATTGCTTTGGTATCTCAGCAAGGAGCCTTGATGGCAGGTATAGTGGGCTACACGTTGAGCCCTGCTAACTGCAAGGTTAGTGATTCAAACCCACCAGATGCTCTGCAGGAGGAAAGAAGAGGCTGTTTACTCCCATACAATTCTAAGATCCCAGAAACCCACAGGGGCAGTTCTACCCTGTCCGGTTGGGTCACTCTGCATCAGAACTGACTCGATGGCAGTGGGTTCCAGCTCCAAGGGATGACTTTACAAGTATGTCCACAGCAGTTTTACTTCAGGTGCGACTTCCTGAAAATATACCAGACATTCTATCGTCCGCGACTATTTAAACTTAAGATTAAATAAAAGCTTGAATATCAACTTAAAAATGAGTGGCAGAGTGCAGAGTGCACAACTCCTTCTAGTACAGTTTAAACCACTGACCGCACGGCAGATAAATTACACGTCAGTAACACTGTTTTTAGAAAAATGACTGATACCCAAGGGCTCAAGTAGAAAGAAGATATTGTAAAAACAATGATGGCAACGTCTGTACAAATGAGCTTGCCACGATGGGTGGATTGTGATGAGTTGTACGAGCCCCCATTAAAATGGTTTAAATAAATAAATACAAAGAAAAACGAGTGCCGGGAGCGCCGTTTTAAATGTTGGAGGAGGAAACGCCTGGTGCTGGGCAGCAGACAGGACAGAGAAGACCTGCCCGGGGGTCCCAAGGTGCCAGCCTCCGACACACAGGAAGCTCCTCTGAGAGATGGACTGACACAGTGGAGCAAGCACAGGCTCAGCCATGGGAACGACTCTGAGGGGGCCCGGTTACTAGCTGGAGCACCCAACGACCACCTTCTTTATGGAGGCAGGCTACCACATCGTCCTCCCACAGAGGGGCTGGTGGGTTTGGATAGCTGGCCTCGTGATAGCAGCTGAGTGCTTAACAACTGTACCACCGAGGGCGTGTATAATATGCAAACACAATGACTTGAAGATCCAAGGATGCTGGGGACCAGAGAGGGGGAGGGACTTGTTCAAGGTCGTGCAGCTATCACGAAGAGACCCCGGGCGCCGCTCCGGACACCACACGTTTTCACTAGTGTCCCTGGTCCCTAGCAGTATTCTAGTACATGGTAAATTCTTCATTCACATTGCTGTAACCAATGGGTGAAACAAGAATCTACAGATTGTCAAATAAGTATATAATAAGCTCCAGTTCATAGCTTCTGATTAACTAACCACATAAGCATCTTATGATTATACTGCAAATTTAGTTGTCTGCTTTAAAAAATAATAATACAAATGTTTCAGAACCCCATAACCTGTTAAGTAAACTATTTTATGGGTTCTCTCATATGGAGATTCTGACATCATGATTAAGATGATTTCCTTGGGCACGTTCGTATTGTATGCTGAGGAATGAGCATGTAGTCTGAGAAGGTCTGTCTGGGGCCAGGCGGGCTGGCAGGCTGGAGAGCCACTGGCTCAGAGAAGCGGTCGGGGGAACCAGCGACGGAGAGGGCGATGGGGCTGCGTGGGGAAGAAGAGCAGAATGTGAGGGGATCCCCGAGGCCAGGGCCATCAGAGGACTTGCTACAATGTGGACACTATAGATGGTGAGGGTGTATTAGGACTTTCTCCATTCTTCTCATCTGTTCAGTCCAGCTGTGGCGCAAGGAAAGAACAGTGAGGAGTTAGGAGACCTGGGCTCAGGTCTGGCCTGCGGACGCTGCCGTGTGACCCCGTGAGGTCGCATGGCCCTATGACATCACCTTGCTATTGTGTATACACCGCACTGCATACGTCAGGTTCCGGAAGATGTTTCCTTCCATCTTGGCTCGACCATAGGAGCAGACGAAGACACCTCCCTTCCCGTCCCGGAAGAGGCACTTGCGGATGAGGCAGCCCTGCACGGAGCTGGCTAGGGCCATGGCCTCCTTGTCCTTCTGCAGCTCTTGCTGCAGGGAGTTCAGCACTAAGCAGCTGGGCAGCTGGATGGAGGCTCCCGGCAGGGGCGGACTCAGAAAAGAGCCCCCCAGTACGGGGCGTGGGCCCTGCACTTGGTAGGACAGTCGGTATGTGAGCTGGTCCTCATCCTCGTCCTCACCGCTGGGACTCAGAGCCCCGTCGCTGCTGTCAGGGGTCTGGGCCACTCCTTCCCCATCACTGCCCACCTCTGCCTCCTGGGAGCCAGGCTTGGAGTCCGGCTTCGGGGAGCTAGAGGCTGGGCTGGTGGGGCTCTGGCTGCCCTCAATGACAATGTCACAGGTTCTTGGGCTCCAGGCCTGGTCCCTGCTCTCTAGGTCCAAGGGCAGTAAGGAGTCGGAGTCCTCTGTAGGGAGGAAGCTGGGAGAAGACTTGATCAGGCCCAACAGATACTTGTAGGCCCAGTTCTTATCTGCAGACGGGTGGCCCTCCACAGTCACGGAATTGTTTTCGCTGCCCACAAATTCACAGTTTTCCAGGATACACAGGGGCACGTTGTGCAGGAAGATGTGGGTGTTCTTGAAGACACAGAACTTCACTTGGCATGTGCCTGGCCCGTGGACCTGGATGTGCCCATTCTCAAAGTTGCAGTTGTCAAACTGGACATGACCGGACGTTGTCTGGGGAGTGAGAAAAGAACGTGAATGGAACAGCAGGGAGGGGCTTTGCTCTGCTGGCCAGCACACCAGGGAGCTCTTAAGGAGGGTGGACCATGGAAAGGTCATTTGGTTTGATGGTCATTCTGGTGAATCTGAAGCAAGCACAGACATGGGGTGGAACAGAGGGCCCCTCCCCCAGGAGAGCATGTCTGTCAGCTGGGGACCTGCTCTGCACCAGAGAGGGAAAACCATTTGGAGCTGCTATCTTTGTCAGCTCGCTGAAGAAAAGTCATTTCCAACACTCTCCGCAATCACTGGAAACCACTGTAAAAACACCTCTTCCGTGTTTGCTTAGAAGACAGTCTCAGGCCGAGCCCTAATATAGATCAGGCCAGATGCGCTACAAAGAAGGGTAAGGCCAGGCTCCATCCCTTGAGGACCTACAGCCACACGCCTGGTAGGGACTGACATGAACACATTACTCTAACGATACGTGTAGCGTGCAAGATAGGCAGTCTGGCCCTTGCTCTTTCTAGAACCCAAATCTCTTTCTGAATCTGCAGTCTAGCCCAAGAAAAGCTCCCGGTCCCCCAAGACACCCTAGTGCTAAATAAGCAAGCTCCTGGGTTTCTAGGAAAGCCAGCAGGATGCATTTGAAAAATGCTTAAGTGATTTCAGTTCTAACATCACTAATTACCCACTTGAGGGAGCTGTTTAGCATCTCTAAGCTTCAGAGCTCCCGTCTGCATAACAAGGAAGGAACACTGACCCTGTCTACCGGAGAAGTTGGCTGTGCGCTGGTCCGGGAGGCCACAGATGGAGTGTCCCAGGTCCTAGCTCTTTCCCTTACCCACTCCGAGACATGGGGTCACCACTTAAATCTTATTGAGCCTCACTTCCCTCATTGATAAACTCAGAGCAGGTCCTAGAACTGTGGGGAGGAATCAATGAGGTGAGGGCTGTGCCCAGCAGAGTCCATCATAATGACGGGGAGGACAATGGCTATTACTGACACGAGACCAGTGCGATGTGACTTGTAGTCCTAAGTGGCAATATAGTTTTTATCAACTAGGCTCATAATCGGGAGAAAGAGGAGGCTCTCCACTCCCGTAAACAGTTGCGGTCTCGGAAACCCGCAGGGCCAGTTCGACCCTGTCCTATGGGGTCGCTATGAGTCAGAGCTGACTCGACAGCAGGGAGCCTGGTTTCTGGAGGCACATAACCTGGCTTTCGAGTCAATGTCTGGGCCAGGTGCATTCAGCCGCAGACTGTCCTATCAGGAATTCAGCTCTGTTTCCCAGGAGGGTGGGGTGTTGAGCTAAACTTTCTCGATCCTATCTCAGCTTCCCTGGTGGAAGTCTCACCCTGCACAGGGTGGTGTCATATGCAGAAGCTCACACTCTCCTCTTGTAGGCGCTCTGGACACAGCAGCTGTCGGGAACAGCTCACATGCTCGCTGCTACCTCGAAACACACCTTTCCCACCTAGCAGCCCCTCCTGCCGGTGGCCCAGAGTAGAAGAGACGTGCCAACCCAGTCTGGCGTGGAGTCAGACCCTCACTTTTTAACCCGCTCTGCCAGGAACAAGGAAGAAATGCTGATGTCTATGGATGTCGGTTTCTGTTTCCCAGTCAATTCCCAACTCAGAGCGGTATGCCCAAGGTAATACATAATTAATTGCCCAACCTTCTGTTCAAACAACCAAGGGGCTGCCAACCCTCTGCGAGGAGACCCCGGCCTGAAGAGATCACCTGGGAGACGCAGACACCCACCTTATACATGATGGGGGAGAACCAGGCCGGCATGAAGACCAGGTTGCACAGGCGCGTGGTGGAGCAGTGCTGGTCGATGCTGGCCAGCAGGGCCACCTCGCCCAGCTTCCCGTGGCCCACAATCTCCACGGGCACCTTCAGGATGATCTCCCCTTGCTCCTCGTACACACCTGGGAACAGCACAATCCGGTCATACAGATTGGCCATGGCCAGAGCACTGCCCAGGCTGTCCAGCTCACGGCCGGGCCCGACCCTCAGGGTCCGCCGCTCCCTCCTCCGGCAAAACAGAGAAAAGCACGCCGAGGACTCGGCGTCCAGGGCGTTCTTGGTCCAGGTCTTGGAGGCCAGGTAGTGCTGCTTGAAGGCTTCCCGCCATGACTCCGGCTCCACGTCCGGCTGGTTGGGCCAGTTGGGGTGGCGGCACTCGGTGCAGCCCAGGCACAGCTGGCGCCAGCGCGTGCTGTCCAGGCTGAGGATCAGCTCGTACCAGGCCCTGCACACCAGGCTGCAGCGGCCCAGGTCAGGCAGGTGCAGGTAGGCTAGGATCATGCGCCACAGCTCCAGGGGGAGCCCGCCGGCCTCCATGGCCACCTGGGAGACAGACACAGACAGGAGGGTTTTGTTTATCCTGCTCACCGGACTTCTGCCTTCCAGAAACACCCAGAGCCACCGACTCCTGAGCTCCGGGATGAGCAAGTGACCAAGGCTCAGTCAATCAGAACCCCTCTCTGGGATTTTTCCACCCGGGATTGGCAGGGAAGGCTCCCTTTTCTCTTTGGTCTGTTACTCGGGGCTGGTGGGAGCCAGGTACAGAAGTCCTCGCGCTATCGGAATAAAGCACCTGGTACAGAAGTCCTCGCGCTATCGGAATGAAGCAGGAATGAGCAGAGATGGTGACAAAGAGAAGGACAATCAGCACATGTGCGTGTGTCCTGGGGGGGTCTTTATCCCTGACCCGATGGGTCCCGGGGAGCTGCAGCTCTCCCTTGCCCACCAAGTCCCTGTCGGCTCTCGCTGGCTGTTGGGCTTGGTAACTTAGGCTCCGCTCTGGACTGCATTGTAGAGAGAAGGTGGGGCTCCTGACATCTGCACCACTCCCGGGTTTCAGTGACACTGGTGTCCCCACTCCCTGCCTGCTTCTTTCGTTACACTGGTCAAGCTTTTCAAGAGGAAAGAGAATGTTCTATTTGTCCCCCTCCCGTTCTGTAGCTGAGTGAGCGTGTCCACTCCTCTGGCCCTACCACAAGGGACCCGATCGGGATCTCCAGCCCCTGCTATATCGAGTTCCACACAGGAGCAGCCAGCTGCCTGACGGGAATTTCCACCTGGATCTTCCACAGACAGCTCAAGACCTCAATGTCACACCCCAAACTGAACACGGCTTCCACTTCAGGCTAAGGCAGAGTAACTGGGACTGGATTATGTCCCCACCACCCCCCCGAACTGGACTAAATAGGAATGGGAGGGGGCTTGAGGAAATTCCATCATCTTTGAATTCCATTTGTCCACACACTTTTGGACACCCCCTTGTCTCTGAGGCAGCCGCTCTCAGGCGCCGTGTGCAGGGCTGTGTGGGAAAGATGTGAGGCGGAAGGCCCACTGTGCCCAGCTTTCATGCCGGGTGCAGGGAGGCGGAACCAGGCAGAGCAGGAGTCTCCGTGCAGGCAGACCCAGCTCAGTGCTGCTGAGGCGGCTAGTCTCGGGCGGGACAGCAGAATAGAGGGAGACACACACAGGGGGGCGGGCGGGGGCAGTTTTCTGGCTGAGATCTCTGTATGCACAAGTCCAGAATTCATCAGACCGAGCACAGAGAGCTGGGCACCCCTGGCGTTCCAGCCCAGACAGTAAATATGAAGTGCTCCCGCTAACACTCAGCAAGGCTATGCCATAAGAAGGAGTTCACATTCAAAGAGCACAAGTTTAAGCCTGACAGGATCAAAAGGTTTTGCGGCAATACATCGACCTGCCAGACTAAAACTCAGCCGTGACACACACACACACCCACCCTTCATCTAGAACCCTCAACAGTGTTCAGCACTGGATCAAGCAGTTAGGCATATGAAGAAGCAGAACATCAGCTAAATACCTATGCGGAGGCTAGCGCTGTTTCTGTTTGGGGAAATGCTGAAACACTCTGGAACTAGACCGTGGTGATGGATGCAAAACACGGTGAGTACAATCAATGTCCCTGAATGCACATTCCAGGAAGCATTAGGATGGCAAATTCTGTCTTTTAACAAGAACATAAAAATACCCAGACTCACCACCATTGAGTCCAGGCTGACTCACAGAAACCTTCCAAGACAGGACAGAACTGCTCCCGTGGGTGCTGAGACTGCAGCTCTTTTCAGAAACAGAAGACCCAAGGAGCAGCTAGCTGGGGTTTCAAGCTACTAGTCCAAAGCATGTGCACTGGTACAGAAAAGAGCTCGGGACACACGGAATCTGGGAAGAGAAATGACCCAAGAACAGCAATGGAAGTAGTGAGACCATGAGGGGAGGGGAAAGTGGAGGGAAAGGGAAGAGAAAGGGGAACTGATCGCAGGATCAATGCATAACACACCTCCCCCCAGGGGATAAACAACAGAAACATGGGTGAGGGGAGACAGTGGGAGGTGTAAGATATGAAAATAATAATTTATAATTTATCAGGGGTCCATGAGGGTGGGAGAGGGGGGAAGGAGGGAAAAAAGAGGGGCTGATACCCAGGTCTCAAGAAGAAAATATTTTGAAAATGATGATGGCGGCATATGTACACAATTGAAGTATGGATTGTTTTGTTATAAAAGCTGTAGGAGCCTCCAATAAAATGATTTTATAATAAAAGAAAGAAAGGAGTGATAGGATGGGACAAAATATTTGCAATATATGCACTGAACAAATGGCTTATAGTCACAGTATACTAAGAAATGCTACAAATCAATAATAAAAATGGACAAATATTTAAACAGAAACTTCACCAAAAAAGAAAACCAAGTGGCTTATTATCATTAGTGTTCAGTATCATTCAATTTGTAATAAAACCATAATGAGATGTGACTCTAGACCCACAAAAATGAAAACCGTGAACAGTACCCACTCGACGGCACCTAACAAGAAGGGACTATCAGTTCTGCCTCCCTCTAGGCTGAAAATGCACCATCCAGAGCCAGAAAGGGGGACCCACGCTTGCACCAAGAAAGGCGAGCAGGAAGTGGGGCACCCCTTCCTTTGGCCCCAGGGTCCCTGTGCTGAAAACCTCCTGAGACGGAGAGAGAACTGTGACCCCAGAGGGAGTGAGAAAGAGTAAGGAGCAGTGGCGGAGGCACAGAGCAGCACCAGGAGACTGACTCGGGCTGCATGGTGGGCTTCCTGGGCCAGAGTGAGAAAGCCGAGCCCTAACCCCAAGAAGAGGTTTACTGGCAAAGTGGGTGCCTCTGGGCATTTATAAACAGAATTAAAGAGCTTTGTAACATCTGCCCTAGTAGGGCTGAAGTTGGCCTGGTCCAAGAGGCCCAAGGAGCCTAGAGACAGGTTTGCCTACGGGCATGGCCCAGAAGCTGTCCTGACCCAAGAACTGTATCCTGAGCTATTCCCAATCCTGAATTGTAACCTGTTACTCCCCTAATCAATCTCACATTCATTAGTATTGTCTATGTGCTTTGTGGGGCCACTGCAATGAATTATTAAACTCAGCAGAGAAGTGCTGAGTGCCAGAGATGGACAAGTGGTGTCAGAATTGGCGAAAGGTCTGTCTGACTTTCACTTTACAGTAATCGGATTTGGGCTCACGAGGATGGTGATTTTCGGTTTCCCTTGTGACGTTAAGAGGCGGTTAGTACTGCCACTAAACTTGAAAAATAAATACACTGATGGAGGAAGCCAGACACAGGAGCTGGCATACTGTGTGGTTCTAGAAGGGTGACGTTTAAAAACAGACAATAATTAGTGTCTGGTGACAAAACCCAGAACCATGTTTTCTAATGTGGGTGAGACTGACTTTCATGAGTCACAAGGAAACCTTTTTGGGAAAAAAAATCTTTTGATTGCTATTTTAAATGGGTGAACACACACACCTGTCAAAAACCACTGGAATGTCAGTTTCAGCTAATATGTTAACTTTACCTCAATTGAAAAATTAACTTCTCCCTCCATCTCCGCTCTGCCACCAGTGTCCCATGCCCTGAAAAATAGTACTGTCTCTTTTACTTAACCGGCCCACTCAATAACTAGGGAGGGCCCCAAGATGTTTTTTCCTCCCTCTACATGCGGAGTCTGGAAAGTCCCGGTGGCTGCCTCCTGGAGCACTCTTTCTCAGGACCCCTTCGAGCACGGCACGAGTTCTGGGCTCACCATCTTTAGTTGGGATGACTATCATCTCCCTGGAGCCAGTTCCGCTCCCAGCTGACCAACAGCTGCCATGGGGATCTAAAACATAAACCTGACCATGTCATTTGCCTCTGTGGCTCCCCATGGCTCCCAGGATAGTGTGGTGAGGATACAGCATGCCCATCGGTCTAACTTCATCTCTGACACTTGCCCCACTTCAACCACACTCCCCATGAGGCTGCTTCCAGGGGTCTTTTCCTGTTTTTTCCTCCTTGGAAGTCCCTCCTCTGACAACAGCTCTATCCGAGGATTTAAAAATAGTAAACAAAGGAGACAAAACAAATGTATAGTTCAGAGAAATACTGTCAGGCAAGCAACCTTATCACCCCTCACCTAGAGACAGAATTCTGCCAGCCAGCCCGAGGCACTTGGAGACGTGCCCACTGCCATCCTCCCTTAAAGACAGGCAGAATTATGATTTCTGAAGTTTCCACTTCCTTGCACTTCTGTATGGTTTTATTACACACTTGTAGACACATGTCCCTTTAGGCTTGTCCTTGGGAGTGAGCATGGTGTGTCATTTTATGCTCTTTCCGTTTAGATTGAGATGTGCGTCCGCCATCCGTTTTCTCCTTTTCACACTGATAGCTGTTGACGAACCTCAACTACTTGACCAGACTCTCTCAGTCTGACTTCTGCTGATGACACACACGTTCCCGGGCGAGCCCAGCCCGTTCCTAGGTCATGTTACTGCCTAGGAATTGGTCACCGGGCTAGACCCAGGTCCGGGTCTTTCAGCAGGCTGCGGTGGTACTGTGTTTCTTTCTCATCAGGAAGTACGTGCATGCCTGGTTGTTCCTTTTCGGATGTTAGGGGCCACCGATGCTCCCTGCTTAGATCTGTTTATTTATTTATTAAAAAAAAAAAGACTATGAAAAGTTATTTATTTATTTATCATTTTATTAGGGGCTCATACAACTCCTATCACAGTCCATACATATACATACATCAATTGTATAAAGCACACCTGTACATTCTTTGCCCTAATCATTTTCTTTTTTTTTCTCCTCTTAGATCTGTTTATTCATCAAGATGGCGATCTCTAACTACCATTTGGTTTGGATGCAGTAGCTGAAATGGTAACTGTAGATTGCTGCTTCCCTTTGTCTACCATTTGGTTACCTGGTGGCACAGTGCACAGAGAGAGGCCTGCTGGAGTCTTTTTTTTTCTCCCTAGTATTCTCTGAAGGTGACTAACGAATGCTGCCTCTGTGTTTTACTTATTACCATGAACTCATGCATCTAAACATATCTGGGGAGCTTTCATGCTTTGACATTCTTATTGAAGCTCCAATTGGACACTCTTTGGCCTCAGGTTGGTCCTTCAGTCCTTTAGATATGATCCCTGCTCTCGCTCATAGCTTCCCTGCTAACTGGAAAGTCAAGATGCTCCTGGTTCGACAGGTTATTGACAAGATTATCGGACATTTTGCTAACAAGTTCCACCAATTTCAATGGAAACTTTGATCAAGAAGATTGCAGATTCACGTGCAATTATAAGAAATAACAGAGAACCCTGGTGCACTCTGCCCGGTCTCCCTCAAAGGAAACATTTTGCAAAACTGTAAGATCACAACTATACTGACCTTGATAAAATCTGCCAATTTCTCAGATTTCCCTCTATTCACTCGTGCGTGTGTGTATTGAGTTCTTTAGGATTGTGCCCCAGTGGGGATCTGTGTCTCCACGACCACAGTCAGAAGATAACACCACGCCTAAGGGTGGCCCTTTTGTCACCACACCAAATCTTTTCACACAGGCCTAAGGACATCTGCAGCTTTTAATTGTGATGACATTAAATTGACCAATGTTTTAAGAATTATGCTTGATGTCAAATATGAGAACGGTGTCTAACTCTAGATTCTGAAAATATATATTTTTTCAATTTAGGCTTACACCTAAGTCTGATTCGCCATAAGTTCATTTTTTATTAAGGCGCAGGTTTGGTTGCAGGGTTGGGGTTTTGGGCTTTGGGCGCCCAATCATCCCAATACCACTCATTCAAAGAGTTTGCCTTTCTCCACTTCTCCAGAGAGCTTTGGACTCTTATCAAAAATTAATAAGACTATGTCTATTTGTCTTCTCTTTTTTAAATTAAAGGATCATTTTATTGGGAGCTCTTACAATCCATACATCAATTTGTAGCAGGCATATTTGTACATGTTACTCGTAACAATCCATACAACAATTGTAGCAGGCATATTTGTGCATATGTTGCCATCATTCTTTGCTAGACATTTACTTTCTATTGAGCCCTTGGTATCAGCTCCGCTCCCCACCCCCTGCCCCCTCCAACAGATTATCTTTTTATTCTGATTTCTTTGGATAGAAATTGTATTTCAGGATCAGAATCTGGGTTAAGAGATGCTGGTTGCTACAGGACCGGCTTTTGTTTCCAAACCTTTGCAGTTAACAGTGCAGTGTTCCTTCTACTTTAGTATCTGTTTCTAAAATGACTTTACTTCCGTCTCTCATTCTGCCACTTTATTTCTGAGATTTTCTGATTCTAATTTATGTCCTATCATTTCTTACATTATTCTATCAATGCCTTTCAGCTCATTTGGGAATTATGAGGTATGGTTATCGTTGGTTTTCTTTCCTTCTTAAAAAAAAAAATAGTTCCAGGTCTGCTTTTGACCTTTACGAGTATTTTCCAGTCGAGTCTGATGGGGTGCCACACTCTGTCCCCAAAGTCTATTTTTAGCATTCCCCGGGGACTTCGTTGCTTTATTCCCCTTGCTGCTCTGTTGCACACCTTTAGTGTTTCGCCCCAGTGCCATAGGGTCAGAGTGGGCACAATTCCCACACTGTGTCTGCAGTGTTGTCCCCTGTAGTGCTGTGGTTCAGTGAGGGGCATCGTGTCTCATAGCGGGGCCGGGCCTACGGTCCTTTCTGTGCATTGTCTGCTCTGAGCAGGAATATCGTTTTCGGGGCTTGGTGGGCCAGGATGCGTTCCCCTCCCTCTGGTTGGTTTTCTACAGCGTATCACAACATCTCCACTTACTGTGGGGATGCTACTTTGCCCCTTAGTACCTTTTTTCCCTTCATATTTTGTATGAAGTTTGAAATGTTTCTGTCTCTCACTGAAAGAGAACTCTGGTTTCTGCTGTCACATTTGGCAAGCACCAGTGGCTTTTGTGCAGATAGAGGCTCTACCATGCCAGGATCGACCCTGTCAGCAAACAGTGTGTCCTCCCCAACTATGTCCAGTTTCCCCTCCTCTGGGCACGTGGCAGGATTGCACTTCCTGATTCCTTCTGTACTTGGGTAGGATCACATGACACGTACTAGCCAACGGGTGTTGAGAAGAGATGTATGTGTTCCTTCTCGACTGGAGCATGTGATCTGTGGAGCATGTGACCAGCCCTGAGCGATCTTTCCACCTGGCCTAGCGCCTGGCAACAGTGAGGAGGGCAACTGCTGTTAGCCTGGGTTCTTGAGTGATATGTTAGGATACCCAGAGTACCCTGGCCAACCCCAATTTCACCGTCGGTGAAAAAGATACACCTTTGTTTGGGTTTAGGCACTAAGGATTTGGGCACAATGTTAATATCCTAACCAATCCTGAGAGACCATGTGAAACTCAAAAGAGCCGTCATCAAGCCCCTGGGCGCCCCGCGATTGTCAAGCCAGGGCTGGTCTGCAGCGGCTTTCCTCAGCTTCCTCCGGAGCTGAGGTCACCTCTTAGCTCCCTTCCGAGCTGCTCTCAGAGTTTGGAACCCTGGAGCCCTGTACACAGTGGTCCCGTCTATAAGCATGTGGGTAATGACCTTGAATGCCGGACTCAGAAGCATATATTCTGGTTCCCTCTGAAGGTTTCTGAGAAGGGAGGAGGTCTGGCGAGAGCTGTACTTCATTGAGGAGTTCCACCCAGAGAGAGAACTGTCAGTGGGGGAAGCGAAGGCAGAAAGGCAGACATCTGCAAATGTTAAAGGGCTGCTTGTCTCCCTCATGATGATGTGGGGACCCTGCGGAGTGCGGGGCACAGCGTCTGTGCTGGCAGCGGACTTGGAAACCCCTGGGAGTCACTTTTCTGGAGGCTCTGAGACACCTGCACTGGAGTGGGAAGCAGCTGGGCTCTCAGGGGAAGATGTTTTCATCCTGAAGGTCCCCACAGGGCACTTGGCATCCGTCAGCCTCTGCCATCCTCTACACATGCTTGTGCCCCCAGCCAAGGTAGCACCATAGGTGTCGGACTCTCGAGGGAGGCCAGTCACTCTCCCCTAAGAACGCCCCTGCCCCCCAGCTCCATCGAGCAGAGCTGCCTTCTACTCAGATGCCAGATTTCCCCATCCTACGGGGCTTCTGTCTACTACATCGTCAATAATGACCCAGGGGGATGCGGGCAGCCACAGGGATTTCTATAACCAGGTAACACTGGAGCCGCTTTGGGTTTTGTTTTTTTTCCTTTTGGTTTGTTTATTTTAAAAATGCATTCACATTTGGTCCTTCCTTTTGCCACTGGGGCCTGTGCGCTTTGGAATTAAGCTGAAAGGACAGGAATGTCCCCGGGGCCCCCACACCTGGAGTGAGGCGCCTGTGGAAAAGGGAACAACAGTGTGGTTTGGGAAGAGCAGGTGCTGAGATGGCCCCCACCCTCCGTTTCTTCTGGGTCAGAACTCAGGATTCCGTGCGGCATGCGGCATGCCTTCAGGCCCCCCGGTGCCCCCCGCCTCAGTGAGCAAGGCAGAGGCCACTCTCTAGAGGCAAGTCCCACCAGGCCTGGCTCTCAACAGGCTCACTCTACCTTCCTTGCCCGGTGACTTCAAGCGAGGCCAATTTCCTCATCTGTAAACTGAGACTAATGCTGACTGTCTTTCTAGCTCGGACACAGAATTTCTGCAGAGAAAATTAATTTATTCAACAAATACTGACTGATTAGCTTCTTTGTACCAGGCAGTGTTCTAAGTACTGAGAAGGCATGAACAGGGCCAAGACCCTTACTTTAGAGACAGACAATAAATAACAACGCAAAAGCTATGAAGCAAAGCCAGCAGGCTGAGGGCTGTGTGTGTGTTTGTGTGTGTGTGCGCGCGCGCATGTAGGCGTGTGTGCTATTTCAGCTATGGTTGTCAAGGAAGGTCTCCGAGGAAGCGGCATTTGAACAGAGATCTGAATGACATTTAAAGCCAGGGGGTGAAGTCACCTAGTGAGGGTGGAGAGCGCTGCCGACTGAGTGCCTAGGGCACTGTGACACTGAGAGGACGTGCAGAAGGTTCAGTTCAAGACCATGGGCGAGAACACCCAGAGGACTGGACGGAACTGCGAGAGCTTTAGCTTTGCTTCCTGTTGCTGCTGTGAAGCCGGACTGCTAGGGGCTATTTAGTTTGATGGGCTGGGAAGGGCCAGATAGGCATGAAGATAGTCAAATTTTTAAAAAGTCAAATTCAAAGAAGGAATTGGAAAGAATCTAAAGTTGGGAGCTGGGGACCCAAACATGTGGGGGCTGTGCGGTAGAGGGGGACCCAAACATGTGGGGGCTGTGCGGTAGAGGGGGACCCAAACATGTGGGGGCTGTGAGGTAGAGGGGGACCCAAACATGCAGGGGCTGTGCAGTAGAGGGGGACCCAAACATGTGGGGGCTGTGAGGTAGAGGGGGACCCAAACATGTGGGGGCTGTGTGGTAGAGGGGGACCCAAACATGTGGGGGCTGTGCAGTAGAGGGGTCAGGAAGGGACTTAGAAATGTCTGATATACACTTTTAAGTTGTTAGCTGTGGGTGTCAAACAAAGCCTTTCTTTACCACCTCCATGAAAGACCTATTAAGACCGGTTCTCAACCTCTGGGTCATGACCCTTTCACAGGGGTTGCCCGATTCATAACAGTAGCAAAATAACAGTGATGAAGTAGCAACAAAAATAATTTTATGGTTGGGGGTCACCACAACCTGAGGAACTGTATGGAAGGGTCACGGCATGAGGAAGGTTGAGAACCGCTGCGTTAAGCTGTGTTGTGGCTCACGACTGCTTTGTCGAGGACATCACCTTGCTTGGCTCCACATCAGTGCTCAGTCAAGAGATCAAACGACCCAGTCACTGCACTGGGTAAATCTGCTGCACAAGACCTCTTTAAAGTACTCAGCAGTGAGGATGCCGCTTTGAGGACCAAAGTGCGCCTGGCTCGAGCCCCTTAGGTATTTTCAATCACCAGAAGCCTGTGAAAGTGTAGTACTGAGTAAGTAAAGGCCCAAGGAGAGCCGGTGCATTTGAATTGAGGTGCCAGCGAAAAATATGGAAAGTGCCCTGCACTGCAGGAAGAACAAACACATCTGTCTTGAAAAAGTACAACCAGAATGCTCCTTAGAATTGAGGGTGGCAACACTGTGTCTCACTCACATCCTTCGGACACGTTATCAGGAGGGATCGGCCTCAGGAAAAGGCTGAACAATGGGTTCAAATGCAGGAACAACAGTGAGAGCTGGGGCGCAGGGTTGAGGAGCATCTCGTTCTGCTGTACAGAGCTGCTGGGCGTTGGTACCCACTTGAGGGCCCCTCACAGCAAAGGCTGTGCTGTGAGTGGGCGCAGGCGGGATGGGTGAAAGGTCGAGAAGAAGCACGGCGTCATCATCAGACGGTCAGTGGCTGTGGAGTCCAGCGGGCTTGCAGCAGCCCACATGTACAGAGTCGAGCTGCTCCCGGGGTTTCAGGGGTGACATTTCGGAAGCAGATCGCCAGGCCCAACCATCACGAACGGGTTTGACACACCACCCTTTTGGTAAGGTCCCTAGCACTCAACTCTCTGCACCACTAGGGGTTCCTCCCCAGAGGCCAGCCCCATGCAATGCGAGGTCAGCATGTGCAGACCCAGAGGGGGGTCTTCGGATGACAGCTACTCAGAGCAAATCCATCATGCAGAATTGAGACAGCACACTGTCCGCCCTCAAGAAGTCATGACTTTATGTACAACATGTTTTGGTTACTTTATTGTCTGCCCCTCAGAATAAAAGATAAGCTCCTTAGGGGCGGAAACCTTGCATTACGGTTTTCTATCATGCCCAGCACACAGTAGACATCTGCAGTTTGAATGGCCACCAGCACTCTCTGGTCCCTCAGCACGGCGCAATCAATTCAACCGCTAGTTACAGCCAAGGAAACTATGCCTGAGAGAACTTATGTGACAAATCACTTAGCCCAAATCACTCTGCTAGCGAGTCCAGAGCCACCATCTGGTGCCAGACTTGGCCCAAAGGTTGGTTTTACCCAGTCAGCCATGCTTCCTGGAAGAGGCAGCATCTGAGCTGGACTCTAATATACGGGTAGGATGGGAGCAACTGGAAAGAGGAGGGGAGATAAAACGGGGTCCACAAATGGCCAGAGGTGAGAACCCTCTAGTCAGCACAGGGCACAGCAACAAGTCACCTAGCTGTCGGTCTGAAGAGGTCAGCGAGAATGGCCAGCGGGGCCAGTTTACATGGGACACTCTGAGCCACAGGTGGTTTCTCGTCCACTTGGGGAGCACTGGAGTGGTGCTCTGAGTTTAGCAGAAATGGCCCTACCACCCATGGCTGGCATAAGGGTGCTGCTTTTCATTTTGGCCTCCACCTCTCTCACTGGGTCATCTCCAAGGCTGGTGGTCCAGTGCCATCAAGTCAATTCCAAAGGATAGCCACACTGCAGGACAGGGCAGAAGTTCCCCATAGGGTATCCAGTCCTGTGGTGGGCGTCCCCTCATGTGTATTTACAAAAGGTTCACAGAAAAAGATCTAGGGTATCTCAGAGCTCTGAACTGACAAAAAGAACAAAGACACACACACACAAGTAGCACCCAAGTAAACTAAGCAACTGTAATTGGTTAACGCCTTAAAATCTCTCCTCAAATCAAATTAAATGTCCCTTGAGTCTTGGTGGGCTTTCCTTTGACACTGCACTAAGGGACAGAGTGAAAAACTGAGCTGGGAAAGAGACAGGCACACACACCTACCCACAGACACACACTGCTTGAAGTGAGACAAGACTTAAAACTTTGGAGGGTGATACTGATTGAAGAGAGCAAAAATCGAGTTCAGCTTTTCGCCATTTCTTTACATCTTAGCTCCTTCAGCCTGAGAAATAACCAGCTGTTTCTCATTTTCAGCTCGGTAATCCGATGACACACACCAGAGCCCCATGTTCTGATGCCAGGCTGGTGTTTCAGGAGCGTGCGCCCCGACTCTCAATCCACTGCCCGTGCTCCGAGTCACCCAGGAGAGAGCACTGGTTGATTCCCCAAACCTGGGTCCTACTGCTTCTAACCCTAATTCAATGAGCTCCAGGAGGGCAGGGAATGGTGTGTTTAGACCTTCCTCCCAACCCACTGACTGGATTCCAACTCAAAGCCACCCCAGCCCCTATCCAGGGTTTTAGAGGCTTTGTATATCCGCACGGGACTGGCCAGTCTCATCTTTCAGCTGGTGGGTTTGAACCTCAAGCCAGACCTGACAAGACTCTGTAGTTTCTATGTGTAATTCATTGGCGCTGATGATGTTCGTCACTGTCACCATCCTCAAACTTACTGTCCCCAACTGTCCCTAATGTTTGCTGCCATCAATTTGATCCCTTATAGGTAAATCTTCACGGTGGACAATGCTCAAAGTAGACATTTTGTACTAGTTTAAATTAAACTACTGTTAAATTAACTACTGTTAATTTAAACTACTGTTAAATTAAAATACTGTTTGGTTTGAAGACTTCAGGAAATGTTTGTGGTTTAAAATTTAAAGACTATTTCAGGGACTGAGTCACTGTCGTCAGTGTCACTGAATTATGAACATAGAAACTACTAAATTGGTGTATGTCTTGCTGTATTTTCAACAACAAAATCTTATGTCTAGTGAGGTCTGATTGGCGGTTCAAACCTACCAGCTACTTCTTGGGAGAAAGAGGAGGCTGGCTGGTCCCATGGAGATGTACAAAGCCTCTAAAACCCATGATGACAGAAAGGCTGGAATCTACAAGAAACTGAAATTCTGTTCTCCATTTTCCCCTCGTTTGATCAGGACACGAGGTGCTTTTTAAAGGCCAGCCCAGCAAACACAAATGAGCCCTGGTGGCGCAGTGGCTGTGGTTGGGCTGTGATCCGCAAGCTCTGCAGTTTGAAGCCACCGGGGGCTCTCAGGGAGAAAGACGGGGCTGTCTGCTCCTGTAGAGTCGCAGTCTTGGAAACCCACAGGGGCAGTTCTCTCCTGTCCTACAGGATTGCTACTAATTGGCACCCACTTGATGGCAGTGAGTTTGGGTTGCTTTTGTTTCAGTGAGCACTTAAAACGAGCCAAGAGGCAGTAGTATTCTTACCCCATTTCCCAGGAGTAAACAGTGTTATAAGCGGCATAGGTCAAGGTTTGCACTTGACTTCTGACCAAAAGGCTGGCTGGGAGAACCCACACTCTGCAGAAGGAAGGGCTAGTGGTCTGCTTCCGGGAGGATTACCGACAACCCCCTCCGGGAGCTCAGTGCTACCCTGTGCCACGTGGAACAGGAATGTCCTCAGTAGCACAAGGTTTGGCTTAGTAAGCAGCCCGGGTCCAAAGCCCCCTGGCTCTTTCCGCTACAATTCCTTCTGCTGAGTTTTCAGTTCCTTGCTTGTGCAATGACTATCTAAGCTCATCATCACACAGACCCTGAGAAAGGAATGGCTTTAACCCTGCGACGATTACACAACAGAGCATCACACACCGGCGGCGCTGCGCTTGTAGGAAGCCTGGCCCCGAGACTGAGAACTGGAAGCCAAAATCAGTGAAAACCAAGGATAAAAATACCAGGGCAGACCTCTGGGCCAACAGGAAGCAGTGCTCCAGTGGACCCCAACCAATCTGGTTGTCACACCCGGCTTCCTCCGCCTTCTCCCAGGCAGTTTGATCTTGGGAAAGTCTCCCACTCCCCCGTAGCACATGGCTGCACAATCCTTTTCTCTTTAATCACTCTCAGCTTGAGGCAACACCAAGTGATTGTTACTTCACACTCGAAATTACACACTCAATGGAGTCACACCATCCTGTCTGGACTTCCTCTCTATAAAAGTGGGGCGAATGCTACCTTAGGGAGTTGCCGTAGAGATGAAAGCCGAATGGATGGCAGGCATTTAACACCGTGTCTGAGGCACGGAAAGCACCATGAATGATCATGAGTTCCCTCTCTGTAATTCGCTTTCCTTTCCCCAAGTTCCTTTCTCCTTTTCTATATTTGAGCCCGCCCCTTCCACCTCGTAGGGAACAGATGAAGTGAATTACCCTCAATAAGTTCCGTGCTTTTGCCGGGAGACTACTGACAGCTAACACTCACCACCAGGCCAAGGAGCGGTTGGTTGTAAAGGGCTCTTTATTCTCACTGAGCCAACGGGGTCTGAAGCTACTACCAATGGCAGAAGGTAAGTTTTGCTACACAGAACAGTATTATTAGGCGAAACTGACCCATGTAGGTGCTGATCCCAGTTCTGAACATCTGTTCTAGAAAGTGTTTTGCATATACGATTAAGGGAGCACATGTTTATCATAAGGTTAAGGAGCGGCTGCTAACAGCAAGGTCAACAGTTTGAAACTACCAGTCAGCCTGTAGGAGAAACATGAGGCTACCTGCTCCCATAAAGATTTGCAGGCTTGCAAATCCAAAAGAGGCAATTCTACACTGTCCTACAGGGTTGCTATGAGTCAGAGTTGACTTGACGGCAGAGAATTTGGCTTTCTGTTGCTTTCCGTTGGATATCGTAAAAGGTGTACAATGGCTTATTAAGAAGAACGATAGGATCTTATGGAAATCCACAGCTACTAGGACCACAGTAAAACTGGATCTCCTACAGTCTAGAGTTTAAGTCTGGCAGCCCATAACCCTGACTGCTGGAGTTCATGGGCTTTTACTCATTACGAGGCTTAGCCGTGCTCCATGGATCCCTCCATTCTCCTCTTCCCTCAAGTCTACTCAAACTGTCTACCTCAACGCTACTGCTTCCCCGAAGACCAGCTGGCCAGCACTCCTCACTCCTGACTCAACCTTCATAGCGTCTAGCTCTACATCATTTCAGCTTCAACTTTGGTTGCTAAGTGTCCTGAGACCCCCAGCTGAAATTTCTGTGCTAGATCATGAATCCTTTTTCTACTGGGTCACTTCACATGGCCCCTGGTGAGCCCCAGAACTGGCCGCTCTAGGGCCTGGTGCGCATCTTTGCTTCAGTATGTTTTGACTTGTGGGTGGGTGGTGGAACGTGATTTTAGGGTGCAAAGCTGGCGAGGCTAGGGCTACTCCTCCATGAACAGGTGTTAAGGGCTACGGCATTTCCCTGAGGAAGGGCTATGGACATAGAAGCGTGAGGGCTAACAAGGTGATTCCATGTCCACATCCCCCCACGGACTCAATCTATGTTCTCCTTCACCTCTGCAGTTACAGGCAGCCAAGAAGTCCTCAGCTGACACCTTCCATGTGGCAGGAGGAGCTGGTTTGACCAGACTCATTACAAGAAAAACAAACCTTGTGAGCACCAGCTGAAAGTGTTTGGGAGACAATGAAATGATAATGGAGAATGGAATTAAAATAAATGAACCAAGTACTCAGCATAGGATCTAAGAAAATAACGAAATTAATTGAAATAGAAGGGAGGAAAAAAATAAAAGAGCAGAGGTGAATAAATTAATTAAACAGGAAACGAGCCTATCAGAAAAGTATCACTGAAAACAAACATTGGTCTCCTGAGAGTGGTGAAGAAAAAACGGGGAAGGCACAAAGACACACGCAGAGCTAAAAGGGGGTTGTTGCTGTGGTTGGTGCTGACATTAAACCAGGAAAATATGATAAACAACTCTATATAAAGAAATTAAAACCTTTAAAAGGGGCAAAACCCTCGACTTAAGACATGAAATTAAAACAAACTCTCTAGCGCCACGTGGCTTCATCTTTGAGTTCTATCAAATATTCAAGGCACAGAGTTGAGGAAATGAAACGGGTGATAGAGGAGGGGAAAATGGTGGGTTTGGTGAATTCGCTGGGCGGCCTGCTACAGCAAGGGTTGTAGCAGCCCCACTAGCCTTTAATTGTAAGTTTTCTCAGCAACTGTTACCAACCAGAATACTAGAGAAGATGTAACTGATGGAGTGAACTTGCCACAGGAAGAATGTTTGACTGGACTGGTGCAAGGGGTGGACTGTAAAGAATGCTACTGTAGCCAACCCAACTCCTTCTCTTTATTGGCTAGCACACTCATGCCCAACTCTTAACTGATAGGTATAAAATGTGTCATATTCTGGAAAGGAATAATTGCTACAGGTTGTGCTGTAAACTACAAGGTCAGTTGTTTGAAACTGACCAGCTGCTCTAAAGGAGAAAAACGAGATTTTCTACTCCTGTAAAGAATTCCAGTCTTGGAAACTCCACAGAGGCAGTTCTACATTGTTCTATCTGATTGCTATGAGTCAGAATTGACTTGATGGCAGTGAATTTGGTTTTTGGTTTGGTGATATTGTGATTAAAGATGAAAATATCTTCCTTCCTTCAGAGAATTGCCCCTTAACCTTCATGTACATCTCTTCCCATCCTACCCCTACTTGGCTTCCCTCAATCTTCTTTTTCATAGAATTTCTTCCAATATGTCACGTGAAGAATAATCATCATGATGTAAGTGCTGCTGCTGGAGTGCAGGACCTAAGACCTTAACTACTTCAGAGGGTAAAAAGAGCATTACAAAGTGGAAGAAGAAACTTGTAACACAGATAACTGGCAAAGGACCACTACCCCAAACAAATAAAGAACTCAAAAAAATCAATAAAAATTGGGGGGAAAAGGGAGGGGGGGGCAAAAAACTTGACTGCACAAGTCACCAAAGAGGTCAGGTAAACTGACAAAAAAAGCAGTGCTCAGCATCAGTAGTAACTAAGGACAGCAAATTGAAACCACAAGAGATGTATCATTACACACCCAGGAGAATAGTTTTAAAAAAAAACATTTAAACTCATAACACCAAATATTCACAAGGATGTGATGCAACTTGAACTCTCATACTCTTGAAAGGAAAATAAACTGGGACAACTGGTTAAGAGAACGGTCTATAGCTAAGTGTATTCACTCCAATGCACATGACTAAAGAACTGTGTGTACATGGCATAGAGAATGTGTCGGAATGTTCTTCGATGCACTTATTCTCGGTAACCAGAAATTATAAACACCCAAATGTCCATCAATTATAGGATGAATAGCACACTGTGACATCTTCACACCATGAAACACTGTATGGCAATGAAATTAAGTGAAGACAACTCACGGACAAATCTCACACCCACACAAAGAGAATGTTAAGCAAAAGCAGCAAGACGCCAAACACACAGTATTTTATATGCATGAAATTCAAAAGCAACAAGCATTACCCTTTCGTGGTTAGGATGCAAAGAAAGGGGGTAAAAACGATAAAGAAATGATTATCACCAAAGTCAAGATGGTGGATTCTTAGGGGAAGTGGGGGGCGGGCACACAAAGGACATTATTTGGAAAGTGGTGGTACTGTGTATTGGCAATGTTTTATTTCTTGACCTAAGTAGTAGTTACATATTCCCCTTATCAGTATCAAATTATATGTTTGGGCTTGTTATGTTTCATAATGTTAATAAGTATAAAACAAAACAAATATGTACAGAGATTACTGTTTGATTCTTAGAAAAACGGAAGGAACTGAACATTTTTCATCTTTAAACAAAAACTCTGCCATCCAAATCCATATTACAATGTGTATCGGGTACATTTCAAATGGTGTCTACTTATCTTCATTCTATAAACTTATAGGAAGCGTAAGATGATGAGGCACCCAGAGTCCTGGGGTTGGCGGCTTATGGAAGGTAGCCATTCCTGAGAATCCCTGCCAGGTGAACCCTGGGAGGAAGTGGAGCCAATTTATCAAAGGAACCGGGGTTAGAGTTACAAAGGATTCCTACCCCTTATCCAAGGGTTGAAAAGAGAAAAACAAGTCTCTGGGGCGGTTTGGGGTGACCCTGACAAAAGCTGCTAGCAGGAAAGAGCTACAGATGTCCCCGAAGGGGACTCACCAGGAGACTGGGGAAACCCAGCCCGGTGCCAGCTCCACACTAGGCCCAGAGCACAGTGCTCTCTCTGGGAGGCACAGCTAAGCGTGTGAGCATGAGCTAACAGAGATCTAACCTTGGGGTCCAAGCATGGCATCATGCTAGCAGGGATCTGGTCCAACAAGGGTGTTGAGCAGCAGTGACCCCACATCTTTGGACCGGGAGGGCCAGCTCTTCAACAGTGAAACCTTGTCGCTGTATCAGAAATAACAGGGGGGGCGGTGGCGAGGACCTGCAGCTCTCTCTCTGGAGAGTGGAAGTAAAACCTCTTTGGACTGTCTACACGCCCAGCAGGATGGAAGAAGGTAACACCCGACTTCTCCCTTATAAGGGCATTCAGGGGGCTTGGGTGTTTACGTGAAAAAATAATTAAAGATTCATAATTATTGCTAATCAAATAATTAACACGATACTGTATCAACTGGAGAAATAAGACATACAGGTAAAACATCTGAACTGAAAGAGGTAAAATCTTAATGTCTTCCTGCATATGTACTTTTATGAATACAATAACAAAGATGTCAATATATGGAGAAATGACTAAATCACTAAGCTAGCAGAAAGAGGGAAAATTTAGCAGGTGTTCAAATCAAGGCCCACGACAGGTAACTTCAAAAGAGAAGGTTGCTTCACTAGAGCCAAGTGAAATAACAAAATGCTTCTTGTACCATCTAGTACGACTGTGGGGCTGAGACACGAGGAACTGGGTTCATCCACAGCTTCCCTGAAAAGCACCTCTGCACGCCACAGCTCTTTAGTTGCCCAGGACCCCATCCTGCCCTCTCTGAGCTCTCTGCTGGCTCACTGCCAGAGCTTCCAACGACGGGTCCCTGGAAAACCAGACAGCGTAGGCATGTCCCCTCCGTTTTATCCCCCTAGAGATTCCAAGGTCCCCACGGCCATTTGTTTTCATCTCGGCCTCCACCTGCTCCCACGCCTCTTGGAGCAGCTACCAATGCACATGTGAGGAAGGAAGGAGGGAGGGAGGGAGAGAAGATCACTGCAACGGAAAGGCAAAGACCAACTCAGAGGGCCACCCCATCCCCAGGAAGCAGCCACCCAGAGCCCAAGCGTGGCTGCTTGACCAGGGATTAACAGCTGCTTGTGCCGTATAAATACAATTCCCCTGATAACCATGGAAACAAAAATGTAGCCACCACAGAGGGTTGGCTGCTTCCAGAACTCTAAAATAAGAGACTTGGACCTGAAAAGTCAAAGAAATCCAAATCCAAGTCTTGTTGGCCCAAAGGATATCCTTCCCTAAAAGCCCTGACCAAAAAGCATTTTCTCTAATATCTAAAAGCTCCACCCCCTCACCCCGGCCAGAGCCTTGCTGAAGGACCATGAAACAATTCAGGCCGCTCACTGTGCTCTGGCCCCTGGGACCAACTGCTATGAAGCAACCTCACTGGGAGCTGCAACTTATTTTTTTTTTAAGCAATTTATTGGGCTCATACAATTCTTATCACAATTCATACATACACATACATCAATTGTATAAAGCACATCTGTACAGTCTTTGCCCTAATCATTTTTTTCTCTTTTCTTTTTTTACATTTTATTAGGGACTCATACAACTCTTATCACCATCCATACATATACATACATCAATTGTATAAAGCACATCCATACATTCCCTGCCCCAATCATTCTCAAGGCATTGGGAGCTGCAACTTATTATTATAAAATGTACTGAGGACCAGAAGGGAACTACATCTACAGCCACCAACCTATTATATAACCTCAAACACAGCTCGCTGTGAAAAAAGCCCGATGGAGGCAGGGACCATCTCTGTGCTATCCACAGCTCGAACGCTGGATCCAGGAGGCTGCACAAGCACACAGTAGGTGCTCCATAAATACTGGCTCAATAAATGACGAACTAAGATCAGAGTGGAGCCGAAGCATCACGCTCAGTCAGTCCATTGTGTGTTCCTTCCCACATCCGGGACCAACACCCCTGTTGGGTCCTGCACAGAAGTCTCACTCAGGGTCTCGCTACGAGTTCAGTGGCCCCATTTGCAAAAGGAGGTGACTGGGTAAGCTGCTGTGCCCAGCTTCTGCCAGCTCTGCCGGTCAATCACTGTGCTGCGCTTTATTTAGTGGCACCACATGCCTGGCACTTTTCTTTCCCCTCAGAGGGAATCTGATACCCATCTGCTCATGTAGATTAATGTTCCCATCCCGCCTGACTCCTTTGGTAGGAACAACAGGTTCACCTGCCAATTTTAAAAGAGAAGGTAACAGGGGTCCAGAAAAAAGTCAAGAAGGATGGGTCTCACATGCCTGTTTCCTTAGAAAACCAAACCAGCCTTGTTTTGTTTTTGTTTTTTTAGGACTAAAGATATAGAAACTGAAGTATGGTTATTGCTACTAACCCCCCTCGTGCGATGCACTCTCTCGCTTATTAATAATACTTACATTAATAGCCCGCTTTACTCAACACGTCGGTGCTGGCCACTGCTCTCAGCCCTTTCAATGGAGTCCTCTTAGCAACCGCTCCAGCAAAGTGTAATTTTATGGCCAGCCCCGCTTGAGAGGACTATCTGGTTCAAGGTTGCAGAGCTGGTAAACGACAAAACTAGGACTTGAATCCAGGTCTAACCGACTCCAGACAGAGTGCTGGCTCCTTAAATGGCTTTTCCCTCGGTTCTTCACTGTATTCCCAGGAGAGCGAACGGGAAGGGGTTGTCGCCTTCACTTTAAAGATGGAGAACCCAAGTCTTCAAGAGGCTTGCGATGCGTACAAAATGCCCGAGCGATTCCGTAGGTAAGGAAGCCTGGCCCTCGCCTCGCCTCGGGGTTCCACGAGTCTACGTCTGTTTCGTGGACTTGACTTACTTGCAAAACCCCTGGGCGAAAGCACCGCGCACACCTACTCTCCCGGCCCGGTCGGAGCGGGTGGCAGCGCAACAGTACCCGCTAAGCAGCGTGCGGGAACGCCGGGGCGACCCGCGCACTCCCTCCAGAAGCCACAGCAGAAGCTCAGCCCCCGCCAGGGCCGAGCGGTGCTGGCCCCACGGCGGTGGCCGCCCCCAGAGCCCCGGCTCCAAAGCCCCCCCCACACACCCCGCGCACTTCTTCCCAGCCCGCCGCCGGCTGCTCCGGGGTCGCGGACAGCGCGGGGCCGCGGGCGGAGGGACGTCGCCCGCAGCCTCGGCGGGCCCGGCCGCCCCTTACCTCGCAGGAGAGTGCCGGAGCGCTCGCCCACAGGAGGGTTCCGGCCGCGGCAGCGCGGATCCCAGAAGCCGCCGCCGCCGCCGCCACCGTCACCCGAACAGCCGCGGAGCGGGGGAGGACTGCGGCGCGGCGGGGCGGAGCGGGGCCAGGCGCGGGCGGGGGGGGGGGGGGGGCGGGCGGGGCCGCGCCGAGGACCCCGCCCACTACCCGGGGGCGGACGGTCCCCTGGGGCTGGCGCGGGGGGGCCGCGCCGTCACGTGACGCAGGCGGGCATGTTGGCGGGGCACCGTGGCGGGCCGGCGGCGGGTGGTCGCTCGCTCGCCTGTGGTCCCAGTAACTTTTGCAGGGGCAGAGGGAGCGAGGCGCACGCGGGGCGGCTCTGTCCTCAAAGCGTGCCCTCGCGATGACCAGTGGCATCCGTGGGAGGGAATTGCAGCCCAGCGTTCTGTGGTCCACAGAAAGACAAATGTCCCTGCTATCGGAGTTGCTGAAGGGCAGTTTCAGGCGGGGGGTGGGGTGGGGGTGCTCCTTGTAGGTGTGCGGGTCGTAGCTGGGTTCATTCGCTCCATCAACGTGAGCCCTGCTTCTGGGCATCTGTTAGATTGGCTCAGCGTCACCGTGTACAGCGCGTAGCATCTCTCTTCCTCAGTATTTCCAATGCTGCTGCTGCTGTTAGGGATATACAGAAGTGAGCAAAGTGGATAGGACAACTGTCCTCCGACGTTAACGCTGACACGAAGAGGACAGACATTAGCCAAATGATCACAGGAATAAGCATCTTTCAATTTATGGGAAGTGCATGGACAGAAAGAAGCGGTTGCCCTAAGGGATTGGGGGCATGATTTAGGATTAGGGGGAAAAGGAGGGTCGCCTGGGGCAACCTCTGAGAGGATTGACTGGGTAGAAGGGGAGCAAAGAAAGGCCCCCATTACCAAAAAAAAACAAAACCCACTACTATCTGTCAACTCATAGTGACCGTAGGACAGGCTGCAACTGCCCCCTTGAGTTTCTGAGACTAACTCTTTTTGAAAGAGCGAGCTTGTTACTCTTTATGGGAGTAGATAGCCCTGTCTCCCCCTCCCCCCACCCCCCAGCGGCTGCTGGCTTTGAACTGCGCCATAGATCGCTACCCATGCATAACCACCACCCCACCAGTGAAGGCTGTATGGGTGGAGTGGGGTGCTGATAAGGGAGTGAAGACTGATCTTTGGGGAAAAGAAAGAGTTCAGAGAAGAAAGGTTTAAGTGACGTTATCGAGGAGGCGGGGGACGGATCATCATGCGGTGCTTTGTGTGTCATGATATGATTTTTTAATTTCATCCGAAAGGAAACCCTTGAAGAGGGTAGATGTGGGAGACGTTATCCTCTCCAGGCATTCCTGGCCTCCTGTTCCACTTCGCCCCGAAGAAGTCGGTAGCCCAACTGCAGTCGGAAAATACTGCACAGGCGCGGCGTCTCGTTCAGCCAAGTATTTATTTCAAAGCAAAAATACGTTCTTAAGGGGGTACAGGTCAGTGCCCGCGGAGTGGAGACGACCCAGGGTGGTACAAAGGAGAGAGATTTAAACGATAAATCGGTGGAGGACTATTTGGCGTCCATCCCACGTCTTCCCTTATTTGGTCCGGTCGGAAGTGTCATGGCGGCGATCTCCGTAATGCTAGACTAGAGTCTGCTTTTTATTACAATGAGCTGCGAGGTTTCTCTAGGTCATGTCGTTCCCGACTGCGCATGCTCAATGTGGGAGCGCATTCTTTAATCGCAGGGTCCTTGAATTCGTAAGTTTTACTGCAATTTATCGGCCGAATTCTTCTTGTCTACTCCCTTCTGTTTTTCCGTGGAATTTTCCAGCTTCCTTGTGACGATACGCTACATATCTATATATAGATATGCTGTATAGATTTTTAAAATTACACTACAATGAGGTTTGAACTAGCCGACACGTTGGTATCTATATCGACATAGATCTAGAAATTATTTTAAGAGTCTGCCTGCTGCTTGATGCAGGATGGACATAAGCAAGAGTGGAAGTGTAGAAATAGGTAAAGACTTAGATTAGAGTTATGGTAATGAAGATGGAGAGAAACTGATAGATTGGAGATACATTTTGGAGGTAAAGTGAGAACTTGACCTGTGAGAAATTAGCAAGATTCCCAGTCTTCCTGCTTACCCTACTAACGGACCTCTTAGAGGCAATCCGCTTTGGAATGGGAACTATTGCAGGAGCTGAGGAGAAGCAAGGTCAAAAATTCCATTTTGGTCTTGATAAATTTGAGGTGCCTGTGAATTATCCTTGGCGGCGCTGCGATCCACAAGGTCAGCAACTCAAAACCACCAGCCGCTCTTCCTGAGAGAGACTGTGCCATAAACAGGTAGTCTTGGATACTTAAAGGGGCAATTCTACCCTGCCCTATAGAGTTGCTATGAATCAATATCGACTCCATGGCAGTGAGTTGTTTTGTTTGCTTGTTTGTTTTTTTTTTGGGGGGGGTGAATTATCCAAGTAGAGTGGACACAGAGCTGGTTGGATATACAACTCTGGATTTTAAGATAGTACCAGTTAAATAAGTCCACTTTATTGAGAATGCTATATATAGATTTATTTTTAAAATGACACCATAATTAGGTTTGAACTAGTTGACACTGAACTCATTGGCCTCTGTCAGTCCCTGAGTCTATAAAATATGTTCTATAAAAAACACATCCCACCTATTATTACCATGTGGTGCGCTGTGTTATTGAAGATTCCAGGTGAGGCATAAGTTAGGTGGAGGGACTAGTGAAACCTAAAGCAAACCACTGATTTCAAGTAAAGACACAAAGCCACAGAGTTACTGGATGGATAGGACAGAAAACCCACCTGGCGCCCACTTTGAGTTTGCTCAGATCAGAGCTGTGGTCACTCACACTGCACTGAGCTTTGATGGTTTGCTTTATCTCATTATTGATGTCTGGCCAAGCTGTTCGCCCTTTGGAAAATGCCTCACTCTATGAAACTAGCACTCTACACACGTTTATCCACAGCCACCAAATAAGCCTGAGTCCCTAGAGTTGTGCAGGCCAACGTCATTGTTTTTGCATTTCTATGAAAGAACCAAACGTTTCAGAAGTGCCAAGGCCGGCTAGATCTTGTCTACTGCTCATTCTTCAAGAGCTGCTGCTCATGAGTGGTGCAAGCATCCCCTACCACGTGGAGAAGTTGACTTTAGATGAAGTACCTAAATATATGACTATCATTGGAAACGGCACTCCAGTGCTCTTTCTCTCTATCCCCCTTGCTCTACTGTATCAAGTCTAACCCATCACATGTTGTATGTGGCGTTTTCTCTCCCATTAAACTAGAGAGCAAGCTTGTCCATCCTTGTACACTGGAACATAATTGTTCTTTGTTGCTGAATAAATGGGTAGACACAGTCTCAGCCGTGTGAATTTTAGCTTTCTGGCTTGAATAGGAAAGGGAGGCTCATAAAAATAATTTGCCCAAAGTTAACTTATTTGTTTTCTGCCATCCTTGTTGGATAACCCACACCTGATCTCTCTTCCCTTTTTTCCCCTTATCGACCCAGCACTCATCTGTCAGTGTGTCCTACTGTGGTGGCTTATGTCTGGCTGCGATGCTGGAAGGCACGCCATCACTCTCTCAAACATCAGCGGGGCGGAGCTTACAGACTAGGACCCTGGCTGTGTGACTCGAAAAGAGTTGGCCAAGGAGAACCTGTGCGTAGCAGCGGGACACTGTCTGGTGCCGTGCTGAAAGATGAAGGCACTCAAAATATTACTGAAGAAGACCTGCGTCCTCTGACTACAGTTGAGCTTGATGACACAGATGAAACAGAGCTTTCAGGACCGTCTTGCTGCTGTGGCATGACTCAAAATGAGAAGTACCTACTGCAGATACCTGTCAGTCACCAGAATGTGAATGTGTGAAGCAGGAGGGTGACTCGAGGAAAACTGCAAGTTGTCAAAAACATACCGGGATACATACATGAATGCATTTAGCAAGCTGAAATGAGTTTTATCGGCCTTTTTGGCTCACACAATCACATAGTTCACTGGAAATTACAACGCGAAGAAGAAGTGTCCCATTCATCATCAAAAGAACGTACGTGTCAAGCTCTCTCCTGAAGTGGGCTCTGTCAGTGATAGGATAATAGTCATAAGCCTATAAGGAAGACCAGCTGATAACTACTGTCATTCAAATTTACCCAACAGCAGCTAATGCCAAAGTTGAAATTGAAGATTTATACCAAATCCCACAGTCTGAAATTGTTCAAACATGCAATCAGTATGCATTGATAATTACTGATTAGAATGCAAAAGTTGGAAACAAAGGAGATGGATCAGCACTTGGAAGTATATGGAAATATGGCCTTGGGATAGAAATGAAGCTGGAGATCACATCGAATTATACAAGACCAAAGATTTATACATTGGAAATACGAGGGGGTATGCCCCCCCCCCAGTGAAATGGATAGTTATCAAAGCTGTATAAAAATGTACAACATTTTACATTTTTTTTACAAAACAACATTATCACTAATACATTCATCAAATCTGTGATTCCATTCTGGGAAACATTTTTCAAGAATGTTTAGATGACTGACAGCACCTCCCTCAATTATTTTCTTCAATTCTTCTATGTCATCAAATCACTGTCCTTTCATATCCCTCTTAATTTGGGCGGGGGCGGAGAAGTAGCATGGAGTGAGGTAAGGTGAGTCAGGTGTGTGGGGCAAGAGAAGCATGCTATTTCTTGCCCAGAACTGGTGCACTGAGATGGCTGTGTAACTGGTGCACTGAGATGGTGCACTGACGGTGCACTGAGATGGCTGTGCACTGAGATGGTGCACTGAGATGGCTGTGCACTGAGATGGCTGTGTAACTGGTGCACTGAAATGGTGCACTGAGATTGTGCACTGACGGTGCACTGAGATGGCTGTGCACTGAGATGGTGCACTGAGATGGTGCACTGAGGTGGCTGTGTAACTGGTGCACTGAGATGGTGCACTGAGATGGCTGTGCACTGAGATGGCTGTGTAAGCAGGTGTATTGTCATAGTGACAAAACTAGTCTGCCACAAAACTAGTCTCCAGTTTCATTTCTATCCCAATTTTTTAAGCCTTTCTTCTCTTTATTTCATACCAATAGTGCTATCTTTTTCATTGAACATCCTCAGCATTTCATATGTTGTTTTTAAAAATCTACATACCTGTATTTTTCTGTGCTGTTAAAAAATCATTTTATTAGGGGCTCATAGAGCTCTTATCACAATACATACATACATGCATAGTGTCAAGCACATTTGTACATTTGTTGCCATCATCATTTTTTAAAACATTTTCTTTGAGCCCTTGGTATCAGCTCCTCATTTTGTCACCCTCCCTTTCCTTCCCTCCCTCATGAACCCTTGATAATTTATAAATTATTATTCTTTTTCAAGTCTTACACTGACCGCTGTCTCCCTTCACCCACTTTTCTGTTGTCCATCCCCTAGGGAGGGATTTATAAGCAAATCATTGTCATCAGTTCCCCCTTTCTCCCCCTACCTCCCCCTCCCCCTCCTGGTATCGCTACTCTCATTATTGGTCCTGAGGGGGTTATCTGTCCTGGATTCCCTGTGTTTCCAGATCTTATCTGTACCCTTGTACATGCTCTGGCCTAGCCAGATTTGTAAGGTAGAATTGCAATCCTGTTAATCGGGTGGGGGTGGGGTGGGAAGGAAGCATTAAAAAACTAGGGGACAGTTGTATGTTTCAATCGTGCTATACTGCATGCACCCTGAGTGGCTTGTCTCTTCCTTGTGACTCTTCTGTAAGGGAATGTCCAATTGTCTACACATGGGATATGGAGCTCCACTCTGAACTCCCCCTCATTCACAATTATATCATTTTTTTGTTCTGGGTTGTTACTTAATATTTTCAGAACCTTGAAATAGAAAGCTTGATTAACAGCCTGACCTAGTAGAATGAAATCCAAATGCACTATCCCCCTCACATTAAAAAAAATTAATGAGCATCATTTTGGTCTTTGATTTCACTTGACAAGCTTTCTTTGGGGTGAGGTGATGATGGCATTCTCCACTGGCTTGATTATTGTTTGTTTGGGGGATTGTAAGAATAGCATCACATCTCCTCACCAGTAATGACCTTGAAAAAAAAAAGGCCAAGTCTCTTCAAAGCTGTTCTTTCAAAGCATGACGTTTCCAGTCGAAGCTCTTTTTGCTGGTCAGTCAGACCCAGAGGCACAAATATCGCAGCGACCCTTCTCATTCCCAAATCTTCCATTAACTTTCGTTGAAATGAGCTCCGAGATAGTGCAGATCACTTCCCCATCTCTTCAATGGTCTGTCGTTGGTCTTTGAGCACAAGTGCAAGAACTTTGTTGACATTTTCGTCAGTTCAGGAAATTGACAGAGGTCCAGAATGAGGTTGTCATCAATCAACATTTCACCTTTTTTGAAAGGAGAAAACCACTCAGATGCTTGATTTGTTCCCATAGCGCTGTCCTTGTAAGCTGTGTTCAACATCACAACAGTTTCTATGGCATTTTTCCCCAAGCAGGAAACAAAATTTCACAGTCTCACACTGTTCTCTTACACCAGCCATCACTAAAAACAAGGTTCAAGTGAAACTGCTTTTACAAAAATATTCACTCTGACTAGAGAGAACCTTCCCAGGCAATGCCACTGGGTGCACTAACTCAGAGGGAGTCTCTTGACGCTTGCCTAGCTGGAAATATGTGTGCTATGAAAGTTCTACTAGCTTTTTTCCATTGGGGGGTATCCCTTCATAGACCCTCCCCTGTATTAGGGTTCTCTAGAACAGGGGTGTCAAACTCAATTAAAACGTGGGCCATTGGGTGCAACAGGCAAGAGTCATGTGGGCCACATCACGTTTACAAATTGTGTTAAATTTATATTTTGAAGTGATTCAAGAATATGGATAGGATAATTAATACACTATATAATTGCTTTTATTTAAACATTTATTTTATTTAATGTATTTATAAAACTAAAATTACTCTTTTTTACCTGAAACTTGTCAGTGCTTTCCTCCTACTACTTTTCCAATATCTGGATTCAAAGACTGAGAACGGCCAATCTTCAGTAAGGAAGATAGATGTTTATCAGTAAATCTTTATCTATATGCTGTTTTATTTAATTTCATGGATGAAAATAGTTGCTCACACAATGGCTTCCCTCTAAATATGTTAACTAGCGCTGCCGCGAGGTATGATTCATAACAGCATAACCCAGAGTGCTCTTCTTAACCCTTTCGCTGTTGGGATCTGTTTACATTATGTGACACTGAGAGTGGCAGACATATAGCTTCCAAACGTCACTGGAACTGAGTCAGTGAGTTTACACAAGTCCACAGGTCCCCAGGAAAGGCAGTGGGCCACGTGTATACTCGTCTTCAGTAGTTAAAGGGTTAACGAGGGAATTGTGTGTATGTACGGTATTGCCTCACTCTCCCCTAAGCACTATTTTCTTCATAAGAATTTTTTTCTATTTTCATTTTATTGCAGAGCATCGTGGGCCACAAAAAAATTACCTTCGGGGCTGCATGCAGCCCACGGGCCACTAGTTTGACATTCCTGCTATAGAGAAACAAAACCAGGACCCTTATGATTTAGATAGAGAGACAGAGATACAGTACAAAGGAATGTAACAGCTAATTAGTCCACACAGCAGCACAGAAGACTCAGATCAACTCACTTCCATGGAACAGTTAATATACTGGAAGTCTTTCAATTCAAGAGGGCTGCTGGTTCCAAGATAAAGGAAGCAGACAGCTGAGTCTTACTTAGGGCAATACAGGCAGTCTGGCCACAGGCAGCAAACAGCAGGGCATGTCACCAACAGCAGCTCAGGAACTTAGCGAAGCAGGCCCGGATGTGATATCAGATTCAAGTAAAGCAGGACGACAGGATCTGCCAGCCTCAAACTCAAGCGATGTACACACCAGCAGCATGGCAAAGCAGGTGTGAAAGGAACCTCGAGCTCTACCCACAGGATCCACAGGTTGGCTGTCCCACAAGTCGAGGCAGAGAACTAGTTAAAGCAGCCACACGCTGGTCCAATCATCAGACAGCAAGAGAGAGAAGGGTGGGCCTTAGGAGTCATTTTATCTCTTTGCCCTCTAATCAAACTGTGACCTTATTAATCACACATGTTCCTATTGGCCAGGTTGGCACAATAAACCTACGTATCACACCTCCCCAACAATGTAAACTAACTATAGAAGTGGGCCTCACTGGATGGAATACCCAGGAAGCAAGTTGACTGTGGGAAGATGTATGGAGAAACACAGTATCATCATTCAGTACAAGACCAGGCGCTGACTGACAAACAGACCATGGTGTGTGCTCTAGACCATATGGAAGTTCAAGTTAAAGCAGAAGAAAACTAAAGCAAGTCTATGAAAGCCAAAGCAGGAGCATATTCCACCTGAAGTTAAAGAGCATCTCAAGGACAGATTTGACACACTGAACACCACAGAGGTAATGTGGGATGACATCAAGGACATCATGCATGAAGAAAGCAAAAGGTCATTACAAAGAAAGAAAAGACCGAAATCATGTCAGGAGGGACCGTGAAACTTGTTCTTGACTGTAGGTAAGCTGATGTGAATGGGAGAAATGATGAAATAAAATTACTGAATAGATTTCAAAGGGCAGCTTGAGAAGACAGTGTAAAGTATTCTTTTTTTTAAACATTTTATTAGGGGCTCATACAACTCTTATCACAATCCATAAACACATCAATTGTGTAAAGCACATCTGTACCTTCTTTGTCCTCGTCATTTTCAAAGCATTTGCTTGCCACTTAGCCCTTGGCATCAGGTCCTCCTTTTTTCCCCTCCCTCCCTGCTCCCCCTGTAAAGTATTCTAATGAGCTGAGCAAAGACCTGGATTTAGAAAACCAAAGGGCAGAACATACTTGGCATTGCTCCAGCTGAGAGAACCGGAGGGGGATAAAGCCTCAGGTTGAAAGATTCTACAGGCAGAATGTCGAGCACAGGAAACATCGTAAGAAGATGAAAGGAACACAGTCACTGTGTCAAAAAGAGTTGGCTGATATGCAGGAGGTGGTATATGATTAAGACCCTCTGAAACTGAAGAAAGTCAAGATCAAGCGTTTGGAGGGGGGCGGGTGTAACAAAGAAGGTTCCACAAATTGATTTTCATGATTGCTTGATAATTCCTGCTTTCTGCTGGATCATCTCTCTTTGGAATGGGTATCTGTTTGTTGAAACATCTCAATTCCAGATGCAATGCTGGACCTACTTATCCAGCGCTGCCAAGAAATTGAGAGACAGCTGCTTGGCCAACCAACTTGAAGAGATTTATATCGGTGCTTATTCCAAAGAAAGGTGATTCAACAGAATGCGGGAATGATCAAGGTATCATTAGCCTCACCCAGAAATAAGAGTTTGCAGAAGATAATGAAAAAGCTTTCGCAGCAGTGCCTTCCAGAGAACCGCCAGAAATTCAAGCCAGATTCAGATTCGGATGAGGAGCAACCATTGCTGAGGTCAGATGGATCTTGCTGAAGAGAGACTCCCAGGGATGTGGTTATGGAAAACATGTGGAAGAATGGGAATTCCACATCCAGACCATGCAGTGGAGCCTGTACATAGAGACCAATAGAAGAAGGGAACATGGCACGGCTTGAAACCAGGAAAGGTCAGGGCCACACCCTTTCACCCTACTCAGTCTGCAGGTTGAGCACGTAACCGGAGAAGCTGAGCTCTGTGAAAGCCACCATCAGGATCGGAAGAAGATTCCATGAGCAACCTGCACTATGCAACTGATAGAACTGTGCTTGCTGAACGTTGAAAGGGCAGAGTACTTCCTGATGAAGCTCAAAGACCGCAGCCTCAGTATGGAGTACACCTCAATCTATAGACACAGAAATTCTCACAATTGGACCAATAGGCGGCAGCATGATAAATGGAGAGGAGATTGACGTTGTCAGGGATTTAATTTTATTTAGATTCACAACCAATGTCCATGGAAGTAGCTGTCAGGAATTCAATGGCATAGTGCACCGGGGAAATCTGGAGGAAAGCCCTCTTTCAATGTTCAAAAGCAGAGCCGTCACCTGGAGGCATAAGATCAACCTGCCTCAAGCCACGGCATTTCCAATTGCCTCCCACGTGTCGTAGCTGAACAAGGACTCGGAATACCAAAGAACTGATGCATCTGCATGATGGTGTTGGCCAAGAACTCCGAGTATCCACACCATGGACTGTCAGAGGAATAGACAACTCTGACTTGGAAGAAGTACAACTAGTGTGGTCAGACTTTGTCTCATGTACTTTGGACTGTTATCCAGAGGGTCTTTGGAGAAGGACATCTTGTTTAGTAAAGTCCTCGGATCTTGGGCAGCAAAAAAGCTGTCAGGAAGCCTGTCAGTGAGATGGATTGACAAACTGCCACCAGGGGCTCGCAGCTAACAACCACTGTGAGGATGAAGCAGGACCAGGAAGGGTTTTATTCTGCTGTCGCTGAGTTGAAATCCACTTGGACAGCTCATACCAGCACCATGACCTCACTGGGAAGCAAAGCATGCCTTTTGTTGTAGATGCTGCAATCCCAGCTATTTTCTCAGCTTCTCCATGTAACTCTCACTCTGCAACTTACATATTCCCCAGACCTTAAATTGGCACCAGTGGCACCAGAGTGGGAACAAGTAACATGTCTCTTTGGTGGCCACGGCAAGTACAGCAAGATTAACTTCTTGGAGCAACATTGGCTGTTACAATCGTGGCAGGGTCCAAGGTCCTGTGCCTGTGGCTTTGGTCAAGCTCAGGGAGATGGTCTCCTCACTGCATCAGTTCTGTGCAGTGACCCAGGACAAGGAGTGATACCAGGTGCCTAGTCTCCTGGCCTGATTCTCTAGACCAGGCGTTCTCAAACTGTGGCCTGTGGGCCACATGTGGCCCGCCGAGGACATTTATCCAGTCTGCCGGGTGTTTTTTCCCCGTTTGTTTTTTTACTTCAAAATAAGATGTGCAGTGTGCATAGGAATTTGTTCATATGTTTTTTTTTGTTTTTGTTTTTTCATTTTATTGGGGGCTCATACAAGTCTTTTTTTTTTCAGCATTTTTCCCCCTATTTATTTATTTATTTATTTTAACAATTTATTGGGGCTGATACAATTCTTTTCACAGTTCATACATATACATACATCAATTGTATAAAGCACATCTGTACAGTCTTTGCGCTAATCATTTTTTTTCTCTTTTCTTCTTTTACATTTTATTAGGGACTTATACAACTCTTACCACAATCCTTACATATACATACATCAATTGTATAAAGCACATCCATACATTCCCTGCCCCAATCATTCTCAAGGCATTTGCTCTCCACTTAAACCCCTTGCATCAGGTCCTCTTTTTTTCCCCCCTCCCTCCCCATTCCCCCCTCCCTCATATGCCCTTGGTAATTTATACATCGTTATTTTGTCATATCTTGCCCTATCCGGAGTCTCCCTTCCCCCCTTCTCTGCTATCCCTCTCCCAGGGAAGAGGTCACATGTGGATCCTTGTAATCAGTTCCCCCTTTCCAACCCACTCACCCTCCACTCTCCCAGCATCGTCCCTCACACCCTTGGTCCTGAAGGTATCATCCACCCTGGATTCCCTGTACCTCCAACCCTCATATGTACCAGTGTACAGCCTCTGTCCTATCCAGCCCTGCAAGGTAGAATTCGGATCATGGTAGTTGGGGGGAGGAAGCATCCAGGATCTGGGGGAAAGCTGTGTTCTTCATCGATACTACCTCACACCCTAATTAACCCATCTCCTCTCCTAAACCCCTCTATGAGGGAATCTCCATTGGCCGACACTTGGGCCATGGGTCTCCACTCTGCACTTCCCCCTTCATTTGATATGATATATATATACATATATACACAGACATATATACATATACACATATATACACATACATACACACACTTATATCTTTTTTTTTTTGCATGATGCCTTATACCTGGTCCCTTGGGCACCTCGTGATCGCACTGGCTGGTGTGCTTCTTCCATGTGGGCTTATTTGCTTCTGAGCTAGATGGCCGCTTGTTCACCTTCAAGCCTTTAAGACCCCAGACACTATCTCTTTTGATAGCCGGGCACCATCAGCTTTCTTCACCACATTTGCTTATGCACCCATTTGTCTTCAGCGGTCCTATCATGGAGGTGTGCAGTCAATGATATGATTTTTTGTTCTTTGATGCCTGGTAACTGATCCCTTTGGGACCACTCGCTCACTCAGGCTGGTGTGTTCTTCCATGTGGACTTTGTTGCTTCTGAGCTAGATGGCCGCTTGTTTATCTTCAAGCCTTTAAGACCCCAGTCACTATCTCTTTTGATAGCCGGGCACCATCAGCTTTCTTCACCACATTTACTTGTTCACACACTTTGGCTCCAGCCGTTGTGTCGGGAGAGTGAGCATCATAGAGTTCCAATTTAATAAAAGAAGGTATTCATGCATTGAGGGAGTGTTTGAGTAGAGGCCCAAGGTCCTTCTGCCACCTTAATACTTGACCTATTAATATAGACACATAGATCTATTTCCCCATCCTCCTATATATATTTGCATGTACATGTCTTTGTCTAGACCTCCATGAATGTGCCCTTTGACTCCTAGCTCTTTCCTCCATCTCCCTTGACTTTCCTCCTGCCCTACTACCATGCTTCATCGCCACCTGGGCTAGAGTATACCTCTTCTCTAAGCAACCTTACCCTTGATCATTTCCCACCAGGCCTGCCACTCCCCCTTCTCTACCATTTGGGGTCCCATGTTTTTCCCTTGTCCCTGGGTTTGTTAACACCACTTCCTTTCCCCCCCCCTACCCCCCCACCCCAAGTCCCCCCGGAACTGTCGGTCCCGTTGTTTTTCCTCCAGATAGTTCATCCAGCCTGTCCTATTCAGACAGACCTGTGGAGTCACTAACATGCACGAAAACTAGACAGAGGGAAACAAAGCAACAGTGTACAACCAGACAACAAAACAACAAAAACAAACCACTGACAAAGAACAGAACAAAACAGTTCACAAGAGAAAAGCTTGTAGTTAGTTCAGGGATCATTTGCTGGCCCTTAGGAGCGTTTTTCAGTCCAGTCTGTTGGGGCACCACGCCCTGGCCCCAAAGTCTACTTTCAGCATTCCCTGGGGACCTTGCCACTCCATTCCCTTGCTGTTCCGCTGCACTCCCCCAGTGATTTGCCTCGGTGTGGTGGGATCAGGTCAGGTGCAATTCCCACACTGTGTCTCCGGTGCTGTCCCCTGTATCGCCCTTAGTCACTGAGGGGCATCATGTCTCATAGTGGGGCCAGCCATGTTGTTCTCTCTGTGGACTGGCTGCTCTACTCAGGAACATAGGTTTTTTTTTTTAACTATAGTCCAGCCCTCCAACGGATCTGAGGGACAGTGAACTGCCCCCCCCCCCATTAAAAAAGTTTGAGGGCCCCTGCTCTAGACCTCATGGTGATGCTAAGCTACATAGTAGCTTTTAATAAATTCTTTTTCTCAAACTTTCCAGAAATCTGACTCATAGAGTCACATTATAAATAACAAAGCTGAAGTGGGAACCGGGTCTTTGAACTCTAGTGCTCTTGTCAGACCCATTTTCTCCACTTTGAAAGAGCCCACATGTTTTCACATTATATATCGATGGCTCTACATCCCCACATTGATGCTTCAGGATATCGGCTGATGACAAGCGATTGTGGGATCACCTGTTGGTGCAACAATCAATTTCAAACGCAGCAGCAGCTTTGTATGGCTTTTGTGTATTTAATGAGGTTTTTTTTTTCATTTTTCTCTTTATAGACCTAAATGGGAAATGACAATACTGTTGCCAGCTCATATCTGTAATGTGATGAAGACAAAGATGGAAATTACCAGGCGTGCTTAGAGCAGCTTGTTAGCCTTGGTAAAATGCTTGTTGGACTGAAGCTAACTGGATTTTATTTATGAAGGAGAGACACAAGTCGCCCTTTACACTTGCACAGCTTCAGGAACGTGTGCGGAAAGTGGGCAGATGCCAGCACACAGCTCTCAGTGATCCTGACTGCACACACGGTGGATGTCGTTGTGGTGAGGCGCCGTCGAGGGGTTCCAACTCATAGTGACTCTGTCGATGTGCAGCAGACCCAACCACTGCTTGCGCTGCACCGTCCTCCCAAGTGCTCCTCTGTTTGAGCCCACTCTACAGCAATGGCTGTACCAGGTGCCTCGTCTCCTGGCACCACTATGCCAGTCCGTCTTGCCCAGGCCTAACTCTTTTTCACTCCCCCTCCAGTGGTGCCACTCAGCGGGTCCAAACGGGTTCAGCAGAACTGATACCTAATGTTTTATTGAGTTCAGAGAATCCCTTTTAAAATGGAACTTGTGGTCGGGGCTCTCTCTAAGGTGGAAATCACAAATGCACAATCCTTACTCTTTTTAATGTTCATCTGTGCAACAACGTATCCTAAGAGCCTGTCGTAATGTTCATTTCGTCCATAGGTATAAAACGTTATATCGAACTATGCTTGTAATATTTATTTATTCATTTCATAAAACTCACTATACTTGTGTTAGTCAGGGTAGACTAGAGAGACAAATCCAGGGAGACTCATATGTGTGTAAGAGAGAACTTTATATCAAAGAGTAATTGTACATTAAGAAAACATCCCAGCCCTGTCCAGATCAAGTCCATAAATCCGATATTACCCCACATGTCCGATACCAGTCTCTACAATTCTCTTCAGACTCACACAACACATGCAATGATGCCAAATGCAGTTAAACCACAGGCCAATGGATGGAAAGTCTTGGGGATTAAGTGGCATGTGGGATTATAAAGAGACTTTTCAAAAAAAAGAACAAAAGAGAGACATTTCCCCAGCTTTATCTCCCCCAGAGACATGGGGGGAGGTCAGATGCTTACAGACATCCTCCCTTGAAGCAGTCAGTCACCAGACTATGATAGGCCCTGCTCCCTGCGGTTAAGGACAATGGGCTAAAGGCCTGCAATCATTGATTTGGTTCCTGGAGGTGGAGTTCACAGCTACTGATAATGGTCTCTATCAGTTGAGCCAGGGAACGGGTCAAACCGGCTCTGTGACATCTAAGTTAGGCTGCCATCCTGTATATCTAGGATCTGGCCTTCTTGTCACATGTAAGCCCCCAATCCCTCTTCTTCCTACTGCGTGTTTGTCCCTAGCCTAGACTGTCTCCTTCTCATTGCTGTATAACCTATAGTGTAACCCCTTCCTGTGACGAATGTCTTTACCTGTAATTAGTGGGCTTGCATGCCCCCAAAGATATACAGGCCTGGGTTAGCAATAGAGAGCTCTCTCTCAGCTCCTCTCTTGACCTCTGGCCAGCTCCCTCTCTCCTCTCCTGTCATTAATTTAGCCAATGATATACAATTTAGAACATAGAAAAAGAAATTATACAAGTATAGGCCAGCTATGAACTAAAATACATTAATTGTTGACTTGTAGAGATTAAACTTTTTAAGTGACTGGACACCATTTACACAAACAATAGGGGTTGGTGATAGGGCAAAATTTTCAATAATATCCATCAACACTGGCAGACTTTGCCTACCAGATTACTATGTCTTAATAAAGCAAGGAAGGTATTAAAACAGTAAGTATAAGTAGGGCACCAGTGGAGAGGTCTGGGGGGCTGGTCCCAGTCACAAACACTAAGTGGATGCCTGCCCCTCCCCGCATAAGAATTTATTTCAAAGGACAGCATTGAATCTGCCGCTCTGAGGGAGGGACATATCTGATGGGAGCACATGGGAGCAGATGAACGGGGAGGAGAGAGTGGAGCACATCCTGGCCCACCAGGCCTTGAGAACGATGACTCCAATTAGAGCAGCCAGTCCACAAAGAGGACCACATGGCCAGCCCTACTATGAGACATAACACACCTCACTGACCCATGGTTCTGCAGGGGACAGCACCGGAGACACAGTGTGGGAATTGAGCCTGATCTGATCCCACCACGCTGAGGCAAAGCATTGGGGGAGTGCAGCGGAACAGCAAGGGAATGGAGCAGCAAGGTTCCCAGGGAATGCTGAAGGTGGATTTTGGGGCCAGGGTGTTGTGGGTGCCCCAACAGGCTGGACTGGAAAACACTCCTAAAGGCCAACAAACCACCATTGAACTAACTACAAGCTTTTCTTTCATGTTGTGTTTTGTTTTGTTCTTTGTCAGTGGTTTGTTGTTGTTTTGTTGTATATTGTTGGTTTTGCTCTGTCTTGTTTTTGTGCATGTTGTTATCTCTGCAGGTCTGTCTAAATAAGATAGGATGGATGAACAATCTGGAAGAGAAAACAACGGGACCGACAATTCCAGGGGGAATGGGATAGTGGGAGGTGGGGGGAAAGGTAGTGGTGTTAACAAACCCAGGGACAAGGGAACAAGTGATCCAAATTGGTGAGGTGGGTGTAGGAGTTCTGGTAGGGCATGATCAAGGGTAATGTAACCAAGAGGAATTGCTGAAACCCAGGTGGGGACTGAGCATGATAATGGGACAGGAGGAAAGTCAAGGAAAATAGAGGAAAGAGCTGGGAGGCAAAGGGCATTTATAGAGGTCTAGATAAAGACATGCACTTATGCAAATATATTTTTATATAATGGGGAAATAGATCTATGTGCCTATATTTATAGGTTTAGTACTAAAGTAGCAGAAGGACTTTGGGCCTCCACTCAAGTACTCCCTCAATGCAAGAATACTTTCTTCTATTAAATTGGCATTCTATGATGTTCACCTTCCCGACACAACCGCTGAAGACAAAGCGGGTGAATGAACAAATGTGGTGAAGAAAGCTGATGGTGCCCGGCTATCAAAAGATATAGCGTCTGGGGTCTTAAAAGCTTGAGGGTAAACAAGCAGCCATCTAGCTCAAAAGCAGCAAAGCCCACATGGAAGAACACATCAGCCTGTGCAATCACGAGGTGCCGAAGACATCAGTTATCAGGCATCAAAGGACAAAACATCACATCATTGGGTGCACACCATGATATGATCGCTGAAGACAAATGGGTGCATAAGCAAATGTGGTGAAGAAAGTTGATGGTGTCTGGCTATGAAAAGGTATAGTGTCTGGGGTCTTAAAGGCTTGAAGGTAAACAAGAGGCCATCTAGCTCAGAAGCAACAAAGCCCAAATGGAAGCACACCAGCCTGTGCAATCACGAGGTGTCGAAGGGATCAGGTATCAGCAGAACAAAAACATCTTACCATATTGAATGAGGGGGGAAGTGCGGAGTGGAGACCCAAAGCCCATTTGTCAGCCACTGGAGAGGAGACGAGCCAGTCAAGATGCAATGTAGCAACGATAAGAAATACAACTTTCCTCTAGTTCCTAAATGCTTCCCCCCCTCATGATCCGAATTCTATTTTGCAAGTCTGGCTAGACCAGAGGATGTATACTGGTACAGATAGGAACAGGGAATCCAGGGCGGATGAACCCTTCAGGACCAGTGGTGTGAGTGGTGATACTGGGAGGTCAAGGGAGAGTGGGTTGGAAAGAGGGAACCAATTACAAGGATCTATATGTGACCTCCTCCCTGGGGGACAGACAACAGGGAAATGGGTGAAGGGAGACGTTGGACAGGGAAAGATATGACAAAATAATAACTCACAAATTATCAAGGGCTCATGAGGGAGGGGGGAGCGGGGAGGGAGGGGAAAAATGAGGACCTGATGCCAGGGGCTTAAGTGGAGAGCAAATGTTTTGAGGATGAGGGCAATGACTGTACAAATGTGCTTTACACAATTGATGTATGTATGGATTGTGGTAAGAGTTGTATGAGCCCCTAATAAAACTATTAAAAAAAATAAAACAGTAAGTATATGGTAGTCCTAGACCACCACTCATTGGGCACCCTCAAGGCAAGAGATCTGAGCCAATCCAACAACCACTAGTGATATATACTTGGGATGACAGTCATCTGCTTTTCACACCAGGTTTTGGCCTTCAGTCCAAGCGGGTGAGTTTGAGGTAAAGCCCAGTTCACTTAGTGGAGTTTCTACACCGAGTCCCTCAGGTGTGGCCAATGAAGGATGCTGTGCACCTGGAAAGAACAGTCCCAATAGTCTCTAACACATGGACTGGGTCACCAAGGCCTCGATAGAAACCAGGTTAGTGGCCAATTAGGAACATAGTACCTGTCAGTCTCCCCCGAGGGTTCCATCGAAGTACTGTGAAACATTTTTCCTAGATGCAAAGTTGCTTCTCCCTTTTTCTGGGCAACAGAATGTCACTGCCTTCTCTAAGATGTGTGTTTCCCTCCCCCCATCTTGACTCGGATTTTCAGGAAGTCTAGTGTCACCCTGACAGGAGTGTCTGTTGGTTTGGAGCACCCTTAGCACGCTGCTTGGCAGCAATTGAATGGCCTCCCTCTCCCCACACCTTGGAAAAATGACCCCAGCTGAGGTGAGGCTTCCTCTGGCAGGGATTTTTAAGATGTACATGTAGAGGGGGGATGCTGTATGCTTAATGAACACGAGGCAGGCTCCTGTTACTTGGGAGGCTGGATTTGATTACATGACGGGGCAGCAGAAGCCTTGGTGTTTGTCCTTCTAGCAGTAGACTCATGCTTGTCCTTTTGTGATTGACTAACTTTATTCAGCAAAATGATTTTGTCTCTTCATGTCATGAGGTGTTTCAGGGAATCATATGTTTTTTAGGGTTTCATTTTGTGTTTTATGGACCAGTTTTTTATCCATTCTTTTGATGGGCATTTGGGCTGTTTCTATCTTCTTGCTATAGTGAACATCGGAAAGCATACATCTGTTTGTGTTCTGTCTCATATCTTTGAGGTATATGCACAGCAAAGGTACTGCTGGGCCAGATGGTATTTCTACTGCCAGTTGTTTTAAGCAGCACCATATCGCTTCCAAAGCACATATTTACAAGCCCATCATTTGTGTATAAGGGTTCCAATCCCTCCATTCCCTCTCCAGCATTTTTTAATTGGGCTATTGCTGTCGCTGTAAGATGATATTGATTCTGACTCGAAGACAGGGTGAAAGTAGGTTGCTTTGGAGGAAGATGTTAAGGAGCTCCCCCCTTAAATATATAACCAACCAAATATATAACACTGTTTTCCTGGGATGCTATTACATATCCTCGACATCAAGTAACAGTATTGTCTTTCACAGAACATTCCGCATAATATATCTTTAGGTGAATTAGCAATTATTTTGGTCCCAAATAAAGGCAGACCAAAATGTCATTTGTAACGAACAAAGTATTATAACTGTCTCTCCAGCGATTGTAGGTTTGCAGCAAAAAGTGGGATAAGAAAAATAGCAAGCCAAATTTTCACAGTGATACATTTATTTAAAAAAAATACAGACTAATGGCTCTGTGGTCAGATGTCATTGTGGTTATGTGCTGACTGTCACAAAATATAACTAACTGTCATGGACTCTTCACAACTACATTCTGGACAAAAACAAAAAGGTCCACAGAGATGGCGGTCAAGACAGACCTGCTGCAGACACTGGTGATGAATACTTGCTGGAAAATGAAGTTTGACAAGATGTAATAATAATAACATCAATATTCACGGAAGGCGGAGTATCAGAGGCAAAAGGGTGTGATACCACAAGAAATCTTTTCACATTACCCAATTAATTTTATATAATCAGTCAGTCACCAGAAAAGAAAAAAAAAACTTGTTCTTGTCAAGCAGAGTTTTTAAGTCCATTCAATCAGAGTCTGGTATATCTTTCAGGGCCTATTCATTTGCAGCTAGGAAGACTGGAACCAGGTTCTTCACATCAGATATTCTCAGGCGATGCCAAGTCTTCATATACTCTCCAATTTCTTTAAGATAAATGGAGCTACAAGAAAGCCAAGAAATCCCAAATTAGTTTTCAGCTATTAGTTCCAATTACTTTGTGCAATTTTAAGACGAGAGGAATCCTTACAGCCCCAGTGCACTGCATCACCCAGCCTGGAAACCCTCTGGGACAATTCTGCCTGATGGGGTCTATAGGTTGCTATCGCCTCCAGGGCAGTGGGTTTTATTTTGGTTTGCCCAAGGGAGCTCTGCCCTATGCTCAGCATGTGCCCCACTTTGCGATGGGCTCATTTGAGGCATCCTTTGCTCTCCATCTAGACCTGCCAACAATGTACAGCACTAGGGGAATGAGAAGAATCCAAAGTGCTGAGAAAGCATAAATTTGGGATACGTGATTTCGGAGACTTTCTCCGTCACAGGAGAAAACTGCTCCACAAAGTGGCTTCCAGCTCTAAGCGTCACTGTGCCTGTAACCCCGATACTCGCTTAAGTCCTCTCTGGAAGCCAGTTCTCCTTTGCCAAAGGGCTGTAAGGATATTTGCCCCAGCCTCCCTCAAAGGGGCACATTATTTCTTCACTCACTGTGCAAATAAACAGGAAGGGAGCAGACAGTCCTGATGGGAGGGGATGTGGCATGAATGGCTTAAGCTTAAGAACCCTGAATTCTAGTTCAAGATCATTCACTCAATGGCTGAATGACCTTGAACCAGACAGTCTCTACGGAGGAACTGTTTGTAAGGCAAGAACGTTTTTGCTCTGGGGGATAATCTTTAAAGCTCTCCTAAGGTCGAACGTTCATTCGAGCCAGGATGTTTACCCAGAGCAGGCCCAGCCCCGCGTGCACAGCGGTACCCGCATTCCGACCAGCTGCCCTCGGAGGTCGCATGTCCCCTCCACCCGAGGTGCACAGTCTCTCTTCCGTCGTCCAGACGGTTCAGATCAGTTCAAGGGTCCCCAGGTCCCTGTCGGGCCAGGGTCTGTGGGCGCTGCCAGCGAGCTCCCTGCAGGTCTCACGGTCCAGTAGTGGGGGGAACACTCACTGACTCGCAGCAGGGCCACGTAAATAAGAAAGTTCCGTATGGAGGAGACCACGTCCTCGCGCATCTTCCGTTTCATCTCCTCGGGGTCCAGCTTCGGCGCGAGGCCCTCGATCCGAAACATCGTGGCTGGGCTTCAGGGATTCCTCGCTAGGAATCTGGGTGCTTCTCGGATTGCCGCCTCGCGCCCGGATGTCGGCTGGATTCCCCTTCCGGTCCCGCCCCCTCGTTCCTGCGCGCGGCGACGGGACGCCACGAGGGACAATCCTCGTCCCGGCCCCGTAGTTCTGAAGGTGGCCTGCAGGGGGCGCCCGCTACCCTAGCGACCCAGGGCTCGCTTCTTCCTAGAACGCGTAATCCGGCTGCGCTCCTCTGCAGGGTGGCTTTTACACCCCGGAAAAGGCAGTACACCTAGATTGCAGGGGTGGTGCGCTTCAGCATCACCATAAATAATATCGGCGGTGAGTCGGAATCGACCTGATGGCAATGGGTTGATTTGTTGAATGTTTGTGGACAACCCCGTCCTCTCGATTTACCCTGCTATATGGCATTTTATCTCCTTTCCACAACGTGAGTTGAAAACCCCCCTCACGGCTAGCGAGTCCATTCTGACGCACAGAGACCGTGTAGGATTGGGTAGAACTGCCCCAGTGGGTTCCTACCCAAAAGGTTCGCGGGAGAAAGACATGACTTTGTTCTCCCGTGAAGGGTCTGGGAAACTCACAGGGCCAGCTCTACCCTGTCCTGAAGGGTCGGCACCAGTCAGCATGGACTCGCGGCAGGGAGCGAATGAGAATTCCTTAAGGGAGTAGAAAGCGTCATCTTTCTCCTGACTTACTGGTTAGCAGTCCAGTGCTTAAGGCACTACCGCCGGACTCCGTGGATTAGACGCGATCGTCTCCACTTCCTAGCTGAGAAAGCTGAAAAGCGCAAGAATTGTTAAACAACAGCAAAACTTGCCCAATTGTGCTTTAAAATATACCCGGAAAAAGCAATATTAGGAAAACGCTTTCAGCCTGCGATTCGTACAGGTAATTCATCTATTCGGAGTCTGTTCGAGATTGTCCATGAAAGTTAAAAACAAAAGACAAAGATGGACAAAGTTGCGCTATGTCACATCCCTAGTAAATGGCAGAGCAGAATCTTATACCTAGTCAGCTTAGAGTGTTTCTAAGCATTGCCATATTATTGCTGTATTCTGATTACTGGAGGTAAGTGATCCTCATACAGTATAATCTGGCCCAGTAAACAGCATGTATAAAGCAGGTCCAAATGTATCCAACAACTTGGCTCAGAGGCCAAAAGCACAGCCCAGAGACAGGACACTCTGCTGGTGAATGACAGACTGTGGTTCTTCCAGTGGCAGATACTTCCAGTGGCAGGTTGCGTTCTCTTTCCCTGAACTTGACTGCGTCTCCGTGGTCCTTCACAGGTAAAGTCGGCACAGCTGGATCAGAAGGCAGGGGTTTAATGCAACTAGGTATCTCCTGTCACGTAATCCTCTGAACAATATGAAATCTACGCGGCTGCCCCAATTTATACATGCTAACTAGCCACATATTATTCTTAGAAATGGGCCAGTGGAATGAATTGCTCACGAGTCAAGTCCAGAGTGTTCTTTCTTGGTTGTACAAGGCATCACAACAATGGATTTGGGGAAAGCCAGAACAGTAAGGACTGTAAACCAAACTCAACACACGATACAGTCAAGGCGTTTCCATGTCATCTACACCCTGTATGGATGGTGTGGGATTGCTTTGTAGGGTTTCTCAGCCTGTAGATGTTCCGAGAAACCAGACTATCTTATGTGCCTCTGCAGATTGGTTTGGTGTATTTGAACCACTGATATTTCAGCTATGAGAGCAACTGATAGCTATAAGCATTTCTATTCATCTTCCTGATTTACAGAATCAGAAAACCAACCCCCAAACTAGCTAAAAAACACCAGAGCAAGCAGGGAAGTCACATGCATATGCAGGCTTTAGTAATCTCTTGCATCTATAATTCATGCTCTGGAACAGCAGAGGCAGCTCCGGAATGGGAGGGGCTGGCTTCCAAGGAGTAGTTATCAGCCAGTCCTCCCAAAAGGTTTGCAAAGCCTGCACTGGGGACAGATCTGCACATAAGACTGGAGACATAGTTGCTAGATGTCACTGAACAAGGAACCAAGTCTCTGTTTTATTGCAACTGTTTCTCTAGATACAAAGAGAGGGGGTATGTCTGAGGGACTCTTCTGGAAAGCCCCCTCCAGTCCAAACTGTCCATGTGTTTTGCGTTCTGATCATGTCATCTTGCACGTTCTGGTGTGGAGTGCACTGATATCAAAATGTAGCCAGACGCCCAAAATGCAAACGTAAGAAGCATCAAGCTTAGTTCATTCATCTGAGCTGTGAAGCAAAGCACAGTGGGAAAGGCATTCGTCTGGTCTTCTTATGAGATCCCAGTTACTTGGAGCTCTGGTGCGTAGTGTAGATCAATAGTTTGAATACGGAGCTACAGGTTTGTCGTTTTTTACTGAGATGCTTGATGGTCACTTGCCTGAATTCATAGGGAACCAAGAGAGGGAGAAGCTAGCTCCAAACTGTGTTTCTTGATGAAAATAGCAACAGCTTTTTGTTTGATTTCTAGTATTTGCATTTTCTTTACCCAGTGACAGATGGGTTGACCCAGTGGCTGCAGCCATGGCCTCAAACGTGGTAGCGCTTGTGCAGGTGGCCCAGCAGCGGGCACTGGTTTGGCCATCGGGCCACTAGGAGAGTTGGAAACCACTCGACGACACCTAACCACAAGACAACACTTTAAAGCCGCACCAGTGACCCGGTATCTGGTGGCCAATGGCTAGCCCAATATAGGGCTATCTACAGCTTCTCATAACAGCCCTCTTAACAGGATCTGATGCGCATGTCTTTGGATGGCGGCAGAAAGGTAGTGACTGGAACTGTGGAGTACTTGTTATGTGTTGGGGTAAGAATTGGTTCTGGGTAGTCTAGGAGCACAAGCTGTCCCTGTCTCAGAAATGTTCAACCTTTGGAAACTGATTGTACAATTCTGCTTGAGGGGAATAACTCTATTGTAAATGTTATTTATTATAAATCATATATGTATATGAATAATAACTTTGAAAAGAGAAAAGAAGGCTCATCCTGATCATCTCTGTCTTCCCTGGCGCATAACTCCTTGGTGTGTAAGAGATGATGCTCATCACAAGAGGTGGACGCCTTTCTTTGTTCTTCGTTTCCTGCTGTAGGTGGTGGTATTGTTTCACTACAGTCCGTGTATGGGGGGCAAATTGAAAATATACCTCAGGAAGTCAACCTTGGAGTGAGCGGTTTCACAACTTTTTTAAAAGTCATTTTATTAATGTAAAAAAAAGAAAAGAGCAGAAAAAAATGATTAGGGCAAAGACTGTACAGATGTGCTTTATACAATTGATGTATGTATATGTATGAACTGTGATAAGAATTGTATGAGCCCCTAATAAATTGTTTAAAAAAGTCATTTTATTAGGGGCTCATACAGCTCTTATCACAATCCATACATACATCAATTGTGTAAAGCACATTTGTACATTAATTGCCCTCATCATTCTCAAAACATTTGCTCTCCACCTAAGCCCCCACATCAGTTCTTCAATTTCCCCTCCCTCATGTACCCTTGATAATTTATGTTATTATTTTGTCATATTTTGCCCTGTCTGACATCTCCCTTCACCCACTTTTCTGTTGTCCGTCCCCCAGGGAAGAGGTTATATGTAGATCCTTGACATCGGTTCCCCCTTTCCAACCTACCCTCCCTCCACTCCCAGTATTGCCACTCACACCACTGGTCCTGAAAGGATCATCCGCCCTGGATTCCCTGTGTTTTCAGTTCCTATTTGTACCAGTGTACATCCTCTGGTCTAGCCATATTTGTAAGGTAGAATTGGGATCATGGTAGTAGGGGAGGAGGAAGCATTTAGGAACTAGAGGAAAGTTGTATGTTTCATCGTTGCTATATCGCACCCTGACTGGCTTGCCTCCTCCCTGAGACCCTTCTGTAAGGGGATGTCCAGTGGCCTACAAATGGGTTTTGGGTCTCCACTCCGCACTCCCCCCGCATTCACTATGATTTTTGTTCTGATGATGCCTTATACCTGATCCCTTCGACACCTCATGATCGCACAGGCTGGTGTGCTTCTTACATGAGGGCTTTGTTGCTTCTGAGCTAGATGGCCGCTTGTTTACCTCCAAGCCTTTAAGACCCCAGATGCTGTATCTTCTGATAGCTGGGCACCATCAGCTTTCTTCTCTGTTTCGCATCTTGGACACTTAGCTGTTTTCCTCATTGGTCTGACGAGGGTTTGGGTATAATCCTTAAAGCCACTTGCAATTTCTAAAAGGTGCTCATGGTTCCTGTCCTTCCTTCATGATGGCGAACTAAAGAAAGTCAGAAGGCAGGATTCCCTGTAACTTGATGCTGGTATTTGTACTATTTGGTTCCACCACAGAAGACATGGTAGTGGATGGAATCGTCTGTCTTGTTTTCCATTTTCACCCGGGAGGGACTCAGGGCTCGTTTCCTTGGCCTCAGCTCTCCAGTCCGTATTGCACACAGGCATTCGGTGTGTGCGCGGCTTACTTATAAGAGAATTAAGTGCTATAATTTCCATCACCGGGAGGGGTTTGTATTTGTAAGGTCCAAGTCCACAGATGACTCAGGCTGGGGAGTTGATTCAAGAAAATCACATGAAGGTCCTTTGTGACCCCCCACTTCCCCGGGAGCTCCAGGCAGGGGGTGTGGTTGGACAGGTAGATGCCATCAGTGACAGAGGGGGGCGAGTGGGAGGAAGAGCTCCCTGGGGGTCGTGTAGGTCCCTGGCGCCTTCCCCTTTCCATGTTGCTGCTGCCACACCCTGGGTATCCTCTCTGACAATTCTCCGCTTGGAGGCAAGGATTGGCAGGATGGGATGGCCAACGCCAGTTGGGGAGGGACAGGGCGAGGGGCAGTTGCTAGCCACCAACAGATGGAGGGGCAGCTCTGCGTTCCATATCTCCACATCACCCACGGTCAGGCCACCTGGCTACAATCCAGCGTCACACCTCTGGTTCCTCATCCCTTTAGCAGAGGGACCAAACCCACACCAAACTCACTGCCATCGAGTCAATGAGGACTCATAGTGCCCCCCCCCCAGGGGTTTCTGAGACCATCACTGTTGCTGGGAGTAGGACACCCAGTCTTTCTTCCTCGAAGCCGCGGGTGGTTTTGAATTGCCAACCACACGGGTTGCAGCTCAACAAGTAACTACTACGCTACCAGGGTCTGTCATTTCCCCAAGTAACTCAGTTTTGGAGTCGACCAAGCAGCCCTGGTGGTGCAGTGGTTAAGCGCTCCGTCGCTAATTGAAAGGCCAGGGCATCAGACCCCCAACTGGTTCAGTTCTGCCCCATGAGGGTGCTCGGAGTTGACGTAGATTCAACAGGGGTTGGAGCCCACTCAGAACCCAAGACGCGAGAAGCAGAGAGTGACAAAGAGGAGCCCTGGATTCTCTGAAAGGGCTGCTCTGGGGTGTGGTAAGTGTTGGCAAGAGCCCAGCCCCAGCAGATGGGATCATGTAGTGCCTAAAACTACTGGGCAGCAAGAGGCAGGTGCAGGTAGAGGGTTCTTTTGAAGCGAGAAGGGAAGAGTGGAATGTTGATCAGCCGCACCTCCCTGGCCGTCCTTTCTGCAATACCCGTTTCCCGTCCTCATTGTCAGACGTGGTTGCCGCGCTGCTCCACCAGCCGATGACCCCTCCAGTTGGACTATGGAGTGTCTCAGGCTCCTCTGTAATCCTGAGAACAGCGGAAAAGGTGGCTGCGCAGGACAAGCCTTTTGAGTGAAGGAATGAACGTCCCCTCTGCTAACCTTCAGCAGTCATCAATTGGTAACATTGTATATTAGGTGGAAAGGAAACTGTCCCCCGGAAAAAAATACATTCGCAGTTTTGCATACTGTTTTTGTATGTTTACTTCTTCTGTCTGAATACAACGTCGTTTTGTGTCCTTAAATGAAATCATTTCATTTTAATGCATCATGAAGATAAAGAGTAAACTCTCCAATTGATTTGCTTTCCCTTATTTGTAGTAGACGAATGATATAAAACCCCTATTGTATTCTCAATAACTCGTGATACAATGAAGAAAAGCCAGAATTAAGAGAGAAAGAGGAAAAGGATAATGTCAATCTCCCGATCACTAGTGACATGTTGGTGACCAGCCTTGCAGCTTCAGGTGGACGGGCCCCTCTCTGCCTCTGTATCTCTGAGGACGCTCACTTTGACACCTGCACGGTGGGCATGTTCTCAAGAGAGACCGACCGCTGGAAGAGACCATCCTGCTCGGTGAAGCAGAGGGGCGTCAGAGAAGAGGAAGACCCTCGACAAGATGGATTGACCCACCGGCTGCCACCAGGGGCTCCAGCCTGAGAACAGTTGTGAGGGTGACGCACGACCAGGTGGTGTTTCGTTCTGTTGGACACAGAGTTAAAATGAGCCAGACCCTCGGACCGGTACCTAACAACAACGGCAACACAGACACTCACACACATATACGCATATATTTTACAAAAGCTGACTACAGAGTATGTGCCTTTTAAAACTTGTAGTTGGTGTTCACTGAAGTTCTAGTGGCCCTCTCCAGAGATCTTTAAATCGTCTTCTAAACGTCGCTGCGAATGGTCGCCACGGCATTCCATCCTGTGGATGAACCTTTATGCTTGCGTATGTAGGTGGTTTCCATTTTCCTCCTGTAAATATTTCGGGAAACATCCTTATAACTATCTTTGCGCACACTTTAATTTTTCTGATAGCTTTAACTTGTGATTTTGAATTCAGATATACATTTTCTCCCTACATTGACTCTCTTTGCTTTTGGGGGGAAGCAAGCACTTTCCGGTCAAAGGGATAGCTATTGGGTTGAGGGAACTTTGGGATCTGGAAAGCTGAGAGGAGTCTGCTCTGTCAGCGGTGCGCTTCATTGTTCTCAGAAAGGTTTGCATGATTTGGCAGCTGGAAACGAAGAAGAACGTGCCCCAGGGCTTCGCTTGCGTGGACCTTAGCTAGGTGCTCAACTCAGCTCGACTCCGACTCAGGTAGTGATCCTACAGGGCAGGGTGGAACTGCCCTATAACTCTTTGTGGGAGTAGAAAGCCCCCTCTTTCTCCCAAGTTGTGGCTGGTAGGTTGTTTGTTTTAAAATCATTTTATTCGGGGCTCATACAACTCCTCTCACCATCCACATATCCATCCATTGTGTCAGGCACAGTTGTACATTTGTTGCCATCAGCATTCTCAAAGCATTTGCTTTCTACTTGAGCCCTTGGTATCAGCTCCTCATTTTCCCCCACTCTCCCTGCTCCCCTCTCCCTCATAAACCCTTGATAATTTATAAATTATTATTATTTTGTCATGTCTTGCACTGCCCGTAGCTGGTAGCTTTGAGTTAGCATCTCAGCTCTCAGCTCCCCCACCGGGACTCCTAGCACATCAGCATTAGCTAGCACACGCCAATTTCCATCTCTGAATGGAGGTGTGAGGGTTGGCTTTTCATCCCATCTCTACTCCAAAAAGCTGTGCATATGTTCTGTAAATGTGCTTACACAGCTGGGTGAAGTTTATTTCCTTGCAATTAAAATGTAGTGCCTGGGGCATAGCAAGTGATCAGTTCCAACATATCAAGGGAACAAAGTAATGAAGGGGGAGAAAGACGGACAGAGCATCATGTGTCGATTCAAGATCACAGGAGATCCGTCTTCAACAATGTTGCATCTTCAACAATGTTGCAGGGTTAGACTTCCTCTCCCGCTCCTGTTAGGAGCTCGTGGGGAAAGCAGTAGGTGAACTTATTTCTTTTTTTTTCCTTTTTTAAACTTTTATTTTATTAAAAAACATTTTATTAGGGGCTCATACAACTCTTATCACAATCCATACATATACATACATCAATTGTATAAAACACATCTGTACATTCTTTGCCCTAATCATTTTCTTTTCTTTTTTAAAAAAATTTTTTTTAATTTTAACAATTTATTAGGGGCTCATACAATTCTTATCACAGTTCATACATATACATACATCAATTGTATAAAGCACATCTGTACAGTCCCTGCCCTAATCATTTTTTTCTTCTCTTTTCTTTTTTTACATTTTATTAGGGACCCATACAACTCTTATCACCATCCATACATATACATACATCAATTGTATAAAGCACATCCATACATTCCCTGCCCCAATCATTCTCAAAGCATTTGCTCTCCACTTAAGCCCCTTGCATCAGGTCCTCTTTTTTTTTCCCCTCCCTCCCATTTCCCCCCTCCCTCATGTGCCCTTGGTAATTTATACCTCGTTATTTTGTCATATCTTGCCCTATCCGGAGTCTCCCTTCCCCTTCTCTGCTGTCCCTCTCCCAGGGAAGAGGTCACATGTGGATCCTTGTAATCAGTTCCCCCCTTCCAACCCACTCACCCTCCACTCTCCCAGCATCGCCCCTCACACCCTTGGTCCTGAAGGTATCATCCACCCTGGATTCCCTGTACCTCCAGCCCTCATATGTACCAGTGTACAGCCTCTGCCCTATCCAGTCCTGCAAGGTAGAATTCGGATCATGGTAGTTTGGGGGAGGAAGCATCCAGGATCTGGGGGAAAGCTGTGTTCTTCATCGGTACTACCTCGCACCCTAATTAACCCATCTCCTCTCCTAAACCCCTCTATGAGGGGATCTCCATTGGCCGACACTTGGGCCTTGGGTCTCCACTCTGCACTTCCCCCTTCATTTAATATGGTATATATATACATATACATATACACATATATACACATATGTACACACACTTATATCGTTGTTTTTTTTGCATGATGCCTTATACCTGGTCCCTTGGCACCTCGTGATCGCACTGGCCGGTGTGCTTCTTCCATGTGGGCTTTTTTGCTTCTGAGCTAGTTGGCCGCTTGTTCACCTTCGAACTTCTTATTTCTAACTCCTGCAGGAAACACAGCGGACCTGCCAGCCTCCATTCTGCACACCCTGCGCTTGACCTTCACGGTATTTTTAGAAAGACATCTGCCTAATAAAAGCCAATGTGATCCTGTGGCAGTCACATAATCTGCTGTCAACTTGCGAAGGGGTGGAGTCTAGCCTGTCAATCAGGTCACAACTTGATGACCTCATTTGGAGGTGCTATAGAGATAAATAGCTCACTGGAGGCCAGACCCACACTGTGCTTCATCTTCCTGTTGACAAGCCACATGGAGCTACATTGATACAGCCAGAGCCCTGGAGTTGGAACAGCCACATGGAGACCCACGCCAGTGCTGAGATGCTTCCACTGCCACTGGATCCACAAGACTTTCCACCCATGGCCTGTGATCTTCCTGTATTCTGCGTCATTGTGTGAGTCTGAAGAGAAATTTGTAGACTGCTATCAGACATATGGGCTAATATCAGACTAATGGACTCCATCTGGACAGGCCTGGGATTTTTCTTAATATACCGTTGCTCTTTCATATAAAACTCTTTCTTATACACAAATGAGTCTCCCTGGATTTGTTTCTCTCATCTATCTGGACTATCATATACCCACAGCACATTTGCGCCTGAATAGGTGAGACCTGGTCCTCACTATTTCCTCCGAAAGGTGCCAGGAATGGTCAACTGAACCTGCGTTGATGCTTGGTCCCGCTTCTACGGGAACCTCCTCTGACCTCTGCGTGAGCATCTCTAGGGACAAGAAGCTCACCGCTTCCCTGGGCAGTCCTGTCCACGTTAGGAGAGGCAGCTCTTCCTTTTAAAGCCAAACCTGCCTCCCTGTGCTCCCAGGTCTCCATTCTGTCCTCAGTCGTGAATGGCAAAAGCATTCTTCCTCGTGGATGTTGAAAGGCAGCTCTCGGGTCTTCCTGGACGCTTCTCTTCTTTAGGTTCAAGATAAATTTAGAAAGAATTCTCTGCAGCCTAACTTTCCTGGTTAGCAACCCTGGGCTTTGTAGTTAGCCAAACCAGTTGACCTTCCACTCCCCCCCACCCCCCACAGGCACATACATCCAAACAACTTGTTGTGAGCAAGTCAATTCCACCCTCGTAATGAGCCTGTAGGGTGGAGTAGAGCCGCCCAGAGGGCTTCCAAGGCTGTCATAGTTAACAGAAACAGACTGACTCACGTTCCTCTTGCAGAGGGCCTGGTTGCTTTGAACCCCTGACCTTTCGGGTAGTAGGCGAGTGTTTCACCAGGCTCCTTCCTTATCCACAGGCACAGCCCCAAAGGGATGCACACGAGCCCCTGGCAAGGACCTCTGGGTCTCAAAGACTGAGCCCCGTTTCTCCTTTCCCAGAGATTTCCCTGAACAGGAAGTGTGTGCCTGGAGTGTCCCTAGTTTTCCACAGGTGCCTCCTAGTGGGGTTACCTGGCCACCCACGCTGGTGCCTGGCTTCTGCCCCGTAAAATGAAGGTTCTCACGCACGGCCATCGAGGTAAGTTGGACTCATAGTGACCCTGGGGCACAGAGCAGAAATGCCCCTTGGGTTCCTGAGACTTTACCTCTTTAGGAGAGCAGAGAGCCTCATTTTTCTCCAGGGGAGCCACTGGTGGGTTTGACAGACGGACATTGTGGTCAGCAGTTCCCCTTTGCCACCAAAGGTCTTGGGAATTATTGAAGGAAGAGTTACCGCGGTGGAAAAAGCCTGGGCTTTGCCGCAAAGGTGAGGGTTAACTTCTGGATCCACCGTGAATTTGCTTTGAGACTCTTGTGCCAGATAACCCGGCTAGGCTTCCCTCTTCCTTTCTGGAAAAGGACGGTGCGACACTGTACTGTATTAGGGTTGTGGAAAACAAAGTACCTAAAAGTCCTGCCTCAGAGTGGGCAGCCTGCACACGGTAGCTACGACTTCTACTAAGAAATAATATTTCCTTGGGAAAATGGTGGTTTCATCATACTCTAAATGCGACAAGTACGTCTTTTTGTCCCCCCACTACGATTCTTTGTCAGCACCGTCTGAGTGATCTCTGGGCTCTGATTCACAGTGAATCTTTTTCTAAGAATGTTCTCCCACAGTCCTCATGTGGCCCCACCGCCTCCTCGGTCTGCAGCTCCACCCCTGCTCTCAAGCCGCCTCCCTCCAGGGAAGTCCTCACTGCCGTACCCAGGGGCCCTTGGTGGGCCTCAGGCCCTGCAGCCTTTGAATCGGTTGCCATAGGTCCCTTTCAGGAAAGCTCTCCTCCCTTAGCTTCAGGAATGCTCCACTCCTCTGCCTCCCCTGGATGCTCCACATCCCTTGCTATACCTTCAACACGGGTCATCTCTCCTCCCCTCCCTCCCCTCTTCCCCTCTCCTCTCTTCCCTTCTCTTTTCTTCTTCTCTTCAATAATCAAAAATAGCTCCAGTAGCTAAACTGAAGCTAAGCTAATAATCCGAAACAGGTGTCTAGAGCTCATATTTATCTCGAACCACAGACCTCTAAATCCAACAAGCCTCTTCCCTTGCCTCCCCCCCCCCCCCGCCAGAGTGTGTCCATTGTGCCTCTGCCTCGACTTCAGCTCAGTGCTTACCACCTGCTCCTTCTGGCTTCACCCTCGTTGTGCATTTCCCACTCCACAGTCTGAGTGATCTTTAAAAAATATAATTCTTATAATGCCAGTCTCGGTGCTATTATCCTTTAATTGCTTTTCACTGCTCTCAGAAAACAAAAATCAAACTCTTTAGCCCAGTGGTTCTCAAGCTCCCTAAAGCTGTGACCCTTTCATACAGTTCCTCATGTGGTGGTGACCCCCCAACCATAAAATTATTTTCGTTGCTACTTCACCAGTGTCATTTTGCTACTGTTACGAATTGGGTGATCCCTGTGAAAGGGTCATTTGGCCCCCAAAGGGGTCACGACCCACAGGTTGAGAACTGCTGCTTTAGCCTCATTTAGAAGGCCTTTAATTGCTCTCACCCTCATCACTAAACTAAACCTTACCACGCTCCACTCCTCTCCCCCAGCCTGGTGCCTCTTCTTGTCCTTCTCTTGTCTGTCCCAGTCTTCCACTCTGCGTGCCTTGACTCTGAACTACTCACCAAACTCTGAACTCTGGGCCTTTTGTCCACTCTTCTTTGCGGATTAGAATTCTCATCTCTACCTACCCCCTGGCTAACTCCTAATTTCGTTCAGCAAGCAGCTTGTCACCTCATGAGAAAGCCTTCACTTGCAGCCCTTCGGTGGCACCAGTGGTTTGCCCCGAAGGTCAGCGGTTGGCAGCCCCTCAGCAGCCCTGCAGAAGAAAGGGCTGGCAATGGCTTTTGTAAGATGACAGCTAAGAAAGTCCCCCGGAGGGCCATTCAGAAGCCCTTGGGGTCATCAGCCAGAATTAACTGGTAAGCAGTCATGAGTCCAGGAGCCCAGGTGGCACAGTGGGTCACACATTGGGCCTCCAATGACCAGCAGCAGGTCCAACGAACCACCTGCTCCATGGGAGACAGAGGAGGCTTTCTGCTCCCCTAAAAACGGACAGCCTCAGAAACCCACGGGGACAGGTCTACTCGGCCCTTGACAGGGTTGCTGCGAGTCAGACAGACTTCATAGCAGTGGGTTTAGGGAACCAATGTGGGTTCCTCCATTGTAACAAATGCAACCCAGTCATAGAAAGAAGACGCCAACATGGGGGAGACCCAGTGAGCAGTGTATGGGAATGCTCTGGACTTTCTTTGCATCTTCTGAGTGTGTGAGTGAATTTTAGACTACTCTAAAATGGGAAAGATTATACGTCTATCTCAAGTCTCCACTCACCATTCTGTGCTGGTTCAGCTGTGACGTCTGTATGTCGACGAGGCCCATGCTTAACCAAAAGAAACCCCCAAACCCACAGTAAACTCACTACCAACCGAATCGATGCCGACTCCGGCAAAACACTCAACGCAGATCTTGCTATTGTCTATGTGTCTGTCTCCCCTACTAAAAAACCCCCAGACGCATGTCTTCCTCATTTTCATACCCTTGAGGGTAGTATTACAAAACAAAGCCCATGCCATCAAGCCAGAGTACACAGAACTGCCTGTCAGCGTCCAAGGTGGCGATCTTTCCAGAAGCAAATTGCCAACTCTCTCCCCCACAGAGCAGCTGGTGGGTTTGAACTGCCCATCTCGTAGTTGGCAGCCAAGTGTTTAGCTACTGTACCACCAGGATCCCTGGATGCTAGCGAGCATAGGACCCAGGCGAGCGGAGACTCTTGCTCAGTCTCTGCTAAGTAAATATTTGTTGTGAAGTGAGTTGATTTTTTAAGGGGCAGTGCCAAAGCCCTGAAATGATAGGCATGGGCCAAAATGAACTTGAAAGTCTACATATCTTGCAGGCTCCGCTTGCTTCTCAGCATGGCAGACTTGGCAGGCACGCCATGGTGAGGACACTTGAACCCTGCACCCGTCCCCCCACCGTGCACGTTTCCAAGAGCACCACAGGACACTCACTCCTCCATCAGCACAGCGCCTCGAGCGGGCTGAACGGGGCTAGTTCACTCCAGGTAAGTCTTGCAGGCGGTTGGCACGTCGCAGGAGGGCGTGGACTGGATGCCAAGTAGGGCAGAGAGCAAAATAACCGGTTAGAAGGATGACACCAGAGGAGAGGAGTCTCCAGTTCAGCACTTCTGGTCCCAGCTCCTTCAGGAAGGAGCTGTGTGACCTTGGCCCAGTGCCTTCCTCTTCCTAGGCCCCAGTGTCCGTATTTGTAAAATGAGGGCCTGGGTCGGCTGGTCCAGGATTGATGGTCTGCGAGTCTGTGAGCAGCTGGAACCTTCTGGGCACCGGTGGAAGGAAGCAGGTACGTGGGTGCTGGGCCCTTGTGGCAACTGAAACACCAGCGTCGGTCAGCAGCAGTCCTGGCAGGAGGTTTCTGTAAAGCTACCTCATGCTAAGGAAGCAGCGATCTCTGGGGCACAGTAGCTCAATCTTAGGATTGAACTTGAGTCTGTTGGGAAGAAGAAGCATTTCCAAGGGTTGGAGTGGAGGGATGGAGGTGGTAGAGCAGTGGTCATGTTTACTTAACCATCACCTGCCACACTGGGGGAAACTTCTCGAACGTTTCTTGGCCCATAGTTTGGGTTCTTCGTTCCGCACTGAAGTGCAAGTGTTGGAGATCATGTAACAAATACCCTCTGGGACGTGGCCGGGGCGCGCAGGACAGCAGGGCCTGGCTTTGGTGGAAGGGTGAAGTGGGCGAACTGAGATGATTTGGAATTTGTCCAGCGAGGCTGTGGACTCATGGGAATTCAGAATGGCCATAACCAAAGTGAACGACTCCAGAGAGCGTCTGGAGTCTGCTCGTCTTAATCCATCCGTCGTGGTTTTCATAACTGCACCCAATAGTCCTTGGGAAGTTCGAAGAGGGGTGTGCATTTGTCTAGTGAATAAATATACCATTGTCTGTCATGACCAGTTATGAGATTCAGTTCCTGGTAGAGAATTTAGGGTCAACAGAGAAGGCAAAAATGTTTTGATTTGCTTAAATCCGGGAAGGTTTCTTTCTTTGTTGGCTCACCGTTCACTGTTTTCAGAATTTCTGAGAGTGGGGGGAAAAGGTCCCCTTTTGTCTCTGGAAGAACTGGGCAGAAGAGCCCAAGGTGCGCTCGGGAACACAGGCTCCTGGCTCAGGGCAACTCCCTTCCCATGCGGTGCTTCCAGGAGTGTCCTCTCCTTCTCAGAAAAATACTGATCAATGAACCAATTGGGTCCATGGTTCACTTGGGTTCCAAGAAGGTGGACAATCTCATGACTGCTTAAGGTTGTGAATGTAGCGAGCCAGGCACTGGGCACTTGGCATATCTGTGTGTGGACATGGTGTCCTTTGTGGCCCTCCATGTTGGGGTGGTCCAGGAACAAAGAAAAGGCCAATTTGGGAGACCAGGAAACCAGCAAGATTCCGGGAAAATGAAGGGAAATGGATAAAGCCTTATTGCTCCAGGAAGAGGAGCTAAGACAGAAACACAGACCATTAACATTACTGAGTCAAGCGTGGTAACTGGTAACCAGGCCATTTGTCCGCAGTCTGTGCTGTTAGCTACCATCCCTGGTGTGTGCACAGCTGGTTGAGGTTGTGTGTGACAGTTCTCTGTGTTCCTAACGCCGCGCTCTGGGCCAGGCAAGCAATGGGCTTTGTTGAATGTCCCACCATTGAATGGAACTGAATCTGTCCATGTGCCAAGCAGACTCCACCTCTGCTTACACCTGGTTCCCAGAGCCTGCGGGAGCTGGGCTTGACTTAGCGCACTACCTGAGAGAAGAGACACGTTCTCTGGTCTCTGGGAGCCAGCAGCGAAGCTCTGTTTAGCCAAATGAAGATGCCTAAGGGGCAGGATTCTCCCTTACTGCACTGAAGGGGGTGGGGAGGGCCTGGCTCCCAGGTACCCTGGTAAAGGGCTAGGCCTGGAAGTAGGCTGGTCTCCCCATCGCACATACGCCTGCCCCTGTTCTGGGGACTGGGCACCATGAAGACAGAGTTGTATCATGCATGATCTGTGTGCCCTTGATGAGCAGAAAGCTGCCTGTCTGGATTCTGTCTCACGGCCGACCTCTGTGTCAGAATTTTTCAATGGCAGGTTTTTCAGAAGTAGACTGGGGACCTTTCTTCTGAAGTGTTGAGCCTCCAGTCCAGTCTCTCTGCTAGCAGGTGAGCACATCAGCTTTTGACACAACCCAGAGTCTCTTGCCTGATTTAAAAATAAAACACAACAAAAACACAAACCCACGGTCATAGAGTCGATGTATTGGCCCCAGAATTTCCAAGGCTGTGGTCTTCCCAAGAACAGAGGGTACCATCTTTCTCCCCAGAGCAGGTGCTGGCTTCGAACCGCTAACTTTCAGTTGGGAGCACAGTGCCCCAATCACCGTGCTGCCATGGCTTCTGCACAAAACCAAGTGCAGACTAACAGCCATTGGGTCCGTTGTGACTCGCAGCTACCCCACAGGACAGGGTGGAGCTGTCCCCTTGAGGTCCTGAGACTGTGACGCCTTACAGGGGGAGGGGGCCTCATCCGATTTCTTCTCTGGAATGGCTAGGGGGTTCAAATGGCTGATCTTGTGGTTAGCAGCCCGATGTATAACTCACTCTACCACCAGGCCCCTTCAGACTTCTCCAGTAGGACCTTGGAAGTGACCTTGGTACCCTGCCGTGGTTAACAGGGGTGAACAACCAAAACCACACTCATCGCCATCCACTCGATGCTGACTCAGAGTGACCCCGTGGGACAGGGCAGAACCGCCCCTGTGAGTTTCTGAGATGAACTGTTTACAGGAGCAGGAAGCCCCATGATTCTAACCCCTCTTGTTTCTCCGGTTGGATTTTTAAGTATCCTGCCCACTAGCAGAAGTCAGGAGAGGTGTTGAATGGCCTTCAGATTCTTGGATGAACTGTCTGGAGCAAGGGCATAGTGGCTCACATGGAGGCTGGTTGGGTAGGCAGAACCCTCCGGCGGATTCACCATTAAACACAGCTGAAAAAAGTACTGCACGGGAGAAAGGGAAAATCACCTGCTCTTATCGTCACAAAACACTGGGACCTCGTTTCCTGGCAGGGAGACCAAACCCCAAACCAAACCCACTGCCATCCAATTGGCTCAGACTCACAGGAAGCCCATCTGGGGACTAACAGGAGCAGACAGCCTCGTCGTCTCCCTTGGGCAGCTGGTGGGTGTGAACCGCTGACCTTAGGGTTAGGAGTCCAGTGTTTATCTGACAGCCCTAGGAGGGCTCCTTTGGCGGGGAGAAAGGGCTCTTGTTCTTCGTATTTCCTATGGTTGGACCTCTTGAATGCGGAAGAAATACCAGTATTGGGGGGTTAGGGACTTCCTTGGTGCTGAGTGTGCTTTGTCTGAAAGGCCCCTGCCGGATTGGCAGCATTGTGTATATACAGTCTCTGTTTCGCTGTCAGCAGAACTCTGGTTTGACTGATAACTTTTATGGTCAACTTACCTACGGGCAAAAAAAAAAAGCCCCTATATTTTTCTGTGGAGGTGGGTTCTGAATTGTAAAGTCAGAGATGTTGGAGTTAAGCGCCTCTTGCTAGACAGCCTTTTCCTCCACCATCACTGTCCTTGAATAAGAACAAAACTCTTTTCTTTTCCCCCTTAGCTTGGGTTGAGACAGTGGCGGGAGGGGTGGGGGGGGGTAGATAACTAAAATTCATTTAGAATTAATAGAAGCAAAAAGGAAATGGAAAATACCTTTCCATAGAACATCAGATACAGAGGACAGGTATCATTAGGTTCTTGCCATAGATTAACTCGACCGGTTCAACTGAAAGAGTTCTTGGGTCTTTCAGCTCTCCCCCGCCCCTGGAGTTCCCGGACACATATCCGAAGTAGACTCAATGGGGGACCCTCAGGAACAAGAGGTGTGATGGGGGGGGGCCTCAGCCTCGTGGACTCTGGTGCCCTGGCGTGTGATGCCTTGAGGTCCCCGCGTGACTCTTGGAAGATGGGAGAAGCATTCTTTTCTCCCACGATGACTGCCCAGGAGATTGGCTTGAAGTATAGCAATTATGACTGTAGCAATTATGAACTTGCAAAAGAATCAGGAAGAAGGGATAAAATTGATATTTTATGAAGTTTAGCTGAGCAATGACCGCCTCATCGGCAGCGGTTTGGTTTCTGTGCCCCCATTGAAGGAGGGAAGAAAACAAGGGTTCGAAGAGGGTCCTTCCTCCCCTTCCTGTTCCTTTCCCGCTGTCCTTTCTCCTTTGCCAGGGTCTGTGCTTTGTGCTGCTGCTGAACCCATCAAAGAAAGTTCGGCGCCTGTCCCCCTGCGTCCTCATCAATTTGTTACAGAGGCATTTTGGGGGCCGTTTGAACTGTTTCCATCACTTCTCTCCTTCGGCGACAGATGGGGATTAGGAGGATTATTACTAGGAAATTATTGAGCATTAGGTCTGCCATCGCTGGTGAAGAGAATTACAGGGTCAGAGATTTACTGTCCAAATTCAAAGAGAGGTGAAAGAATGAGAGGCCACAAACATCGCTTCGTTTTTGATGTTAAAAGCTCATGGCTTCAAAGATCGAGAAGGGTGTAATAAAATCACCCAGCTCTGGTTTCCACCTTCCCAACATAAAACAGCTAAAGATCACTGAGGAGATGAACAGGAAGAGGGTAGAGGTGTGCGTCTTCAAGGAAAGTTCCCAGAGAAGCTTGCTGTTTCTGGGGATCCCAGTGCTGGCTTTTGTGAATCAATTTTCAAAGGAGCCAGATAGGCTTGTGGCTGAAGATAACATCTATTGAAGTGGAGACGGGACAGTCAGTTCTCAAGCCTCGTTCTTTTACAAACCCTGTGCCACAGAGGCCACGTAAATGGTTGGTAATTTCTTCCCTGTAGTGTCCTTGCTTGCATTCAATTGCTCCTGATAAACTGCTGCAATCTCCTTTCTGAAACTTGGAATCGATTTTAGGTTGCTCAAGTAACATCCCGATTATTTAAGAAACATCCCATAATCCACCCGTGAAGACTGTAGAATGAATGCAAAACCTTTCAAAAATTATTTGAGAATGATGAGGACAACGAATGTATAAGTGTGCTTTACACAATAGATGTATGGATTGTTATAAGAGTTGTATGAGCCCAATAAAATGATTTAAATAAAAAAAATTGACACTAAAAAAATTTTGTTAAACTCTGGGAGCTGGATTTTAAGCCAATTCTGTTCGAGTCATTTTGTTCTGCAAACCTTCTTGGGGAATGGATGAAAGAAACAATACATCAGTCACCAGAGGTGCCGGTCAAACTCTTAAGTCTACAATAATGATCACAATGCTACCTGAGGGCATTAAAGTTTTCATAAAAATATCAGTGAAACATATTGAGGACATGCTTTTCCCAGACACTCCACCGAGAACCTCATACGCAGTGTTCTTGTTCGGTCCTCCCAACAGTAAGTATTACTACGTAGCTACTGTTGTTATTGCTATTGTACCTGATTGAATATGCCGGCTCGGCACCTCGGTTGGGATGTGTAATAGGTATTTCAACTTCAGCGAGTCTAAAACGCAGCTCTTAATATTCCCTTTCCCATTGCCCCGCTCCCAGCAAGCACACCCCTGCAGTCTTTCTCCTCCTGCGTAATGGCAACTCTGGCCTTCAAGATGCTCTGGCCAAACACCTCGGAGTCACCTCTCTTTCTCTGACATGCCGAACTCAACCTGTCCAGCCAACCCTGGCGCTGCCCTTTCAAACTCCATCTGCAGTCTGACCACTTCTCCACCCCCACCCCCGGCCCCCACTGTCACTGCTGCGCTTCAAGTCACCATCCTCTGCTACCTGCCTGCTTGCTTACAATGACCTCCTGCTGTCCTTGCTCCTGTCCAGCCTGTTGTTATCATGGTCATGCAGGTGACCTTCCCGCGGGGTCTCATCTGATTCAGAATGGAAATCAAAGTCTGCCCTGACCTGATCTACTCTCTCTCTCCCTCACCAGCTCCAGCCCCTCGGGGCGCCTGGCGCTTCTCCAGAAAAGCCCAGCCGGCTTGGACCGGAGTCTTCATCCTTACCCGTGTACTTATCCGGGATGCCCAGGGCCTTCCCTGAGTCCGCCCACCTTCATTCTTTCCCTCTTGTTTTTTTAAAATGAATACAAATGGAAATATGTATATATCCTAAGGAAGATATATCCTATATCTTGCCTTTTGCATGTAATAATCTATTTTAGAGACACTTTCTTATTCAAACATGAATAAGTCCCCCCCTTTTTTTAAAAGAAAAGATGCATTGCATTCCATTTTCATATTAAAATGTATTCACTTAGTACCCCATTGATAGACATCAGGTCCTTTACAATCTTTTTCTAGAATCAACAATGCTGTCGTCAATCTCTTTGTGCAAACATCATTTTACCTGTGTGAAAATCTGTCTGTGGGGTAACTTCCTAAAAACTGGAGGCGCTGGTGCCCCTTCTTCCATGGTCGGTGTGCCTCTGTGCCTCCTCCCAGGCAGGGAGAGAAGGCGGGGGTTCTTCACTAGAGTTCACAAGCCCCGACATGGCCTGCAACCTTTCCAGCCCCGGCGGCTCTGTGCGCTCTTCTGGGCACCCGGAGGACTCCAGGTCTCCTATCCGCATCCTTGGAGAGCGACGTTTTACAGAAGGGGTCTATTAGGGAATAAAATCATTTCGAGAGGGTTTTCTGTTTTACAAAAAAAAAAAAAAAAAGCGTCCTGTGCAGAACAGCTCCAGTGTCCCGAGGACAGGCTTTCTGTAATCTGAAATAGCGAACTATCAGCCATAGGCTCAAACCTCTTTGGGTTATATGAGGAAGCTGCAAAATGCTTGGGGGGAAATTCTATTCTTTTAAAATTCCATTTTCCACTAACTTTTTTTAAAAGGGTCATTATTGCATTCTTTATTATTGGTGTGTGTGTGTGAAACTGTTTTGAAAAAAAATACATAGATTTCATTGTAGTGGGTTTACTTTAAATCTTAGAACGGAGACGCTTGGGTCAAGTCCATGAAATAAGTGCATGCATTTGATTTTCTCACAGCTTTGGAACAGGGATGCAAAAGATGTTTTTTTAAAGGAATTTAAAATATATAGTTCAGTATTCAGGGCCTAATAGAAAGATTGGCACATGGTACTATCTACTTTCTGTACATTCTCCTTTCCCCCCATCAGCCTGGAATTCGCGGTATTTCATAGAACTGGTCATCATGTGCGACTGGGCCAGGGAGACAGAGCTCTGTGGTGACTCCAGATGAACCAGCCTTGACGCCAACTCTTGGGTCACCGAACCCCCGATCTGGCACGATCTTCATCTTCCTTCTGGCTGGGTCCCAGGACGCATGCACAAGATGATGAGGCTCCTGCCTTCGTCCTCATTTCCTCAACTATCTATAGGCCTAGAAACCCTGACCTATATCCCAGGAGTGCTATGTGGATAAACCAGAAAGCCATAATTAATTGTGAAGTAAACAATTATTGTGCTCATGCCATTTCCGGTTGGAGTTCCTGTCGGGAGAGAGAAGCAGCTTGCGCAACCGCAACCTTGCGCAACCGCAACCTTGCCCGGCCGGGTCCTCCTTTGAAGCACGCCAGGAACGCTTCCAAGCACGGTTCTTAAAAGTATTTGCGTTCACACTAGAAAGGTGTCTTGTTGTAAGTGACCACGGAGAGAACAAGGTCACTGTCTTCAAACACCAGGGGGGCTGCCAGAGCACTGGGGATCCGGATTTGCCCTACCTGCCCCCAGAGGGCAGAGCTAGGACCAGTGGAAGGGCAGCTATTAGGCTGAGCGGGAAGAACTTTATCAGCCAGAGCAGCTCAACCCTGACAGTATCTGCGTGACAAAAGGTGGCTCTTCTTCCTAGTCATGGGAAGGGTCAAGCAAAGGCTAGATGACTTTCCAGTTTTCAGATAATGGATTGCCTACCATGTGCAGGGCATTGCGAAGGTGAACCGGGGAGGAAGAACTGGGATCTTAGAGCGCTTTGGATATAGTTTCTTTTTCATTGCCACGGAGTCAATTCTAACTCCTATTGACCTCATAACAGGGGGCAATCCAAACTGAACCCAAACTCACTGCCAGGGAGCCAATACCGACTCAGAGCCACCTGATGGCGAGTCTAGAGGTTTCCTAGACTGTAACTCTTCACAGGAGTAGAAAGCCTTATCTTTCTCCTATGGAGCAGCTGGTAGTTTTGAACTGCTGACCTTTCCTTTGGCAGCCCAACACATAGCCACTATACCACCAGGGCTCCTCATAGAGGATTTTAGGGAAGATAAAACCCACCCACCCACCCAGCCAGCCAGCTATCCACTCAATGAATATATATTGAGCACCTATTTGTGCTAGTGATCATAGCTCTGGGGATAGAGCCGTGAACAGAATAAACAAAGACTTTTGTTTCTTACAAGTAGTACATGAAACTGACTATAAGGAATCCTTTAAACATGAAGAACTGATCCTGAAATTAGGAAACATTTATATGAAACAAGTAAATTGGCCAATTGGAATGTAGTTGTTACCAAAAAACCTTACACATAGCAATCACATCATACTTTCATGACTTAGAGTAAATAAGGTGGTAATCCTGGAGCTGGAACACAGGACGTTTGAGGGAAAATATGTGGGAGTTTTTCTCTAGACTTGTCTGAAGACACCACCATCAACCGTCAATGAAGGAGTGAAGACAGCAGGCTGTCTGTCACAGCTCGGTGACCCTGCTGTTGAAATCAATCAACTCTTTCAAGCACCCCTGGCTCTTGGGCCAATTTTTATTTACCGTTAGGTTTTCACATAAATGTAACTTTCTCAGGAAAGCCTCAGACCATGTACTGCTCCTGATCACACCTGTAACTTATTAACGGCTGGTTTCTTTGGTGCTGCGTGACCCCTTAGACTGTAAGCTGCACGAGGGTATCCGCATTGCCAGTCTGATTCACCATCATCTCACACAGGAGCACTTGGCACATATTCATTAACTGACCGAATGACTGTGATTTCCCAGGAAGATGGGTCCTGTAAGGAAAGGAGGCTCTGAGCAAAGGGAGGCCTCGTGTTTCTCGAGTTCTTGGCGATCTCATGCCCACAGCAGTTACTTTCTTGTAACAAATGAACCGAAAATGAGCTATGGGACTTTGGAGATGAGAAAGCAGTCGAGGAAGTGGTGATGGAAGAGGGGTCACCTGGCTTGAGTTTTGAATCAAAGATAGAATTTGGCATGTGGAGCAGAGAAGTAGAGAGGAAAAGGTTATTATAGGCAGAGATGGACAAGTTTGGAGTCCATCCAGGGCAGAGATGGAAAATAACGTGGGGAAGCAGGCTGGAATCCCAGGGGACAGGCAGGATAAAGAGTTTGGACTTAATCATCTGTTGGCAGGCTTCGCCCTAGAGAGCACCCTGCCTTAATGGGTGGGGGGGAGCAGTGTCTTCTGTAGTGTTCTAAAAGGAATTGCATAAACAATGACGAGGACTGAATAATGCCAGGAGAAGCCAGTTGGCTGTGTCCCCAAAGGCCCTCACTGTGTGGCTTTACTTCAGTGATTTGGCATGGGCCAGGAATTTTCCCATCAGGCTCAGAAACCTGATTTTCGAGCACTCAAGGGTGGATCCAGATTCAGAAGGCGAATGTCTAGAAGCAGAACCTTCATTAGCCAGAGTGTACAGGGGAAAGTGGGATTGCTGAAGGCATCAGCGATACGAGTCCTATGACCAGAGAATGCTGGCTTGTCTGTGCCGCATGAGCCGGTATATACTATAACCGAGTGGTAGATTCTTTGCTTATGATAAGAACTGTAACTGTTGAAGGAGACTCAGATTCTGTGACTGGTGCATTCGTTTCCTGTAGGTAAAGCTACACAGGAAGCCAAACCATAATCAGGTTGCTTGATAAACTTGACATTAGGACAAGGGAAAATCACGAATAGATGTTTAGAGGCATCAGGCCTGGAACTCTATAATAGCAAGATACTTGATACCAGAAGTGTCTTGGTCATCTTCTTGACCAGAGCATCCTCTGTCCTGGATAGTATTGGATGGGCAAGGCCAAGGGTCACTTGCCTGACTTCCTTTTCCTGTCCTCTCATGGCTAATCTCCTTTAGCCATATTACTATTTTCAACCACATTTCCTCAAGTTTTCCCTGATTTGAGAACCAGTCTGTTTCTATAATAAGACTGAGCAAATCTCTGCTCTAATCTAGTAGGTACTGATGTCCTAGTTTAACTCTCTGGAGACATCTCTGTTCTAAACTGTACAGGCTCACTCATTGTCTAACCCTAGTACTGACAACCCTTTCCAGCCCGGAGATTCCAGGCCCCAGGTGGCTTGGAGCAGTGTTATTTAACACGATCAGGGTTTCATAGACGAGGTAAAACCTAAATGGCAATAACCCCTCGATTCCATTTATGTGCTTCCTTGGCATCTAAACACATGCTCCACCATCCTAAAAACACAGGAGGTGTATAGGGAAGGAACTGGAGTTGGTGGCCACGCTATTAATAAGAAATAGAAGCAGAGCTTAGCCCCCAGGCTTCTAGCTTGTACACCCTATTGGCTTTACCATGAAAAAGAAGAGACTTCAATTAAATCCCTCCTCCACTGAAAAGAAAAGTCAAATAGCACTGTTATTGAATTTGTCCACTTGAAGGTCAGGCACAGAACTCAGATATTGGGGCTTAGAGGGAAGCTGTGTTTAATATTTCTAGTATCGGAACCAGGGTTTGATTAACCGTGTATGTGCCCAATCCCATTCCCCAATTCCATGAGGCAGAAGCTCAGGATTAGAAAGACACCTGGGGGCTAAAGTGGGAGCAGAGACGAAAGCATAGACTGAAGGCCCATCAGTGAGCTCAGAATTGGAAAACAGTGGCCCAGTGGCCCTAAGGGATATTGCCACTGTTGTTGTTGTTAGATGCCATCGAGTGGAATCCAACCAATAGCAACCCTACAAACAACAGCATGACACACTGCTCAGTCCCGCTCCATCCGCACAGTTGTCCCTGTGCCTGAGCCCATTGTCGCAGCCACGGGGTCCGTCCATCTCATTGGGGGCCTCCCTCTTTTTAGCTGCCCCCCCTACTTCACCAAACATACTATCTTCCCCCAGGGGCTGCTTTCTCCTGACCACATGTCCAAAGTATGTAAGACAGAGTCTTGCCAACTTGCCTCTAAGGAGCACTCTGCCGCACTTCTTCCAAGACAGCTGAGTTTGATTTTTAGCAGTCCATGGTACTTTCGAGATTCTTCTCCAATACCCCAATTCAAATGCATTGATTCTTTGCCAGGCTTCTTAATTCATTGTCCAACTTTCACATGCAGATGAGGAAATTGAAATTACCATGGCTTGGGTCAGGTGTACCTTAGTCCTCAAAGTGACATCCTGTTCTTCAATACTTTAAAAAGGTCTTGTGTGGCAGATGTACCTGATGCAGTGTGATCTTTTGATCTCTTGACTGCTGCTTCCATGCGCATTGATTATGGATCCAAGCAAGACGAAAATCCTTGACAACGTCAACCTTTCTCTGTCTATTATGATGTTACTTCTTGGTCCAGTTGGGAGAATTACAGTCTTTTTTACATTGACTCATAATCTAGACTGAAGGCTGTAATTCTTGCTCTTCATCAGCAAGTGCTTGAAGTCCCCCTTCCTTTTGGCAAGCAAGGTTGTGTCATCTGCATATCACAAGTTGTTAGTAAGCCCTTGTCCAATCCTGATGCCACATTCTTCTTCATCTGATCTAGCTTCTCTGATGATTTGCTCAGCACACAGATTGAACAAGTGCGGTGAGGGGTCACAACCCTGACACACACCTTTCCTGACTTTGAACTGTGCAATATTCCCTTGTTCTTTTCTCACAACCGCCTCTTGATCCATGGACCGGTTCCACATGAGCACAGAGAAGTGTTCTGGTCATCCCAGTCTTCTCAAGGTTATCCACAGTTGATTATGTTACACGCAGTCAAGTGCCTCGGCATAGTTAATAGAACACAAGCAGACATCTTTCTGGTATTCTCAACAGTCAGCCAAGATCCATTTGACATCAGCAATGATATCCTTTGTTCCAAGTCCTCTTCTGAATCCAGCCTGAGCTAAGCCACAGGAAAGGCCTCTAAACATCTGATTGGATGGCTCCGCTCAGCCTCAGAAGTCTTTCTAGAATCAAAATGCCTTTTCCTCTGGACACTGCGTGGTATCTGTAAACAACTCCTTACTTCTTGCTTCCTTACCCCAGACTTCAAGGAAACCACCTGATGGTCACAACCATTATCTCACACCTACTCTATGCTGGGCTTCAGGCTAGACATGTTGACACATTGGTGTGCTCATAACAAACGTGAAGATTCTGTGACTACCTTCATCCCACACACACCCAAAATCCTGACTCTTAGAGATTAAGTAATTTCCCTAAGGTTACTCATTAGGTATCCGAAGGAAATGCAGTTTTTAATCAAGTCGGCTTGGTTTGGAAACTCAAGCCTTTCCCACTGGGCCCTGCTGGCTCTCAGTGCATTGGCTTTCACAGTGAGATGTTCCAATTCAGGCCTCTGGCACGGTGACTTCTCTTTTGTCCTCAGTCCTGCTGGTTAGTGTGATGGGAACAAAAGACACTCTGACCTCAGAGAGAAGGTACATGTTTTCAGTATGTGCAAGGGCCAGACTGCCTGGGTTCAAATCCAGACCCCACCAGGCACAAATGGGGTGACCTCGGGCAAGTCATCCTTTCTGGGTCTGTTTTCTTAGAGGCAAATGCAATAAAAGTATACACTTCACAGAGTTGTTGTGAAGGTTCACTGTGTGACTATAAGGACCTTACTTAGAAAAGCATCTGCCACACAGTAAATGCTCAATAAAATTAGGCAATAGGATAGAGTTTGTATCTTTGGGTTAAACTGAGGTCTCCTGATGACTGGGACTTGGGAGACACCTGGGCCTCATTTACTCCGTCATTCTAATCCATTGCTTGAGGTGGGTTACTTTCTAAATGGGTCATCAAAACCATTTTAACAGATCCCTACTGCTGTATACATGCCAGACTTCTTCCAGGACTCCAGGGCCACCTCATGGTTGGTGGCCACAGATTGTCACGGTGCATCCTCCCTGCTAGAACTCCGTGTGTATAAAGCAAGGGAAGACGTGAGGCGGTAGACAAGAATAAGATATAACAGAGCCAGGTACCATTACACCTTCCCACAATAATAGTAATAGTAAACAATACATTAGTCCATGTGCCAGCTGCAAAGATCTGGGGATACACTCAGGGGTATGTCTGCACTTGGCAGAGGCCATTTCTACATAGGGGTTTGGATGTGGTGCAAATATAGCCAACGGGCTAGCCGAGCGTGTGTGTGCTTGCATATGTGTGTGTGTGTGTTTGGTGTGTGTCTGTATGTGTGTGCGTGTGTGTTTGGTGTGTGTGGTGTGTGTTTGTATGTCTATGTGTGTGTGTGTCTGTATGTGTGTGTGTTTAGTGTGTGTATGTTGGTGTGTGCATGTATGTTGGTGTATGCATGTGTGTGTTGGTGTATGCGTGTGTGTGTTGGTGCATGTGCGTGTGCTGAGGGAAAAAGTGAGGGGCTCTGTTCCATGGAGGGCACGGCAACCCGTGTCCCCAGAGAAAATACGTGCACACTGTGGAAGGAAGCCAACAATGAACAGCTAACTAGAAAGCAAGAGAAAGGAAGGGAAGAAGGGAGGGAGAAAGAGAAAAGGAAGAGAAAGAGAGAAAGACATCCCTGTTTAAAGTGACTGCACCTTTACCAGAAACACACTGGTCTTCAGAAGCCCGCCCCCACCCCCACGCCCAAAGCCCATTCTCTGAATTCTTCGCAGCTCAGTCTTCTCCAGCAAGGACCTCCCAGAGGCCCCAGCTGGCAGGAAAGGGTGGGGCAGGCTCAGCTGTCTGTCCACGCAGACAACTGCAGACCAATTAAAATCATGCATTAGCTAATTAAGGGCTGCCAAGTGCCCAGTGCTATGAGGTATCACATAAATGCCACGTAATGACAGCCTTGGGCAAAGGCATTCCATGATTTGGAATTGGATGAATTAGACAGCCGGACGAAAACAAACAGGACCACATACCTGCAAGACAGAGTACTGTCAAGTGGAACTTTTGCTAGAGTTCGATTCCATGGAGATCCATGACACCTTCTCAGGGTAGAGCGCAGTGTTGGGTCTTGCAGGGGCCACAGCTTTAAGGCGGACGCTTCTCCATCTCCACGGCCATTTCTCATGTGCACCCACAGTCCATCTCATTTGGACAGCTCCAGTCATCTCTTAGCTGATAATTTTGTGTCTTAGCTCACCTCAGACAGGATCTAGCCCCCCGCCCCAAAATCCTTGGTTACATAAATCTCTGGTTCAGTGATTGCAGCCAATAGACACCAAGCAGGCACTGATTTTGGAGGTAGCATGGCCCTACGACCGCTGACATAAGCTCATAATTCTCACCAATATTTAGAACTCCTGCAGATGAGTCCAAATGAAATGTTTCAAGTTTTTCTCTAATGCCATCCCCTTCGTCAACTCTAGCCACCAGGTTTATGGGTCTGCAATTCCATCAAATGGTCTTCCTTCTTGCCCTGCCTTCCTCGAGTCTGGGATGCCAGCCCTTCCGTCTTTGATTAGAGAACGATTTCTCACCTTTCAAAGCCCACCTCAAATGCCACTTCCTCTCTAACATGTTTCATGTTCCTTGTAATGGGATGGCTTTTAACCCCACCTTATCCCATAGCACTTGATTTATCCTTCTTTTGCGCCACATAGTTTTTCTTCTGCAAGTTCCCTGGGGAATCCGTGCTGGGATTGACCTTGTCTTCCCTTCTTTTCCACAACGTAACCTGGCACAGGACTCATGTGGCGTGAATTGTACGGAATGGAATGGAGGAACTACACCCAGGCCAAGGTGGCGAGTGCCAGGTGAAATGCCACAAAGCTCAAAGACAGAGCTACAAGTGGAACAGAATTCCAGTTGGAGTAGAGATGCAATCTACTCTGAACAGGAAAGATGGGAAAGGTTTCGTTTAAACATGCCCTGATTTCTCTGTGAGCCGTCTCCCTCCTGTACCTCTGCCGAGCCTACATTGTGGGATGCACCGCTCTGTATGACAGTGGTCCGTCAATTCGTCTGATTTACCTTTTAGACTAGGATCTAGTTGATAAATCTGCTTGAGGACAAGATCCAGCTTTGAATCCCTAGTATTCTTGGCATGTCTCGGGGGCTCAACAACTACTGGGGGGGGCGGGGGGCAGAAAGAGAGGGTTGTATGGAGGGGAGGGAGCCAGGGCTTGTTTCTGTAGAGATGGAGGAAGGTCAAGGCTACAGAAAAAATGATCCTATAGGGTACAGTCCTATGTGGGGACTGGCATATTTTCTTGGCAGATTAGATCAATGCAATGAAGGTGCTTTCTAGCTACATGCTGCTTTCTGTAAGTGCTGATTGACGCGGTGTAAGTAAGCAACAACAAGCAGCCTCTATTCCCAGATCCCGTTGACTCCCCCCTCCCCCACCCCCTAGCAATTGTGGAATTGGTGCTGTGACGATAATTAGGAGGCGGTTGGCAGCTGCACTCCACCTCCACCCTGACAGAGGACCATTGTGATGGCTGGAGGTTTCACTAACAGAAACATCGGTCGGATGGCCACTTAAGTAGAGATAGCTTTTTAAAGTGCAGAAATAAATAAAACACTTGCCCATGAGGCTAAGGTTTCTTTTCCCCCCTGGCCTCTCTATAAATAAGCGAGATTAGGAGCCGGACTCTCGCTTTGTTCTGCCCCCAGCTCAGAGCAGCCCAGCACAGTGGAAGGAGCAGTGGCCATGGGGTTTCTGAAACACCGGCATTGCACTACCCATTGAGCAAGGTAAGCATGGGTTTACTTGGGCTTACTTACAAATTTGTAGTGAACAGATCACATTCTCCCATCCTGCTGTAAGTATGATCGACATCTGTCTCTCTCCCAAACCCACAGCACCTTCCAAACAGAATCAAAGCCTCTTTACAAATATACAGTCCCTGACCGGGACAGGGTACTCAGTCAGCAAGGGAAGCAAGGGCTTCCTTGTGGTTGTTTACTGATCTGTAGTGACCCGTTGTTGTATCACTGCGGATTAGTAAGTAAGCACAGGTAAGCCCGTGCTGACCTTGCTCATTGGGTGATCAGCCTCCTCTGAGAACACACACAACTCGTAGTTGTGCCATTTACAAGACACACAGCTGACTGCAAATACTTTAATCACCGAACCTCATTTCCCTCATGGGCTGTTTATTTATGGAAATAAAGATGTCTTCTTCTCCTGAGGCTTAAATAACATATGCCAGAAATAGCTCAGGACAGCACCTGGCAGGCAGAGAGCTCCAAGTAAATGGTAGCCATCGATCAGGATGATTAAAACAAAACAAAACAAAACAAAAACCACAACAATTTTGGGTAAGGATTCAACAGCTTAGCTAAATAGATGGCGGTTATTGGATATTTCAGGAACCGATTTGAATGCTCCAGTGGTCTGTTGGGGCTGTATTTCCTTGGGACTCAGATTTTATGCCTTTCCGATGCGTGGGCTTATCTGTTACATAGAAGACGATAGAACTCACTCGCTCTGCCATCGAGTTGATTCCAATTCATAGCAACCCCAGAGGACAGAGGAAAATTGCCCCTGTGTTTCTGAGGCTGTAACACTTTCAGAGAGTAGAAAGTCTTGTTTTGCTTCCACGGAGTGACTGATGGCTTAGAACTGTTGACCTTGTGGTAGCATCCCAATGAGTAACCACTATACCGTCCAGGGTCCTAAAGGATGGTATAGTTATGTTGTTTTTCAGTAGTCATGAGATTCTCTACTGGACCCTGTTATCTTCAGTTTGGTTTGGTTTTCTACTATCCTAGGTTCTAGGTATTTGGATGAAAAACCATCTTCTTTATTAGAATATCTTTATGAGCATGTTTTTGAAAGAGTTCTTGGAAGGTCCCAGTTCTAAATGGACCGCAGTTAAAGCTGTGAATAAAAATATGTGGGAGACCCAATGCCCATTAGGAGCAGAATGGACAAAGAAACCATGGTACATGCATACAGTGGAACGCTACAACCCCAACCAAACTCACTGGCATCGAGTTGATGCCGACTCATAGCAACCCTATAGGACAGGGTAGAGCTGCCCCTGTGGGTGTCTGAGGCTGTAACTCTTTCCAGGAGTCGAAAGCCTCATCTTTCTCCCAGCTGTGTTGGTTTTAACTGTTGACCTTGTTGCTAGCAGCTCAACTGCTAACCCACTAGACCACCTGAGCTCCTTCATGGAATGCTCCTCATTGCTGAAAACCAGTCATAAAATGACAAAGCACCACATGGCATGGATGGACCTGGAGAGCATTAGGCTAAGTGAAGTTAGTCCATCACAGAAGCACAAATATTGTATGAGAGCACTGTGTTAGTCTGGGTAGACTAGAGAAACAAATTCATAGATACATGTGTAGAAGATAGAGCTTTATATACAAGAGCAACTGAATTTTGAGAAAATGTCTCAGCCCAGTCCAGATCAAGTCCATGAGTCTGATATTAGCCCATATGCCTGATATCAATCTAGAAAGTCCTCTTCAGACTCACGAGACACATGCAATGATGCTGAGTGCAGGGAGATCACAGGCCAGCGGGTGGGAAGTCTTGCGGATCCAGTGGCGTTATAAGCATCTCAGCACTGGCAGGGGTCTCCACGTGGCTCCCCAGCTCCCAGGGCTCTGGCTGCATCAGGGTAGCCCCATGTGGCTTCTCGTCAGGAATGGCTCCCAGAGAGTCAGCCTGTGTCCTGCCTCCAGTGAGCTACTTATCTCCTTAGCGCCTCCAAATGAGGTCATCAAGCTGCGACCTGATTGACAGGCTAAACTCCACCCCTTCACTCTTAAGCCTCAAATGGACAACAGATTACGTAACTACCACAACCACTGTCACAAGGGAAAAGAAACTCAGACACAGTCTGTGGAGGTTACCAAGGGAGAGAAGACAGGAGAGGGAAGATGGAGCGGCAGACTAGAGAGGAGTTTGTCATTCCCACCCAGGGGGAGAGAAATCAAAAGAGGGAGGGGAGGATAAGGCAAGCCCTGGGCAGGGATGGGTGTGCGTGTGGGTGGTTTGACAAGGAGCTTAAACTATGGAACACAAACTTGATGGTCAGAAGTGTAACCCCCCACTAAGGGCATGTGGCAGACCACCCCAGAAACACAAAATCATTTAGCAGAAAAAATGGCTACATACCTTGTCCTCTTTTCCACATCAAGGGTCCCAGGATGTCTTCATTTCAGGCTTTCAAAGAGGCTTTCTTTAGAAGGAGGGATTGGTGTGTCAAGTGCCGCCACCACAAGAGCTTGGGTTGTGTCCTCCGTAGCTGGGGGCCCAGGGACTGAGTCTGACTCCTGCCTCAGAAACGCCTGTGCCAAGAACAGGCCTGGCTAGTGCTCTGACCGCAGAGCACAGCAGAGTTGCTGGTGTTTTATGATGGACCAGTATGCCCAGAGCTTGTTTAGGTAAAGTGCTCCCAGGAGCCAGTGTGGGGCCCTACCGGAGAGGTCCCTTCGAGCCAGCTCATAGGGTATGTAGGTGTACCCGGATGAGTCACATGGTCAACTTGCATGACTGTTAACAGAAAAGCTGGAGGTTCAAATCCACCAAGGGGCACCTTGGGGGAAAGGCCTAGAGACCTAGTCCTAAAAAGGTCAGGCATTGAAACCCCTAGGGGGCACAGTGTGAATCTCCATACACACGCGGTGTGACTCGCACACACATGGGCTCTCCATGGGCTGGAGTCAACTCAAGGCCAACTAGCTTTCAACACTGGCCCAGCAGAGGTGGTGCTGACGGTAGGCCCAGCGAGAGGGTCACCGCCGACCTGAACAGGGTGTTATTGCCCATTTTGAGGGAGCCTTAAGTGGGAGACCACCAGGATTGGGGGTAGAGAATCTTTGACACACTCACAATAGAATTACACAAGAGAAGGTCAGATTTGGACAACTGCTTGGCCTAGAGATTGCGACACCATCTTACTGGGGTCCCCATGAATGCTAGCGCTTTCTGCACACGCTCTCTCTCCTCCCTTTCACCCCTTGTCCTGAGGGGTCAGAAACCCCATGTGGCAAGACGAGTGTAAGAAAGACATCTCATTTTCCACCTGCTGAATGACATTTCTCTCACTGCATGGATGGGGATGCTTTGCTTTCCTGAATGGAAATTATCATCATAAATGTGACATTATGTGATGGTAGGGCTTTGGGTTACTGTCGACTCCCAGGAGTTAATACCTAAGAGCAGAGAAAGGTCTCTCCCCGCTCCACCACTGGGTAAACCTGAAGGGTCCGTGAGAGATAAAAATAGTGTTTTTATTATATTCCGTGAGCTTGGGTTGTTGGTGTATTGGCCACAGAATGAGCCAATGAGCAGATGGATTAAGGAGATGAAGGAATGAGTGGTGTGTGTTGTTTTTCCAAAATAGGAGGCGCTGTGATTCAAACTGGCTGCCTTTGAAAATGTAATTCTCCTGATGGTTTTTTATCTTTGCAAAGATATGTCGTGTGTGTCCAGATGCTTATGAAGTGAACCACTGTCTGTTTGGGGCTTCCCCTGACCAACAGTGCTTTATATAAGAGGGTCATCAGCTCCCCCTAACCTTCTCGGACTCGCTCACTGCCTCTGTGACCTGGACAAAACCTCAGGCAGCCGACCTGCTGAGCACGCGCTGACGCAGCCCCTCACTGAGGGCACCCGAGTTCCAGAGTTGGATGCCCCCTTGTGTCCAGCACACTCTTGTGGTGACGGTGAAAGTGCCTGAGTTCAGAGAAACGGTGCCTTCGAGGGTGGGTGTTGGCCTGAGCCACGGTTTCTTTGGACGGAGGCTGCGCAGCCCCAGGAACCTGCTCAGTGGGCCTGCAGAGCTGCCTGGTCTATCCGCCTGATGCAGAATCTGCCCCACGTCCACCTGAGAAGGCGCTTCCCAAAGCACTCTAGGTGATAGCAGGCTGCGCAAAGGTGAGCCGTCTTGTTATCGTGGTTATGAGCAGTTGCTGAGAGCAAACATTTGCGTCAGTTCTCTTAAAAGGTTACCGACAGGGATGAGTCCGCTGTTATCCAATGATCTCCCGATCACTGGGATTCCTCCAGAATCCCAAAGGGTCAGAAGCAACCCTCACAACCCAGACAGTCAGTGGTCTCCAGCCGATTCCTCAGAGGGCACGTCTTTCTCCCCGCCTGCTTCCGCCCATCCAGAAGCAATTTGGCTTCACATTGTGCCCGTTCCATCCTGCAACTGAGGCAGAAACTTGGGCCTGGCCTGAGTCTTTTGAGTGTGGGAAATGATCAGAAACAGCTGTCCCCGGATTACTGCCAGCAGCCTTGTTAGGGTTCCGCCTTTCAGCTTGTGGCAGCAATTGTGTGCTCGATGAATGTCTTTCTAAATTCAATCACCCCAAAATAAATACATTGCAGCAGCCTCATTAGACAAAATTGGATGCATGGAGAGGATGGAGCTGACTGATAGGAAATGAGGACGAAGGAAATTTCAAAGCTGCGCGCAGCCAACAGCCCCGCAGAAACCTTTCTTTGCTCTCCTTCAGCTTCCATACATCCTCTCTCTCTTAAAGAAGTGTGTGTGCGTGTATGTGTGCATGCGAGCCCACGTGATCGCTTGTCTTATAGATCGATAGAGGCATTTTACACGATATACACTGAAACAATAGCTATTTACATTAAGGGAATAGTCATATCAAATAGCTAAATGTGCCGATTCATTTACAGACAGCATCTCATGAATGGCACTTAGCAAATCTTACCCAGCTTGTTCAGTAGGTTATCCAGATATGTTAAAATCTAACTACAAGATAGACCGTACGTATGTTGTTAGATGCCGAGGGGTGTTAAGTTGAATTAATTCATGCATTTTACTGCGGGAACCCTACTCTGTCTCCACGATGCCCCTTGCTGGTCACTAGATAAGATCATGCAGCAGTCAAGGTGCTGGGGGAGGGGGCGGTGGGGTGGGGTAAGACTGACATGGGTAACTGCCCTGAGCGGTTCAGAGTGATAAGCGACACAAGAAAGAGGCACCAGCAGGTCCACGGAAGAGAAGAGGGATTTTTATCTCTGATTTGGAAGGAGTACAGCCAGAATGCTCCTTGGAAAGGAGGATGGTGAGAACACCACCAGTACATCTCTGACGGAAACAGCACCCTTCAGGCAGGAGGAGGCGGTCCTGGGGCTGGGTCTTGCGGTCTGTGAAGAGTTTCAAAGCCAAGGCCCCTCTAGCCTTCATGAATGAGGCTCAAAATGAAAAGAAGAGCATGCATTGGGAGAGAGTACAGACGCTCACAGGGCAGCCCTAGCTGAGCTTGGGCATGTGGTGAGAACTGCGAATGCTGGGTAACGAGTGTACATGTTTTTTTTTCTTTCCCTGTAGGCTCTTGGGGGCCACTGCAGGGGTGAAGGGATCAGAATGGTGTCCCAGGATATTTAACCCATAACTGACTATGGCTACAGTGGGAGGCCCTGGAGATGGAAGTCTACTTCAGAGAGCATTAAAAGAATTCAGGCCAGGGCACCAGGCATCAGAAGACTCAAAACAAACAAGCATATCAATGCAAACGAGGGAGGCCAGAGTGGCGACCCATAGCCCATCTGTAGACAATTGGACATCCCTTACAGAAGGGCCATAAGGAAGGTACGTGAGAGCCAGGGTGCAGTAGACACAGACAAAACACACAACATTCCTCTAGATCTTTAACACTTCCTCCCCCCAACTATCATGACCCAGTTCTACCTTACAAATCCGGCTAGATTGAAGCATGTACACCAGTACAGATAAGAGCTCTGGACACACGGATCCAGGACAGATAAACCCCTCGGGAACGGTAATGAGAGTAGCAGCGCCATGAGGGTAGGGAAGGTGGGGAAGAATGGGGAGAAAAGAGGAAGTGATCGCAGTGATTGATGTATAACCCCCTCCCATGGTGTAAGATATGAAAATAATAATGATTTATAAGAATAATTTATCAAGGGGTCATGAGGGTGGGAGGATGGGGAAGGCAGTGGGGGGGAGAGGAGCTGAAACCAAGGGCTCAAGTAGAAAGAAAATGTTTTGAAAATGATGATGGCAACATAGGTACCAATGCGTTTGATACAATGGATGGATAGATTGTGATAAGAGCTGTAAGAGTCCCCAAATAAAATGATTTCTTTTTTTTTTTTAACAATTTATTGGGGCTGATACAATTCTTTTCACAGTTCATACATATACATACATCAATTGTATAAAGCACATCTGTACAGTCTTTGCCCTAATCATTTTTTTCTCTTTTCTTCTTTTACATTTTATTAGGGATAAAATGATTTCTTTAAAAAAAAATTTTTAAATCAGGCCAGGGATAAACCACGGGCCAAGGCAGGATGGTGACACATCAGCAGGAGAGAAACAGACATGAATTATTGAAAGGGGGAAATCAATGAGTTTGGCACCGTGGATGCTTTGGGCTCGCTGCGGTCCTGTGGCGTGAGCTTTATTTGTCTAGGTTGGGGCTATGTGGGAAAGCAGGGTGTGGGTCCGGGCCTCAGGGGGAAACAATCTGAGTGAGGTGGCTCCCGAAGCTTTCATGAGGGGGTGTGTGCAGCGGAGTAGGCAGGGTTCAGGGACCCAGCAAAGGCAATGAAGCATCCAGAGATGACAACAGCGGCCAGTGAGCTGTGAGCACTCCTCAGGGGATGCGGACGGCAGCGTGTGACTGTCTTGCAGTGAGAGCTGCGGCCACGGAAGAGGAGCTGCCCAGAAAGTACTGAGGTCTTGGAGGGACAAACCCAGGAGCAAGCAAGCCATCCTACTACTTCCCTTCTGATTGTCTTTGAATCCCTGCATGGTCAGGCTCAACTGATGGGTGACTAGATAAAGCCATTATGGCGCCAGCTTCTCAGAGCACAGCACACGGAGAAGTGGGCAGAAACACACAGGGAGGGGAGAGGCCCCGGAGGAGAAAACGAGACCAGCCAACACGCAGCACAGGCTATACCACATTGGGCCGTGTTTTAGGCAATATTGAATGTCATAGAGCTGCTTAAATTCTGCGAGTTTCAGACCCCATTCGAATGTGATAGTTATCACCCACGTGGTAATAAAGCTAGTAATAAAACCTAAGTAAGGAAGGATGAAGACCAGGCGTGGGCACCTAATTGAGCAGAGGAAGCTCAGTTTATCTGTAGAACGAGATTAATTCCTGCTGTGCCTTCTCGGAAAATCATTATGAAAATAAAGTGAGATAAAAGATGGCAGACTTTTACAAAATTAATTTTGAGTATAAATCACTAGAAAAATATGAAAGAATGTTATTGTCATCTGGGATCCTTGGTATGTGTGTGTGTGTGTGTGTGTGTGCGCGCGCGGCAATCACCCGCTACCAGCACGGCGTGTGGTCCAGAGGACTGCTCAATTCATTTCTGGTGTCTTCCAGACAACTTGAATTGGGTCCCAAACACAGCTTTCTTTCTTGAGTCTCACACAATTTCTCTCAAGCGCCTTTGGTTCGGTGAGACTTTCAGCCCTGTCAACATATTCTCCTTCTCCAATATCGGGGAGAGGGGAAAAAAATCAGACCACTCAGAATTAAAATAGTTGGGCTATATTAAACATCATTCCACCAAGGACGTTTTCTTCTGTTTTAAAATGAGATGAGGCGTAATAGGTCTGCCCAGGCCTCCAAGGTCTGAGGGAGCATGGGCCTCCTCACCTCGCCCGACTGGGTCCCTGTCCCCTGAACTGTGATTCGGATGAGGTGGCAGTTTGAAAGATGAAAAGCCCTTCAAAGCTGCCTGAAATCCCCAAATCCCATGAGTGAAAACGACTTGGTGGTTGTTCTGTAATTGCTTTTTCTTAGCCTGGCCCCCGGGGACCGGCCCTCGAGGAGATATTAGTCTGGTTCCACCTCTCAGACTTAGGATTTTGCTGCCAGTTCTTTGCTTTTGCTGCAGTATGGTAAATGAAATGCAGGAGGAGAGCTCCCTGCTGAGAAGTCATTTGAGGGAAATCCAGTACATCGCTCGCTTCAGCAAGTGTAGGGAGACTCTGGGGCTCTCAGGAGTGTCTGCCGGGCTGCTTGTGGACGTCAGCTTAAACCAGTGAAGCCAATCTCTCCTGAGCCGGGGGCCATTCCTACATGGTTAGGGGGTCTGCTGGCTACAGGTCTATCCCAGGGGTCTGTGAATTATAATGCCTTTCCATGCTGACAATGAGCAATCTGGGGAAAATGTCTAAGAGGTCGAAGCCCTGACAGGTGGACGGCACAGAGAAGAGATGACTCGCGTGGAGGGCACCTGCAGGAGGGCCCCCAGGTCTCGTCACGTGGCCATTTGAGCAGTAGGAGAGGACAGTATCTTCCAGAGAGCAGCGCTGCTCTGTGCGGTCGGCCGGGCAGCAGTGCGGCCATCCCCTAGAACGGGGGTCGGCAAACTCTTAAGATGGGAGAGCCAATCCTGTTGCTCACAACAATTTAAAAATTATTCAAGAGCCCTGAATGTATTTTTACTAACAGATGAAATTGCCATGATCTGAGTATATCCTTTAAATTGCTTCAGTTGTACTTCAGAGCCACAGGTTCGTAACAGAAAGAGCTGCACGTGGCTCGAGAGCTGCAGTTTGCCAACCGCTGCTCTGAAGCTTCTCAGAAACACACGGTGTGGGCCTCCTCTCCAACCTGGTGGGGCCAGGTATGGACGGATGGGTCCCTGAAAGCTGTGCCTTATTGAATGTGTTAGTCTGGGCTGACTAGTGAAACAAATTCATAGACACTCATGTGTATAAGAGCGAACTTTACAAAGAGCAATTATACCTTAAGAAAACCTCCCAGCCCAGGCCAGATCAAGTCCATAAGTCGATATCAATCTATAAAGTCCTCTTCAGACTCACGCAACACATGCAATGACGCCGAATGAAGGGACATCACAGGCCAGTGGGTGGGAAGTCTTGTGAATTCAATGGCAGTGGAAGCATCTCAGTGCTGGCAGGGTCTCCATGTGGCTCCTTCAGTTCCAGGGCTCTAGTGTAGCTCCATGTGTCTTCTCACAGGACTTTCTCGCAGGGAGTGTATGTGTGTCCTGCCTCCAGTATGCTATTTATCTCCTTAGCACCTCCAAATGAGGTCATCAAACTGCGACCTGATTTACAGAATACACTCCACAAGTTGACACCAGATTATATAACTACCACAATGAAGCACCAGGTGTGATAGGTAGGTTTATTGTGTCCACCTGGCCAATGAACACATGTGGAATTAATTGAAGGACAGAGAGATAAATAAATGGCTTGGTGAGCTGAGCCTCTCTTGTCTCTTGCTCTTTGATGATCGGACCAGAGTGTGGCTGTCTTAGCTGGTTCTCTGCTTCAACTTGTGAGCTACACTAGCCTGTGGGACACTCAACCCATGGACTGTATTGCTGTAGTTTGAGGTTCCTTCAAGACCTGCTTCGCCACACTACTGGTATATATATCACTTGATCTGGGGACTGTTGGACCCTGTCAAGTGGCTGACTGTTAGTGACCTGCCTTGCTGTTTGATGCCTGTGGCTGATTGCCTGAGTTGCTCTACAGAGGACTCAGCTGTCTGCTTCCTTGACTTGCACCCAGTGGTCCTCGAGATTTGAAGGACTGGGGAACTTCAAGGAGGCGTCCTCCACGTGGGGACTCAGCAGATGGGCTTGGGGCTTTCACTGCCACCCATTGTGGATAAGTCGTTGCTTTACTTGGTCGGTGTTGCTTACCTTCTCACGGCAGAGTTGTTATCTCACCCCTACCGCCTCCAAGAAGCAAAGCCCCTGCAATCTCCATTCTTCCAATTCCAGTCCACGCGGGAGTTTTCAAAGGACCCCAACTTCCAGCCTAAGCCCTACCCTTCAACTTCAAAGTTTCAGAAGTTCCTTCTAGGTCTTTTTCTTCCAGGTTCAAAGGTCATGTCGAATCCCCAGGGTCCCGCTTTGCTTCTCATTGAAAACTTTGTTCTCAATTTGTGTTCTACCTTATTCTTAAATTCCAGAAGCAGTAGGTCACCTGACAAAATTTTGTTTCCTAATCTTTATATCTCTGGCAGCTTCTCATGGCACGTCCATGATAGTCTGAAGAGGGGATCCCCATTGCACTTCCAGTTTCTGGAAACAGCTCCATTTCCCCATGCCTTCCCCCAAGGTGAGCACTGGGTGGGGCTGGGTAGGTGCTCAGGGACTCTGAGAAAGCTGCCAGGTCTTGGCGTGGAAACCAGGTACAATATTCTGACGAGAAAGTCCTGAGAAGAATGAGAGGTCCCCAGGAGTCATAAGCAAGGCACAAGCGGTTTTTCAGCACCATTCAAAAAATATTTACGTGGTGCCTACACAGCATACAGGATACACCTGAGGTGCTCAGGAACAGGACCATGATGTACACTGGCCTAGTTAAAAACTGGATGAGGCTCAGACGAAAACAAAGATCCCGGATTGGCAGGCCCTGGTTCCTAACGAGGCATGCCCCTGTGCACAAAGCAGACACCTTGACAGGAAACCTGCTAAACAAAGAAAATCCTTTTCCAGTGAAAATGCCCCGATGCTACACTGCTCGGTAGCCATGCTGTGAGTTTGGGCTTCCACAGAGAGCCCTTTGAAGCACTACTTTATGTATCAAGTCTCTGCATCCCGAACACTTCCAGCGCTGGGCATCTTGCTGTGCTTCTGTGATAATGGATGGAGGAGCAGCAGGATGGAGTTTTACCGGAAAATGTGAAGGAGACGCTTGGACGCGGGACAAGAGAGAACTTGTAAACATATTAGTCTTTGGGGAATTCTGCCTGCAAATGGCTTTGAAGAATGTAGACAGAGAAAAAGGAGAGACAAACAGGGGGCGGATGGAGAAGTCAGATTGAAGAGCAAACAAATATAATAGCTTTTTTCATGAATAAGCCTAATGACCAGAGGAGTCTCATTTGATGATTAGAAACTAGAGTTCAACTTTTAATATAAATCTTTGAATTTTATAGACACAGAATGTCTATCAAGCTCATCATCCATCCTCCCTGGGATGGCAACGAATCGGACTACCCGAGGGAGGTTCACGTAGCTGCGCATCACAAGACTGGTTTAGGAGCGAGGACTCAGGCCCAGGCCTACCTTTGCCATAAGCTCCTGCTTCCCAGGGCTCCTCGTTCCTCTCAGGAATCAGGCTTGCTTAGTAGATTTGGCTGGAGGTTCTAAAAGCGTGGTCCCTGAACCTACAAATACACATTCTGAAGAATCAGAAACGGGGTGGAGGCGGGGTGGAGAGGAAGGGCCGCGATGTGCTTTTAGCAAGCTGTTCGGGTGATTCTGATGCTGGCTCATGTTTCACTGGAGTCCAGAGACACCCTGGACTAGAAGACCCTGCGCTTCCACACATGAAGGAATGGATGGATATTCAAGTTTGGGAGTCATTAGACTAGATGATCCTTGTTTCTACAAATGAGGGAACCGATGTACGGGTAAAGGAGAGGTAAGTGATGGAGGCGGCTGCTGGTGGTCCGTGCCTCCAGCTCACAGCTGCTTGGCCACAGAGCAAAGCCTAGTAGAGTTTGTCTGTGTGGAGCTGTCTGAATCCCAGCTCCATCCTGCCCTCTCTCTGTGCCAGACGGCCTGTTGTCAGCACGCTGGGCACATGCTCAGGGTTCTACCAAAGCAGGTCACCCACCAGCATTAGTTTTGTTTGGAAAAAAATTTGTATAACATGTGTTCCAAAAATATTTCAGGGGCCTCATAGCAAAAACCAGAACTTTATTGAACCCACTTCTTAGCTTACACATCACGGGAAGGGACCAGCTCCCAGGGAAGGACAACACACGTGGGAAAGCAGAGGGGCAGCTTCTCCCTCTGTGAGAAAGACCAGCACGGCATTGGGCTCACGCGTGCCGACAGTGGGGAATGTGCTGCAGGACCGATGGCCGGCATCTCACTCTGTGGCATGTCGGGGCGTTAGGAACTGGAACAGACTCAATGGTACCTAGCAACAAAATTTTGTGTGTTGAGGTTTGGTGGTTTTCATTAACGTGTGTGTGTTCAGTTTTTAAATTTCAGGACAGGGATAGGGATACGGTGTTAGATAACCTTACCATTCCCCATTCTTCCCTGCCTTCCTCTCTTGCTTTTTCTTAAGGCATGCACAAAGGAATTCCGAGAAGTACCCATTTTTTGTTTCTGAGCTCAGTGTGTACCTTATTATTGAGGGAACCCTAAGATCCAGTGAGACATGATATAGTGTTGGGACTATTTATGCTCCTTAGAAACGACTCTCTGTCAGACTTTGACCCATTGTTTCTGAAGTCTAACGCTAGCTTGCAATGCCTGTGGCTGGAAGTAAGAGTGCACTGGGAGCGTGCATCGTGCTCTGATGCATCGAATTAAAGGACCCCGAGTACTGCTCTCAGGTAAGCTTTGGACTGCTAACCACAAGGTCAGTGGTTCAAACCCACCAGCAACTCCTTGGAAGAAAAAGGAAACTATCTGCTCCCAAAAGGATTTATAGTGTCAGAAACCTTACGTAGTTTTGCTATGAGTTGGAACTGACAAAATGGTGATGGTTTGTTTGTTTGTTTTTGCTTTTTGCCTTTTGTGGGTGCATCATGCTTTGGGCATGTAGACAAACTCAAGCAGAAGGCTGAATTTGTTCTTTGAAGACCCCCCATAGCTATGGCGGCTCTTAGGGTACTGAGTGCTGCCATGGAGAGTTCCTCTAGGGCCGCGGTTCTCAGCCTTCCTCGTGCTGCGACCCTGGCATACAGCTCCTCATCTTGTGGTGCCCCCCAACCATAAAAGTATTTCCCTTGCTACTTCATCGCTGCAATTTTGCTACTGTTATGAAGCGTCATGTAAAGAGCTGATATGCAGGAGGTATTTTCATTGCTACAAATTGAACATAATTAAAGCATAGTGATTAATCACAAAAACAATAGGTAATTATATCTAGTGAGATATTTATTTCTAATGACAAGTAAATGAGATTTTGTCTTGAAGCATGGTAGTCTTCACACCGGGCACTCGTATGTGGGTGTATCTGCATGTGGGCAGACCTGCCTGGAGCCAGATAGAGGAGCCAGCTGTCTCGCTTCCTAAGACCATGGGAAATGTGTGTCTTCCCAGGGGTTGCGAACCACAGGCTGTGAACTGCTGCTCTCAGCAACTTTGGGGCAATGAATAATATTCTGGAAAATAGTGTAGTGTATTGGAAAGACCCTAGACTAATACCTTGCCCTTAGGGATCGTACACTATAGTGGAGCTGTATAAACTGCAGCAAATAATTACAATGTAATGTGTTAGCTTCTATAACAGAGGCAAATATGAACTCCTACCGGGGCAAGGAGTAAGTCTGTCTGGCTTTGTGGAGCATGACTTCACAGAGCAGATACCACCAATCTAGGTCTTGAAGAAGAATAGAGAATCACTACGTGAATGAGGAGGACCAGACAGTATGTTCAGAACATTCTGGGAACGCTTATGTTCGGGTGAATTTTAATGGTTTGCAAATTGTGCCTCAATTATACTGTTAAAAAAAAGGAAGTGTTTCAGCACAAGGTACATTTGGGAAATGACAGGACCATCTTTGTGATCAGCAACGAAGGTGTCTGCGTGACTGGTGCGAGGTGAGGTTTGGCTATAATCAGATTGTGGGGTGTGGTGCGTCACACTATGAAGTTGAAGTGGTCAAGTTTAGGAGAGAGGGTTAAGTGGGAAATCAGGATTTGGAAGCCTGTAGGATAGACGATGAAGTCCTTACACGTGTTGCTGTTAACTAGGAAGAATCGCTGTTCTTTTGCACAAAATGTAATTCTGACTTTCTTCGCAATCCCGGCAAAAAGAAGTGTAAGAAGGGGCTTCAAAAATCCATGGGGAAATGGAATGGAAAGGGAATGGGATTTTCCCAAGAACTTTTTGAAGCCCCCTTGTACGCTGAGGAAGGCAGCTTTCAGTAAAAGCATGTCCATTTGTCAGAAGAAATTCGTTAGTTTTAAACTCAAGGAATTCCCTTTAAAAAAAATCATTTTAGCTCGGCCACGCTGAGCCGGCCTAGGGGTTTCTGCTTTTCTTCTCCGCTTATACCCGCCACCATGTCAGCTGTGAAGACCCTGAACCCCAAGGCCGAGGTGGTGTGAGCCCAGGCAGCTCTGGCGGTCAACATCAGTGCGGCCCGAGGGCTGCAGGACGTGCTGAGGACCAACCTGGGCCCCAAGGGCACCATGAAGATCCTCGTTTCTGGTGCTGGAGACATCAAGCTGACCCAAGATGGTGATGTGTTGCTTCATGAAATGCAAATTCAACACCCAACAGCCTCCTTGATAGCAAAAGTCACCACAGCGCAGGAGGACATAGCTGGAGATGGCACCACTTCCAGCGTCCTGGGTCATCGGGGAGCTGCTCAAGCAGGCCGGCCTCTGCATTTCTGAAGGCCTGCATCCCCGCATAATAACCGAAGGCTTTGAAGTGGCCAAGGAAAAGGCCCTTCGGTTTCTGAAACAGATCAAAGTCAGCAAAGAGATGGACCCAGGGACACTGATCCATGTGGCCAGGACCTCACTGCGCACGAAAGTCCATGTGGAACTTGCTGACGTCCTAACAGAGGCTGTAGTGGACTGTATCCTGGCCAATAAGAAGCAAGATGAGCCCATTGACCTTTTCCTGGTGGAAATCATGGAGATGAGGCATAAATCAGAGACCGATACGAGCTTAATCAGAGGGCTAGTTTTGGACACAGAGCCCGACCTCCTGACATGAAGAAGAGTGGAGGACGCGGACATCCTCACCTGCAATGTGTCCTTAGAGTACAAGAACACAGACGTGAACTCTGGCTTCTTCCACAGGAGCGTGGAGGAGAGGGAGACCCTGGTGAGAGCCGAGAGGAGGTTCATTGGAGACCGAGTGAGGAAAATACTAGAGCTGGAGAAGAAACTCTGCGGCCATTCCAGGGAAGGGCTTGTCGTCAGTCACCAAAAGGGAATTCACCCCTTTTCCTTGGGCGCCCTGGCAAAGGAAGGCATCGGGGCCCTGCGCAGAGCCAAGCGGAGAAACATGGAGAGACTGACGCCGGCCTGTGGCGGGGTGGCTCTAAAGTCGTTGGACAACCTGAATCCAGACTGTCTGGGACATGCAGGCCTCGTCTATGAGTACACGTTGGGAGACCTTTACCTTCATTGAGAAGTGCAATTACCCACGCTCCGTCACGCTACTGATCAAAGGACCAAACAAGCACAGCCTCACTCAGATCAAAGATGCCAGCGAGATGGCTTGAGGACTGTCAAAAATGCCATTGATGATGGCTGTGTGGCTCCTGGGCTGGGGCCGTGGAAGTGGCCGTGGCTGAGGCTCCGTGAAGCCCAAGCCCAGCATCAAGGGCAGGGCCCAGCTTGGAGTCCAAGCATTTGTTGACGCGTTGCTCATTATAACCAAGGTTCTTGCTCAGAATTCCGGTTTTGACCTTCAGGAAACGCTAGTAAAAGTTCGGACTGAGCATTCAGAATCTGGTCAGCTTGTGGGTGTGGACTTGAACACAGGTGAGCCGATGGTGGCCGCTGAAGCAGGTGTATGGGATAACTACTGCGTGAAGAAACAGCTTCTACATTCCTGCACTGTGATCGCTACCAGCATGCTCCTTGTGGACAAGATCATGAGAGCCAGGCTGTCGTCTCGGAAAGGCTGAGTTGAAACGAGCCTGCCTCGTGTCATGGGGAACATGGAAGATTCTATAGAGTGACCCTAAGAACAGAGCAATGGGATTTTGGTCCAAGCTGAAAATGATTCTCAAAGGGATTTTCTGTTCTGATGTTGCAACAGAAGATCACGGTCACTTAAATTCTGGAAGTCCGTAAATTATAATTACAGTATTTTTTAAATGGCACTGAAGTATGTACACATCGAGTTAGTGGTTTTGCCCTCAGAAAGAAGGGATGGTTTTCCTTTAGCCTACAGTACACTTAGACCACGCATACGTTAACTCCCTTGTCAATAAATATGTCTTCAAAAAATCATTTTATTGGGGGGTTCTTATAGCTCTTATCACAATCCATCATATGTTGCCATCATCATTTTCAAAACATTTTCTTTCTACTTGAGCCCTTGGTATCAACTCATTTCCCCCCTCCCCTATCCTCTCTCATGACCCCTTGATAATTTATTAACTTTTTTGATGTTTCACATTAACTGCTGTCTCCCTTCACCCACTTTTCTGCTGTCCGCCCCGCTGGGAAGGGGTTATATGTAGATCATTGTGATCGTTTCCCCCCTTCTCCCCCACCTTCCCCTGCTGGTATAGCTATTCTCAATATTGGTCCTGTGGCAGTTATCTGCCCTGGATTCCCTGTGTTTTGATCTCTTATCTGTACCAGCCGGATTTGTAAGGTAGAATTGGGGTTATGATAGTTGGGGGGAGGAAGCATTAAAGAACTAGAGGAAAGTTGTATGTTTCATCCGTGCTACACTGCACCCTTCCTGGCTCATCGCTTCCTTGTGATCCTTCTAAAAAGGGATGTCCAGTTGTCTCCACACTCTTCCTCATTCCCAATGATATGATTTTTTTGTTCTGGGTCTTTGATGCTTGATACCTGATCCCATTGACACTTCGTGATCACACAGGCTGGTGTGGACTTTGTTGCTTCTCAGCTAGATGGCCACTTGTTTATCTTCAAGACTTTAAGACCCCAGACACTACATCTTTTGATAGCTGGGCACCTTTAGCTTTCTTCACCACATTTGGTTATGCACCTATTTTGTCTTCAGTGATCATGTCAATAAAGTGAGCATCACAGAGTGACAGGTTATTAGAACAAAGTGTTCTTACGTTGAAAGGAGTACTTGAGTAGAGGCCCAATGGAATTTCTAATACACACCTTAATTTTGGAATTGTTGAACCACACAATTAAAAATAACAATTTCATAAATGCTGCAACCATTTCAGATGCTAACTTCTGGGTGAAACAGAAAATTACAATGTTCATACAACTTTTTCTTGTGACACAAGTAATGTATATCCATTACAGGGTATTCAGTGGTTATAGAAAATAAAGCTGTTAGCCTACCAGTACCCAGAGACAATGTTAACATTTTGGTAGTTTTTTTAAATTAATTGTTTTATTAAGGGGTCATAAAACTCTTATCACAATCCATACATACATCAATTATGTAAAGCACATTTGTACATTCATTGCCATCATCATTCTCAGGTCATTTGCTTTCCACTTAAGGCCCTGGCATCAGCTCCTCTTTTTTTCCCCTCCCTCCCCATTCCCCCATCCCTCATAAACCCTTGATAATTTATAAATTATTATTTTGTTATTTCTTGCTCTGTCTGACATCTCGGTAGGGGTTTTTTTTATAGTCATACAATAATAGTGTTATTTAACAAATCCATTTGAATCTTTGTATTTCTTTCTATTTAGAAATTATTGGGAACATGTCTCAGGTCATTAATTATTCTACAATAAAGCTCTAATAATATGCATTTGATAGTTACACAATAATTTCAAAGTCTATTGCTTAACCTGTATATTTCTTTAAATTTTTGGATCATCTATTCAATATGTTGATGAACATACTTGCAAATAAGTCTCTGGCTCTATTCTTAGCATCTTGTGTATTAGTTATAATCTTTGGGTAAAAAAGTATCAGTAACCCAAGTTAGTTTACCATTGTAACGACTGAGAAATCCAGGGATGTCCTGGATTTCATTCAAGCAAAGCAGGATTGCAGCCCTCAAATCACATCATGCCATGCTACGCTTTCACTTCATTTCAGCTCCAGTCCCCTCTGTGTAAGGAGCCCTGCTCATGCTGCTGGGTAAGCATTGAACTGCTAACCACAAGGTCAATGGTTCAAACCCCTCAGCCGTAATTGAGGGAGAAAGAGGAGGCTGCCTGCTCCCCTAATGATGGACAGCTTCAGAAACCCTACGTGGAGTCCCTGTGAGTCAGGACTGATGAGGGGGGCAGTGGGTTTGGCTGCTCTGTGTAGGTTATATTTTCAGGCAAGTAGTTGAGAGAGCCACTGGCAGCTACAAGCTTATGCTGCCTTTTTAGCTCACAGTTTCAGGAGAAATGAGAGCGTTTTACTGATAATGCCAGAAAAGGTCTCGAGGGAACATTGATTGACCCAGCTTGAGTCACATGTTCATCCCTGAACCAATCATTATGACCTGCACTGGAGCTCTCTGATTAACCACAAGTGAACCATGTGGGAGTGGGGTGGTCCTCTCTCAAATCACATCATAAAGAGTATTGCTACTGGATGGAGGGAAGGTGGATCCAAGGAAGAAATGCTGGAGAGACTAAATCCAAAACATTCCTGAGCAAAAATGTCCACAAGAGGGCCATTTGAATCAAAGGATATCCATCTATCTCTATGTACATGGAGCTATGGAGCTATGGAGATGGACATGGACATGGGCATGGATAAACCTCTATTTCTATCCTAGTGGCACAGGGGTGATGCCTTGGGCTGTGATCCACATCTTCAGCAGTTTGAAACCACTAGCAGTTCCTGAGGAGAAAGGCTGGGCTTTCAACTTTCATAAACAGTTACACTGTTACAGTCTCGGAAACCTTCATGGATTTCTATGAGTCAGCATTGGCTTGATGGCAGTGAGTTTGAGTTTTGATAGATATCTTGATATATATCTTTTGATATATCTATCTCTATCATTTATATCTATCTCTATCATCTATCATCTATATCTATATATCTTCCCCCCTCCAAGGCTCCTAGTCCCTATAGCTACATTGTGTCCCAGAAAGGTATAACAATTTTCACACTCATTGACACTGTAGGAGAAAACCTGCTTCTTTAAACCCTCACAACTACTGGGCAGGACCAGCCTATTTTAAAATAATCGAAGTAAGGGTTCATAACAGAAACTGATCAGACCAGCGGTATGCTGTAAACTGGTGTTTTGTGTGTGCAGGGGCAGGGGAGCGGCGCCTTAGTTGTAGTCTTTGTCAATTTCTCCCCTGTAAACACTCCCACCGTGACTTCCATCACAGCAGTGGCGTTTAACAACAGTGTTTAGTAAGAAACAGCAACCTCTTGCTCCATCCCTCTCCATCACCCAATTCTTCTCCCCAACGGGAACCAACCACACTGAATTATTCTGTGATCTATATCATTTATACATTTCTAAAAGATGTCTTTAGTTTATCATTTCTTTGGGGGAAGGGTTTTGGCAAAGAATATTGAAAGTCCTGAAAAAAAATAATGAAGTACCATGGACTGCCCCAAGAAGAAACAAATCTGTGTTGGAAGGAGTGCAGACAGACTGCTCCTCGGAGGCAGGGGTGGGGAGCCTTCGTCTCACGTACGTTGGACAGGTCGTCGGGTGAGACCAGTCCTGGGAGAAGGACATCATGCACAGTGAAGTGCAGGGCCAGGGAGAAAGGAAGGCTCTGGATGGGATGGACGGATGCAGCGATGCAGCGGCTGCTGCAGCGGGGCTCCCGCGTGAGCGCAGTGTGAGGACAGCACAGGACCAGGCGGGGTTTTGTTCCGATGTACATCGGGTCACGGGAGCCAGAACCGGCTGGAGGGCATGTAACAACATTATTATTCTAAAGTGCAGATTTAAATCTTTTTTATTGTTATCACCATCCATCCATCCATCGTGTCGAGCACATTTGTACATTGGTTGCCATCATCGTTCTCAAAGATTTAAATCTTCTTTTATACCTTCGCTCCGCTCCTCACATGTGCTTTGTCCCAGACGAAACCATCTTGCGGTTTCCGTGGAGGTAGCGATGTCCTTGGTGCCTTTTTCTCGCTGATTTAATTTTTTCTCTATCTTTTCCGATTTTCCTTCGAGTAATCCAAAACATCTGTCACATACTTAGATCTGCTGAAACCTACGACTTGTCGTTCAAGTCTCCCATGAAGGCGACCTGGTTCTCCCGATGTCACTGTGACTTGGTTGGGCTCTGGACAGGCGGCAAACTCTCATCTCGACAATCTGTAACCGCTTCCTATTTGGGTCCTTGTGTTTCTGAGGCCAACATCTTCTTCCTTCTTGATTGACTCTCAGTCCTCTAGAGGAGGTCTTCCGGGTGCTTCTAGACAGTGCGTGGAAGGTACAACCAATGAGTATTTTTAACCCTTTCATGACCCATGGGACAGGGACAGCCTCCCAGTGTTTGCAGCCTCTCAGGTTGTGTACAGGCTGCTCTTTGCCAGAGTCCTGTAGGCCTGCGTGAGCCTGAAGGGAGGGGCTGACTTCAGCAATCCAGCCACCAACTTCTGCCAACCCAATCCCAACCACCCACATCCACTTAGGACATATGTGCCCCACATAATTTATTTCAAAATTCATACCCCTCAAAGAGAACCCCCTGGATGTCATCACGTCTTTCATTCCTGAAATCACATGGTGTCAGCTGGTTCCTGGCTCTCCAGGAGCTGCAGACAAGGATGCATACATGGATAAGTCTAGGGACCAAGCCACCTAGCCCCCAAGTGGCACAGAGGTGGCATCAAGAATCCCCCGTCACACTGGTGTGAATCTCTTAAGGAATGGATGGACCCCAAGTTTCCGAGGAACATGCACTTTCTAAGAAACACAGCGAGAAGGTCCTGAAGGAGAGGCAGAGCAACAACCCCATGGCCATGGCCATCCATGCCTGTGCTAAGGATGGAAAACCTGTCATGAAGCCCCACGAGGTCAAGTCCAGTATCGTATGGGGCATCAGCCACAAGCCCAGCAGGCTGGTCTACATTGCCCCTCCTGAGCTTGGAAAGCATGCTCTAGCCCGCACTGCCAAGAATTTTATGTGCTCCTGCTTAAAACTCAGAGCCAAAGCTGAAAGCTGGCCAAGGCCTCAATCAAATTCTAGCCTGAGATCGGGCTCCCAAAGGTGCCCAGACCCCCACAGAGGTCTCTTTCTGAGAAAAGGCGCATTGATGAGCCCCCTGGGCTCCTGTCTGCATGAGGCTGGCCTCCTCCTGTGCTATTGGACAAATAATCCTGACCTGGGGCAACAGGGGGTTGTCGGGGGGGAGTTGTTTGTAGGAGGGGGTTCTCATAGCAGAACATAATGAGCCACGAAAGGGTTAGCTTCTGAAATTCTCTTTGTTCTGTCCTTCACTTGACAGATTGTTAGACTGGGTATAGACTGTTACAGGGAGAAAGATGTGGTAGCAGGGTTCAGTAAGGATTCGCTGCCTTGGAAACTCTATGGGGGCAACTCTACGCTGTCCCATGAGTTGGCATCGACTGGACGCAGTGGGCTTATGGCATCTTCAAGGGGCCCAGGCAGCACAGTGGTTAAAGTGCTCCCTTGCAAAAGGTTGGTGGTTCAAACCTACCAGATTCCCCCTGGGAGAAAGAGATGGCAAAAATGCCGCTGCCAAGATTTACAACCCCGGGACCGTCTGGGACAGTCTCACTGTCCTGTAGGGTCACTACGAGGGACCCTTTCAACTTGAAAGCAGTGGCCTTGGTCTCTGGGGTTATAGAATTTTATGTGGAAAACAATTTCCTCTCTGAATTTTGAAAGTATTGCTTCATTCTCCTCAAACACTATTATAAGCGCCAGTTTCATAGGGGACGATTACAACTCATTTTAATTTGCTGTTAAAAATGAACTACCTATTGAACTAGAATCTCTTGGTTATCTGTGGTTTTCCATCTAGGTGGTCATGTCATCTGCGAAGAGAGACCGTTTTCCAGCTTCCTTTCCCATCTGTCCTTCGTTCTTGCTGTATCTCACCGGCTGGTCCTTCCGAGTGACGTTGAGACTGATGTCGCCTTGTTCCTGCTCTTAGGGAGAAACATTCTCTGTTTTCACCATTAGTCGGAATGCTCGTCAGAGGGGGGTTTGTAGCTGCTCTTTAACCATTGAGGGAGTTCTCCTCATTCTTAGTCTGCTGAGGGTTTTTATCGTGGCTGGGCATTAAGTTTCATCAAATTCCTTTCTTGCATCGATTGAAATGGTCATATGGGTTTTCTTCTTTTTCTAGTTTGCTGATATGATCAAACGTGTTGATTTACTTTGGAATGTTGAGTAAGCCTCACTGGATCACGATGAACTATTCTGTTGATAGGTTGCTGCCTTCAGGGTCCTTGTCTCTCTTGGGTTGTCTTCCCTGCATGGTGCTTAGCCCGCGGACCTGGCTCCCTATCCTTGGTGCTCATTTCCATTTCTCCCTGATTTCTTTACCAGGAATCTAGTAAAGCATAAATATCCCACTTTTCCCCCTTCTCCCAAGGAAAGGAAACCTCCCACCCCCAACAGCAGAGTAATCTTTGGAGGGAGATTGAATATGTCTCATTCTTCTTGGCCTTACTATGAATTATCTCTCTTACTGACTTAAAAGAACTTTTTATTTCCTAAGTTGTGTTTATGTGAAATTATTTTTATGAAGCATTAACATAGGATAGACCTAGAAGATAGCCTTCTGATGGCCTGACTTGCCATCAGACAAAGGTTAGAGGGTATAACAGTACATGCTTAGCCATGCCCTCCTTGTCATATGCAAATGCACATTGCTCCGCGCAGGCTCTTGGCAGGAGCGGGGAGCAGACCCTTCTAGAGTGAAAGTGCCATTGCTGTCATAAATCGAGCCTTTTTTTTTTTTACAGAAGGAAATAATTACCAGGAAATCTACCAAATTCTCCTCTCAATCTACCCCCTTGCCTCCCATTTCACCCCTGTTCAGATGCATTAAATTAAAAAGGGCTTAACATTTAAAACGACCAGTTATTTGTCACTTTGTCATACTGTGGCGGCTTGCATGTGGCTAGGAGGCGGGATGCTGTGTGTGTTAGTCTGGGTTCATTAGAGAAACAAATCCACAGAAACTCGTATGCATAAGGGAGAGTTTTATATAAAAGGTAAGTGCACATCAAAAAAGCATCCCAACCCAGTGCTGCCCAAGCCCATAAGTCCAACATTAACCCATAGGTCCGACACCAATCCACAAAGTGCTCTTGCCTCTCACAAAACACACACCATGATGCCGACTGCAGGAGGAAAGCCGAATCAGTGAATATGTAAGCATCTCAGCGCTGGCAGGGGTCTCCACTTGGCTGCTCCAGCACCCAGGGCTGCATAGGGGTAGGTCCACGTGGTTTCTCCTCAGGGACGTCTTGCAGGAAGTGAGCCTTGCCAGCTGAAGCAGGAAACTAGCTAAGGTGGCTGCACCCTGGTCCAACCATCAGAAATCAAGAGACCTAAGAACTAGGAAGGAGACGCTCACTGAGCCAATTATCTCTCTTCCACATGTGTTTATCGGCCAAGTTGGCACTATTAACTACCTAACTCACTGTGCCACTAGTATTTCAAATACCAGCAGAGCCATGCAGGGTGGACAGGTTTCAGTGAGCTGTCAGACTCAGACAGAAAAGGAAGGAGGATCTGACCCAAAGCCACACGGATAGCAGTGGCACATTGTCTGACAGAGTGCCCGAAAATGAGTCCCTCATGTTGGAAGGCGCTTAAAATGCTGGGGAGTGACACGGGGAAGCAATAGAGGGCTGAAGCTGGTGGACGACTGTGCACATGGGACAGGACAGTGTCTCATTCTGGCAACAGAGGGTCACTGTGAGTCGGAGGGGATTGATTGGCACCTACTGTAGCAGCAACATATATATTGCTTTTGGAGTAAAAATAACAATTCCCCTTGTCTTTCTTTCTGGGAAGCTAGATTTGAAGAGGAATGGGTCCAATCAGGAGGCTCTGACTGCTCATAACCCTGCAGAGTCTAGGTCAAAGAGAAACCATCCGAAGGTCAACTAAAACATTGTAGGGGGGACGGGGAAGGTAGTCCAGAGATTTAGAGGAAGGACGTGCACTAGAACCCCAGACTGAAGACTTCAGAAGAGCCCTGAAATCCAGATGGCCAAAGCAGGGAGGATCATGCCAATGCCAAAGGTCAGAGCAGAGCAGGACCAGAATGAAACTGGAATTATTTGGGAGCCAACTGGAAAGATTCTCAGAGGAAGACCAGAGCAGGCTCGGTTGGCGGGTGTTTCTGTCGCTGCTGATGGAATGTTCTTTATAAACCCCGTGTTTATCACTCAGCGTCCCTCTTTCCCACTAGAATTTGCATCCATAACTCACCTATGTAACTCTGCTCTTGAAGTGGAGGTTCAACAAGTCCTGGAAGGCCGAATGCCTCTGAGGATGGGGGAGAATCAGTGCCTTGAGCCCTTTGCTGCCTGGAGCAGGTGTTGGCCCAAACTCCAGAGCTTCCTCTTTTAGAACCCAAGGGCCAGGCGGCGATGGTGGTGGAGATCGGGCTTCCTGCTGGAGAACCTTGACAGCTCTTGTCTTGTGCAGGGTTAGGCTCACTTATGGATGACAGAAAGTCCAAAATGAAAATGGTATGAACACACATGGATTAATTTGCTCTTGTGCAAAAAAAATGTTAGCAATCCAGGGCTAAGATGGAAGCTCTATGACCACCGGGATTCTTTATTTTTTTTTAATAAAAATGTAATCTTGTACTCAATTATTAAACATGAACAGAAAAATGTACACAACCTTGGTGAAAACCTTGACAAATGCTCACAACGTGAACCCACCCACATGATCAGCACCAGATAAGAACAAAACAAAACAACCACACACAGCCACCATCCCAGAAGTTCTCCAGGCCGCTCTCCAGCCAGCTGCCTCCCCTCCAGCCAGCTGCCTCCCCTCCGAACCCCCCTTCCCGGAGCTGTGCTCTTGACCTCTCCTGCACATGGGTTAGCACTGTCTGGTTTTGAACTTTGTATGAGTGAAGTCATTAGACCGTACGACTTTCGTCTGGCTTTTTGTTTTAACCGGTGCAGTATAAAACCCTACCCAGACACAGAAAACCACAAACAAATGTATAGCTGAATGAGTTCTTATAACGCAAGCATCCTTGTAATGCGGGCCAAGAAATGGAACTCCACAAGCCAGTCTAGGAACCCCACAGCGGACTCCTCTATATATGAGCAAGTGATGGAAGGTTCTCCCACTGATATTTTGGTGGTGGCGGAGTTCTTGTTGGGTGCCATCGCGTTGGTTCCAACCCATAGCGAACTGACGCACAAGAGAACAAGCCACAGCTCATCCCTGCACCCGCCTCACAACTGTTCCCATGCTTGAGTCCGTTGCTGCAGCCGCTGTGTCCATCCACCACCTTGAGGGCCTTCTCCTCTGCACTGCCCGCTACTTTTACTAAACATGATGTCCTTCTCCAGGGGTGGTCGCTCCTGAAACATGCCCAAACTATGTAGAATGAAAGTCTATAAGACGAAGTCTTGCCCTCCTTGCCTCTCAGGAGCACTCTGGCTGCACGTCTTCTAAGACAGACTGGTTTGTCCTTCTAGCAGACCATGGTACTTGGAGTACTCTTTTCCAGCACAATTCAAATGCATCTATTCTTCTGCGGTCTTCTTTATTTAATGTCCAGCGTTCACATGCCTGTGAGGCAACGGAGAACACCACGGCTGGGGTCAGGCACACTTTAGTCCTCCAAGTAACATCCTTGCTCTTCAACACTCTAACGAGGTCTTGTGCAGCAGATTGACCTAATGCAAGGTGTCTTTTGATCTCTTGACTTCTGCTTCCATGAGTATTGATTCTGGATCCCGACGAGACAGCATCCTTAATGTCAACCTTTTCTTCATTGATCATGATCATGAGGATTTGAGTCTTCTTTACAGTGAGTCACAATTCAGACTGAAGGCTTCAATCCTTGACCTTTATCAGCAAGTGCTTCAGGTCTTCTCCACTTCCAGCAGGCAAGGCTATGTCACCTGCCTATCTCAGGTTGTTAATCAGCCTTCCTCCCATCCTGATGCCACATTCTTCCTCCTGGAAGCCAGTTTCTCTGTTGGTTTTCTCAGCATACGGATTGACTAAGTATGGTGAGAAGATACAACCCTGAGGCATGCTTTCCCTGATTTTAAACCACGCAGCATTCGCTTGTTCTGGTCTCCAATGCCTCTTGATCCATGTATCAGTTCTTCATGGGCACAATGCAGTGTTCTGGAATTCCCATTCTTCCCAAAGTTATCCATAGCTTGTTATGATCCACACAGTACAATGTCTCGGCATAGCCAATAACACACAAGTAAACATCTTTCTGCTTTGAGCCAAGATCCATCTGACATCATCAATGGGAACCCTTGTTCCAAATTCTTTTCTGAATCTGGCCTGAGCAACTCCCTGTAAAGGTACTGTTGTCACCATGGTTGGCTGATCTTCAGCAAATTTTTACTTGTATGTGATATGAGTGATATCGTTTATACTTTGAGCATTGTGTTATGTCACCTTTACTTGGAATGGGTACCAATATGAATCTCCTCCAGTTGGATGGCCACGTAGCCGTCTTCCAACTTTTCTGGCAGAGACCAGCGAGTGCTTCCAGTGCTTCATCAGCTTGCGGAGGCATTTCAGTTGGCATTCCCTCAATTCCGGGAGCCCTGTTTCTGCCTAATGCGTTCAGTGCAGCTTGGACATCTTCCTTCATTGGTCTTGCTCATATGTGACCTCCTGAGATGGTGGATTTCCACTTGTTCTTTTTGTTACAGTGATTGTGTATTATTTCCATCTTCTCTTGATGCTTCCTGCGTCGCTCAATATTTTGCCCATGTAATATTTCAATATTGCAACTTGAGGTTCGAACTTTTCCTGAGTCCTTTCCGTTTAAGACATGCTGAGCCTGTTCTGGTCCCCTACCGGGAATAAGCCACACAAATCAACTCCTCTTCCTTTCCCTTCTCAAAACAACTGCTTCCCGTGGAGAACAGCTTCCTAAACTTTTCATCCCCAAACCTTGACTTCCTCATCTGCAAAGTGAAGCGCAGCCCTCAAGATGTCCAGATAAGTTCCAAGATAAGGGAGCCTAAATTCAGAATCCAGACACGCCAACTCCTAGTGCAGAGTCTAATACATGCTTCTCTCTCCTGACACGGACACACACACACACACACACTGCAGTAGAAAGAAGCCCTCCCTGCCCTTTCAGAACCGTGTAACATCATCATTCAGATTACTACAAAGAGCATATACGACTAAGCGTGAGGATTCATCTTCTGTAATTCTGATGTTCTGTATCAAAATCCTTTTAGGCTCAATTAGCCTCGTGAAAGATAATGGAGGGCAATTGAAGTCTGCATCTTTAATATACAAGCAGTTATTTAGACAACTTGTTTGCTGCTCTGTGAGAGAACAAAGTGCACCTCCTGCTCGCTTACTGGGGAGCTCATTACCCAGCACCCTGCAGTCACCACAGTGGGGACAAACGCCTCGGTCTTCGCACACCTGGCGGTAATAGATGATAAGGGGCACTGCAGAAGGGACGCCGGCTGTGCTGGTGACGGGTGTGTGTCCACTTGGCTGGGCCATGATTCTCAGTGGTTTGGTAGCTATGGAATGATGTGATTTGGTGCCATCTAAGGATGTACTTTAGCACTGTGTCATGAGGTAGCCACCCCTGGTTTTGTGACCTGATGTGACCAGCTCCATTTTTCACACAATACTGGGTGGGTTTTTCTTTTTGGCATGACTGTCTGGTCTTTGGAACCTGTGTCAATAATTGAGGAGTGGGTGTTCTGGGTAAAAGTGCTCCTAAGTGGGTGCTTCAAATTTCAGGGAAAAATAGAATGAAAAGGCAATGTTATTTCCCCCGGAACTTTGTGATGCTTCCTAGTAGGGAAACAAAATACCGTTAATAAAAAATGTTGTCTGCTTAATAAATTCTGAGAGCAAAGCCATTTTAGATAGTTTCCCCTGAAAACCGAGCAACCTTCAAATAGGGCCCAAGACCACAAACTTACATAGATAATTCATAGAATGAGAATTGAAAATAGTTCACGAAACATATTTAGCTTCAATCGTCATCAAAGGAAGAACCCCAGTGGCATTGAGGGTTATACACTGAACTGCTAACTACAACGTCGGTGGTTTGAATCCACTGGCAGCTCCACCGGAGAAAGATGAGGCTGGCTACTCATGGAAGGATTTGAAGTCTCCAGAAACCCAAAGGTCTGTTCTATTTTGTCCTATAAGGCTGCTATAAGTCAGAATTGACTCAATGGCAGTGAGGCGTTTTCCTTTTTTTATGTCACTAAATAATGCAAATAAGCCTTTTATAAAAAATGCTTTTATTGGGGGCTTTTATCACAATCCATACATTCCTACAGTGTATCAAGCACATTTGCACATATGCCACCATCATCATTTTCAAAGCATTCTCTTCCCACTTGAGCCTCTGATATCAGCTCCCCATTTCTTCCCCCTCCCTCCGCCTCCCATCCTCCCTCATGAGCCTTTGATAAGTTATAGATTATTATTTCCATATCTCACATCGTCCTCCTTCACCCCTCACCCACTTTTCAATCATTTTATTGGGAGTTCTTACTACTCTTATCACAATCCACACATCCATCCATTGTGTCAAGTACATTTGTACAGATGTTTCCATCATCATTCTCAAAACATTTTCTTTCTGCTCGAGCCCTTGGTATCAGCTCATTTCCCCCCTCCCCTGCAAATAAGCTTTTAAAAGTAATGATATAGATTTAATTAGCAAAGAGTTTCTTATAGTGCTTGTGTGTTTCTGAATGATGATCACTAGCTTTGCAAAGGGGCTGGAATCAGCACCGGACATGCCTGGTCTATCAGGGCTGTCCTCCCAGAAGACAGCGTGACACGCATGGATCTCCATGTCTACAGGTTTGTTCTAAGGACATAGTCGGAGCTAGATGATGATTTACGTACAAAGATGCCCATCATGGCATTATTTGGGGGGAAACTGAAAACCATTTCAATATCTGAAAATGGATGAAATAAATGATAGCACACCTGCATGAAAGGCTAGCTGAAGCATTGCACATCATGTTCTTTTTCCCCCCTCAATAATCCTTACATACAATAATCAATAATCTTACAACTCTTGTTACAAACCATACATCAACTGTATCTGACATATTTGTACATATATTCCATTGTTCTTTTCTAGACATTTACTTTCCATTGAGCCTTTGGGATCAGCTCCTCCTTCCCACCCCCCCCCCAACCCTCGTGGCCCCAGATAGATTGTACATTGTTGATTATTTCAACTCTCACTCCGACTGCCATCGCCCTTCCCCTCTGGTTTCTGTTGTTCTTCCCCCGACTGGGGGTGTGTGGTTGTGTGCCATTCACTGTGATCGGTGCCCCTTCCCTCCCCACTAACGCCCCCCCCACTTCCCCCTACCCTTTTGTTATCTCTGTTCCCATTCCTGTTCTGGGTTCCATGTGTTGTGAGTTTTATCTCTTGCCTATACCTATGTGCATGTTCCCGTCTAGTCTAGAGCGGGAGTCTGCACTGGGGTCATGATAGCGGGGGGTGGGGGGTGGGGGCGTGAGGAGGCCTCCAGGAAACAGGTATATTACAGGACCCATTAGTGCTCTACTACACCCTGATTGACTCATCCCCTCCCTGCGACCCCTCTTGTCCATAAATGGGCTTTGGGTCTCTGCTCCAACCCCCTTCCATTCTCACCAGTGCATTTTTGTTTGTTTGTTTACTGTTTGTTGTGAAGCTTCTGATGCCCGTTGCCTCGTCTCAACATCTCACAATTGCACCGGCTGGTGTGCTTCTTCCTTGTGGGCTTGTTGCTTCACTGTTCACATCATCTCCTGAAAAACACTTCACGTGGAGGAAGATTAAGATACAACGTTCAATCACAATAGCACACAATTTATAACAATATGTCAGCCCAGCACTTTTATAGAATGCAAGATAGATAAAAATAGAAAAGTGTGGTGATATGTGTTAAGATGATAGATGTGATTCCTAAACTTTCTGTACTTTCTAAATTTTATACCGTGGATGTATATTTCTTTTAAAAAATCATTTTATTAAAAAAATCATTTTATTGGAGGCTTGTACAACTTATCACAAGGATGAATGCTTCTTATCAGAAAAGGTAAGCATTATATTAAAAAGAAAAGAGAAACCCTTAGGAGAGCTGAGATAGATTTAGGAATGGGGTCTCGAGTAGAAGTGGCTGTCAAGGTCCACCTGGACCCACCCGGAAGAGTTTGAGGAAAAGAAATGTACATGGGCATCTTTAGCCCTTTGCAGGTTCACCGGGATCTCCCCCAGCGCCACTTGGGGCGCCTTCTTAGCCCTCACCACAGTAATCTGAACCAACTTGGCGTCCTTCATGTTCCTAAATGTTTCATGACTTCTTGTTTTCGAGCAGGCCATAGCGCCTGCCTGCGTTTTAAACTGCCGTCCGTCTCCCGCCCCGCTCCGGCTACGCTGAAGTCTGACTCCACCCCAGGTAAGAGGTGGCAAGGTGCAGAATGGCCACTGCCCCTCCCAGAAGAAAGGAAACACATCAATCATCTGGAGGCAGGGGCCCCTTGGGGAAGGATGGTCCTGCTATTTCCCTACTGGCTTGTCCCAATCCAAGGCAGAATCCCAGGAATAACAAGGAGGGACAACCATCCACGACACTTGATGGAGAGTAGGGCTCAGCTTTGGGTAAGGCTGGGAGGTCACATTGCGTCATGGCTGCCGTAGTCAGGAATTTCACCCAGATTGTCCCCTTTCCCCAACTCGCAGTGAGAGGTGTGTCAGAGTCACGTCATCAGAAGAGTGTGTGGGGTGGGACGTACTGTTGCCATCATCTTTGGAAAATACAATCTCTCGTCACTAGAGCGCTCCTGCAGCTGCCCAGGCCTCTGAAACCGAAGCAGCTGTCACTGAGTCAGGTCCAGCTTACGACCACCCCCCGTGTGTCAGGGTGGATGGTGCTCGATAGCATGCTTCGAGCTGGGACAGCTCAGAAGAGATCATCAGGCCTGCTTCTAAGACACCTCTTTCCAGTTTGAAGGCCCGTGCTTAACTTTCTATACTACTTCTAGAGACTTCTGCTCACTCTTCTCCATGCCTGTTCACTTTGCCCCTTTAGTGCCAGCTAGTGCCACGGGGAAGCTTGCTCCTGAGGATCAGTATAATTCTGTTCTTGCTTCCTGTCTGCTACTTTCTGCTCTATGCCTTCAACATTGTATAAAGTTCTCATGAATGGATAGGCTGGGAAAGTTGTAGAGACGTCATTTAACCTCTCAAGGCTGGGAAAGTTGTAGAGACGTCATTTAACCTCTCAAGGCCTGAGTTTATTTATATGTAAGATGTCACCTGTTCTGTTTGCTGGGCACGTGGATGACAGAAGTGTCTTGAAAAATATAAAGTGCCACACCAGGGAAAATGCTGTTACAGCGGGAAAAAGTGAAGTGGTCACCAGCCCTTTGCCTCTGGCTAGCTTGCAACATCTGTGTGCTTGGATTCTGATGTCAGGGGACGGTGGCACATGCTCTTTCGTGGAAGGACTTTGGTGGCAGGCAGCCTGTGCCTCTGTGGCCAGAACGCTAACGGTGAAGCCAGTGCCGAGGAGGCAGCCGCGTCCACCTGCGTAATGGTAAGATCTCTGCCCACAGAGAAGGGATTTCATCTATCCGGAGCCTGGCCAGGTATCCTTGTAGCACGCCCAGCTGATTAGGCCACAGGTTGGGCCCAGTGACAGAATAACAAGCCATTCTTTTTAGAATGCCCAGAGCGAGAGGGGCCTGATTTGAGGACCATTGTGTGGAGCCGCAGGATGCCATCTGCCGTGGCACCAGGAGAGATGTTTTCTCAGTCGGTGCCTGGAAGGAAGTTGATAAAGAATCAGACCTTTCTAGCTAATGGAGCTCCCTTTTCAGAAAGGCCTTGGGACCTCCCCGGGGGAGCTGTTGCGGGCTGATGTAACAGATCCCCCCAGCTCAGCCCTCCAGGCACTCACTTCCTGTCCGTTTCCAGTCCCTGCATGCTCTGACCAGACAAAAACTCTCACATGCTGCCACCGAGTCGATTCTGACACATAGGGACTCTACAGGATGGGTAGAACCGCCCCTGTGGGTATCTGAGACTGTAACACTTTACAGGAATAGAAAGCCTCATTTTCCTCTCTCAGAGCTGGCTAGTGGTTTTGAACTGCTGACCTTGTGGTTAAGCAGCCCAATGCATAACCACTATGCCACCAAAGCGCCTCTCTGATCAGATAGGGTTGTAAACAAACTCGGTACCATCAACGGTTTCTGTGTCCTGGATGCCTTGTTTAAATTTTTTTTATCCCTTTCATCATCTTCTGGTGGTTTGGGCCTGATGTCAGGTCAGACACGCCAGTGACAGGAAGATTTGCTGAGTGAAGAGAGGGAGCATGAGTCTTTATTCTCCACAAGACCAACACCCCCCCCCCCCCGAGTAAATTCTAGGAGGCTTTACTCGATCAAAAGGCACTCGCATTTTTGAGGCTCTTGATACATTTTGCCAAATTGTCAATTGGCACTTTCACTTGGCATTGCTGGCTTCTGCTGGACGTGTTTAGTTTTGTTCTTCAGGCATGAGTAGATGGGATGGTGGAACTGGGGAGTGAGGAGTCTTCACATAGGAATTCTAGAGAGAAATAGATCAGGAAACGGCACCTAATGTGGAATTTCCATTTCTTACTGTGCGTGAAAAATAAAATTACTCCTCTCCTTACCTAGAGAACATGAAACAGACACTGGTTCAGGAAACCATGACTCAGCAAGCTGCAGAATGCCCCCTTCCCCAGGGGGGGCAGTGTGTGTGTCCACACCTGGGACCACTTGAAGGACTCCGGGCCCACAGTGAAGTGGAGCCTTGTTCGAGCCTTCAAATGAACCATCTTGTTATTTTTTGTTTGAGACAAGTAGCAGGGAGGCAGGTCTGGGGAGGAGGAGGAGATGAGTCAGGGAGCCATCCTAGCTTGGGTTTTCCCTGTGTGGCTTTCAAAGGTCTTTGATCTCCGTTCGAAAGCAGACTAAGGTTCAGAGGACCAAGCACTATTGCAGTCACCCAGCTTGTTAAGAACAGAGGCTCAAACTCAAATCTAGGTGTTGTATGCTCGGTGTCCTTCCTGATTCCAGTTTAGCTACCTGCTATCTGGTCATATTCTCGGGGGCCCAGGAAAGGAGGGGGAAAGGGCACCGCATTAGCAGAGCCTTGGGGCCCTTCCTCACGGCAATCTCAGGCTTCTCTGGTTTCCAGTATTTCCCTACCTGTATTCTGTTCCCAGAACTCCCTTTCAGATCGAGAGAGTCTAAACAGAACGCCTCACTTACCTCAACTCCTCTTTGTAGGTTCCGCTCTGTGGCTTTGACCCTGTATTGATTTTTCCTTGACTGCTCAGCCACCTCTTGTTCAGAGCTTACTGAGTCCACAAGTCCTAGTTCAAATGTTAGCTTTCCTTCCATCTCACAAGCTATCCTGGCCCTTTCTGTCTCGGTTCTCCCACCTCTCCCGTCTAGGAATTCCCTGTGATCAGAGAGTGCTAAACGATCAGTTGATCTTGTTCTCGGTAATTTTTTTCACTGTAGCCCTGGCGAAAACCAATGCTCAACACTCCCACATATTTAGCAGTTAGGTCCAGAAGCTTAACAAGTATTTGTGTCCTGTTAATTTCATAATCACTTGAAATAACCACATATAGAAATCGAAAGGAAATGATTTCGGTTTCATGTTCAACAATTGCAATTGCGTGCCACCGGGTGTCTTTGGGAGAGGTAGCAGGACTTCTCAAACCTTGGGACCCTGTTGCGGGCTGCCATTTTCATGCTTGTGTTTTGCGTTTACTCTGGCTCCTGATTCCAGCCACGGATGAAAACCCAGCATTTGCAAAGACATGGTGTTAGAGAAAGGGATGTAGCATACTCTGTTAAAGCCCTGGGCTATCTTTCTTACAACTGTGCATTAGGTGGGGGTTTACATGGCAGATCATTGTCTCTGCGTTCACCTTTTGAAACACCTTGCCATACTTCCAGTGGCTTGCTCTGCCCACTCCCTGCCTTTTCCCATCTCCCACTGGTGGTCATTCATCCTGCCCTTCACCCCAGTTAACATCAATCTACTCTCTGGCCTCCTGCTTCCCCGTCCCAGCCTTCCCATCGCACTCTTGGGAACCCTCGAAGTCTGCTTCTTTGGGTACAAAAATCTTCTCTTGAATTCTTTGTTTTATAAAAGTCATCTCATACAATGTTTGGCAGTTTGGTTTTGATCAACTTCTCTCGGCATCATGTCCTCTAAGTCCATTCATGTCGTGAGGTGTTTCATCATGATTCTGGTCAAGGCGTGGTATTCCTTTGTGTGGACACACCAAGGACTCCTAGCCATTCTTCCATGAGTGGGCACTTACACGGTTTCCATCTTCTTGCCGTTGTGAATAATGCTGCAGTGAACGTGGGTGGGCATCTATCTGGTCTGCTGTGTAGCTATTTTGTTTCTGTAGGTATATACCAAGTAGTGCCACTGCTGGACCATGTGGTGCTTCTACCCCAATTGCTCGACGAAGTGACTGTGAATTATCTTGATGTAGTAGTTTATGCCAAGTCCCACAGATTTTGAGCATCACTGTGATTCCCTAGAAACTTTAAATATACCGTCATAGCCCTGGGCCTTTACTGTCGCTACCCAGGGCACCTCAGCCCACAGACTGGCCAAGATCTTTTCCATTCTTCCCATGACAGAGATGTTCCTCCTTCTACGGCATTCAGTTGAGGACATACACTATGTCCCCTATTAGAGCAGTGGTTCTCAACCTTCCTCATGCCGCCACCCTTTAATACAAGTTCCTCATGTCGTGGTGGCGCCCAACCATAGCATTATTTTTGTTGCTACTTCATCACTTTCATTTTGCGACTGTTATGAATCGGGTGACCCCTATAAAAGGGTCGTTCAACCCTCAAAGGGGTCATGACCCACAGGTTGAGAACAGCTGTACTAGATCCTTTAGATTAGAAGGTAAGGACCATACCTGATTCATCTCTGTCTTTTTTTTATTAATAAATCTTTTTATTGGGGCTCATACAGCTTTTATCACAATCCGTACATACATCAATTGAGCAAAGCACCCTTATACATTCGTTGCACTCGTCATTCTCATAATTCACCTTCCACTTGGGTTCCTGGAATCAGCTCGGTTTCCCTTTTTTCCCCTTTCCCCCTTCCCCTCCCTCCCTCTCTGTCTCTTTCACAGCAGCTCTCAGTCATAATAACTAACACTTGATGAACATTTACTAGGCCCAGAATGTCCACACAAATGGCTTCAATGTCCATAAGCTTCTTATGACACCACTCAGCCTCACCTAGTACAATGCCTTACCCATAGACTCCTAGTCAATGTTGTTTCCATGAATGAATACGTTTGTATCTATCCGGGTAAGCCATTCACAGAAAGCTTGCTTAGGTCAAGTATTAGATGCCTCTACAAGTCCATCATGGGCTTGAGACACAGCATCTGACTAAGCAGAGCTCTGCCACTTAGTATCTAGCTCAGAGGAGTATCGTGAGGATCAAATGAGATTTTGTCTGCATATTAAAACTTTGCCGGACACAAGCTTGGGCAGGTGCGGCTAGTACAGATACCGTTAATGGTGCACCCCTGCTAAGAGTGTTGGATGGAGGAGGGGTGATGCTAAACAGAGGACTGGATGGGAGATAAGGGATATAAGTTGCTACTTTGTCTCCAAGTGACCACTCTCTAGGCATGGACTAAATTCCCTCTGGAGCCACACTAATGGACACATTAGTATCAATTGACAAAGCACCATATGCTCTGAAATGTTCCCCTAATAAACTTCATGGGAAGTGGCAGGAATTCATGGCCCATTATAGGAAATCTGCCATGACTTTAGCCTTCAGAAAAGTATGCTCCTGAATCTGCTGGGTCCTAAAATGCCAGGCTATCCCCCTGACCACACAATGTTGCACCAGACAGCCCTTACTTTAGGCCAGAACATCTACAAGGTAAGGCTGTCTTGTCTTCCAATTCTTTGGCATGAAAAAAAATCTTTTAGAAAAAAAAATTTCTCTTTTAACAGTGGATCGTGTTGCAAATACTCTTGGTATTGTGTTCACTCTAATCAGTATATGTAATAGTCTGTGTTCAAAATCCAGATCATGAAAAGACATCATGCCTTCAGTGTCAGTAAGTCTATGACTTGTCACAATCCATCATTTCATCTTTACAGCACCTTCAGCGTTTCTCTGTGTTGCTTTTAGTAGCAATCAGTCCACCTAAGAAAGAAAGAGGAAAAAGCAAAAAAGACAGAGGAAGAAAGGAGATGCAAACTCCACCAATCTCAAAAGATGTAAGGCTTTAGAGTGACAAGATCTGAGGTTCCATCATGCATAGTAATTACTGCCATGCATTGACTACCTCCAATATGATGCTACTTCACCCTTACTTCATTTAATACTCACAATACCCTTCAAGGTCAGGGGTACCAAGAAGCAGAGGTTACATTTATTGTTCACGGCTACACAGCAAGGGCGAGAGTTGGGATTCGAGCCACATCTAATCCCACAGCCCAGAGCTTTTCCAGATGCCTCCTTGACTCAAAGAAGAGATGGAAACTGCATTGCACGACACTGACATTGTAACAAAACATGAACAAAGCCTTGTTTGCTAGAAGAAAGGGATCGCTCCTCTCTGGCTCACTATCCCCACCAAAGATGGAGCCAACACCTTGGTGAACTGTTTTCAAACCTAAAGGTTGCAAAGTATTTTAACTAGCGCGGCCCCTGCCAGCCCTGCCATTTCCCTTTGCTCGGGGATCTTCTGCTTCTGCTGGTCAGGAATCCTAGATGAGGCTTCAAGGAAACAAATTACCCCACTGGCCTCCACTTTCCTAAAGGTGGGAACACGATGGCGTTGTTCAATTGTCCGTTTTATCGAGGAAGACACGCACAGAGAGCTTGACCAGAATAATCCAGAAAGATTTTAATTGCCGCTCACTAGAGAACAAACCAGTGGGCGAACAAAGGAGATCTGTTTAAAAAGCCCTCAACGCCGTCTATTGACTAAATGGGGACTCATGGCAAACCCAGGTTTAAAGCTTGTCACCATCACCCGTGAGTTGAACGAGCTTGGGCAAGTGGTTTCACCTTGCTGAATGTCTTCACCTGGAAAATGGAAACCCTAATGAACAGATATCGGCAGTGTAGTGATAATTAATACGTATGTTAAAAAGGCAGGGTCGGGAACAAATATTCCTTTCCAGTTTCAGAGCCTTCCCATAGGCTGTTCTCTCCCTGGAGCTGCCCTTCAGGGTGTTTTTGTTAGGTGGTCCTGAGTCAGTGTCCTGATGTAAACAGAAGGTCATGCCTGGTAATGGACCATAGAAACTGTGGCTGTATTTGAGTCCAGTACTGCAGCCACTGTGTCACTCCATGTCATTGAATGGCTTCCTCTTTTGCACTGCCCCACTTTGTCAAATAGTGACAAAAACGGGTCCCTCCTGATGACATGCCCAGCGTGGGTAAGGCCGGCCGGCCTATTTCTAAGGTGTCTTCCGACTGGACTTCTTCCAACACAGATTTGCCTGTTCTTCTGCAGTCCATGATGTATGGAATATTCTTGGCCAGCCTCGTAGTTCTAAGGCATCAGTTCTTCTTGGGTCTCTTAATTCACTGTCCAGCTTCCAAAGGCAAATGAGGCCATTGAAAATCCAGTGCCTTGGCACAGACTCACCTTAGTCTTCAAAGTGATTGCTTTTGAGCACTTTAAAGAGATATTTTGTAGCAGATTTTCCCAGTGCAATATATTGTTTGATTTTTTTAACCGCTTCTTCCATAGGCATAGATTGTGGATTCAAGTTAAATGAAATCTTTTATATTTTAATATTTCCTTCATTTATCATTGCTGCTTATTGGTCCAACTGTGAGTACTTTTGTTTGCGCTTCAATTTCTTTATGTTGAGGGGAGGAGCCCTGGTGGTGTAGTGGCTCCAAGTTAACCACAAGGTCGGCAGTTCAAGACCATGGCAGCCCCTCAGGACAAAGATGAGGCTGTCTACTCCTTTAAATATCTATAGCCTGCAACACATGTGGGGCAGTTCTGTGCTGTCCCACAGGATCACTGTGAGTTGGAATCAATTACATGACACTGGGTTTGGTTTTTGTCTTTAAATTGGATTAATTCTTTCATTGCCTTCATTAGATGTCCTGGATTTAAATCCAAGCGGTGCCATTTGCTTGTTGAATGATCTTGGGAAAGTTCATCTTAGCTTTCTCGTCTATAAAATTGGGATACCAATAATTGTGATTATTATTATGAGACAATGTGAACAGCTCAGAACCGTGCCTAAAATAACAAACTCAATCAATTTAAACACCCCTCGCCCAGAAGAATTGATTTCAGAGGACAGCACTGAATCTGCAGCTCGGGGAGAGGGACATGTCTGATCAGCGCACACGGGAGCAGATGAAGGGGGAAGAAGAGAAAGTGGAACACATCCTGGCCCACCAATCCTTGAGGACAATATTCCCGCTCAGAGCAGCCAATCCACAGAGAAGACCCCCATGGCCAGCCCCACTATGAGACATGACATTCCTCACTGATCCATAGCCCTACAGGGGACAACACTGGAGACACTGTGGGAATTGCGCCCGATCTGATCCCACCACACCAAGGCAAAACACTAAGGATGTGGAACAGAACAGCAAGGGAACAGAGCAATGAAGTCCCCAGAGAATACCAAAAATTAACTTTGGGGCCAGGGCTTGGTGCCCCAACAGACTCGACTGGAAAACACTCCTAAAGGCCAACAAACAGTCCTTGAACTAACTACAAGCTTTTCTTTCTTATTGCTTTGTTTTGTTTTTTTTTTGTCATTGGCTTGTTGTTTTATTTTGTTGCTTGGTTTTGCTCTGTCTTGTTTTTGTGCATGTTATTATCTCCGCAGGTCTGTCTAAATAAGATAGACTGGATGAAAAATCTGGAGGCGAAAACAATGGGACAGACAGTTCCAGGGGACATGGGAGAGGGGGAGGTGGGGGGAAATGTAGTGTTATTAACAAACCCAGGGACAAGGGAACAACAGTGATCCAAATTGGTAGTGAGGAGGGTATAGGATGCTTGGTAGGGCATGATCAAGGGAAATGTAACCGAGAGGAATTACTGAAACCCAAATGAATACTGAGCATGGTAGTGGGACAAGAGGAAAGTAAAAGGAAATAGAGGAAGGAGCTAGGAGGTAAAGGACATTTATAGAGATCTAAATAAAGGCATGTACATGTGTAAATATATGTATATATGGGGTGTGAACATAGATCTATGTGCATATATGTATAGATTTAGTACTAAGGTAGCAGATGGACATTGGGGCCTCCACTCAAGTACTCCCACAATGCAAGAATACTTTGTTCTATTAAACTGACATTCAATGATACTCACCTTTCTGACACAATTGCTGAAGACAAATTGGTGCACAAGTAAATGTGGCGAAAAAAGCTGATGGTGCCTGGCTATCAAAAGCTATAGCTTCTAGGGTCTTAAAGGCTTGAAGATAAACAAGCAGCCATCTAGCTCGGAAGCAACAAAGCCCACATGGAAGAAGCACACCAGCCTGTGCGATTACAAGGTGTAGAAGGGATCAGGTATCAGGGATCATCAGAACAAAAAATCATATCATTGTGAATGAGGGGGAGGAAGTGCAGAGTGGAGACCCAAAACCCATCTGTAGGCAATTGAACATCCCCTCACGGAAGGGTCGCGGGGAGGAGACGAGCCAGTCAGGGTGCAATGTAGCAACGATGAAACATACAACTTTCCTCTAGTTCTTAAATGCTTCATCCCCACCCACTATCATGATCCCAATTCTACTTACAAATCTGGCTAGACCAGAGGATGTACACTGGTACAGATAGAGACTGGAAACAGGGAAATCAGGGTGGATGATCCTTTCTGGACCAGTGGTGAGAGTAGCAATACCAGGAGGGTAGAGGGAGGGTGCGGTGGAAAGGGGGAACCAATTACAAGGATCTACATATGACCACCTCCCTGGGGGACAGACAGCAGGGAAGTGGGTGAAGGGAGACATCGGAAAGTGCAAGATATGATAAAATAATAATTTATAAATTATCAAGGGTTCATGAAGGAGGGGGGAGCGGGGAGGGAGGGGAAAATGAGGACCTGATGCCAGGGGCTTAAGTGGAGAGCAAATGTTTTGAGAATGCTGAGGGCAATGAATGTACAGGTGTGCTTTACGCAATTGATGTACGTATGGATTGTGATAAGAGTTGTATGAGCCCCTAATAAAATGTTAAAAAAAAGAGTTGTATGAGCACCTAATAACATGAATAGAAATAATAATAAAATAAATAAATTTAAAGAAGGGCAGTTTGTGGGGCACATGAGGTGATTCTGGAGGGCATGCTCTCGTCCATAGGTAAGAATATCAGGCTATCTGGAAGTTCATGGCATTTACTCTTTACTTTTGGAGTTCAGAAATTTTACCAGGATACATTTTTAAGAATTAATTCTGTCAATCCTGTCTTTCAGTGGGTTACATATTAGGCTGCTAACTGCAAGATCCATAGTTCAAATCCACTGGTCACTCTTCCTACTCCCATTAAGATTTACAGTCTCTGAACCCTGAGGGACAGTTCTGCTCTGCCACCCAGGACCCCTCAGAAGTGGAGTTGGCTTGGTGGCAGCAAACTTGGTTTTGGATTTATTTAGATCTTCACCTGTATTTGTTCATCAGCACCCATTTTTTATTAATCTTTTCCCCTTCTCCTTGCGAATTACTGAAGGAGCCCTGGTTACGCTGTTGAGTAAGTGTTGCATTGCTAACCACTAGGTCAGCAGTTCAAACTCACTAGCCATTCTGTGGGAGAAATGTGAGGCTATCTGTTCTCAGAAAGATTTACAGGAACACGCTATCGACCTCATGGCAGGGTGTGTGTGTGTGTGTGTGTGTGTGTGCGTGTGTGTGAATATTTTTAAAATTCTGTTTTGATCTTCTAATCCCCTAAAGAGTTACAGTCTTGGAAACTCACAGGGGCAGTTTTACCTTATCCTATAATGTCACTGTGAGTGAGAATTGACTTGATGGCAGTGAATTTAGTTTAGTTTTTTTTTGTATTTTTTTTTAGTTTAGTTTTTTTTGGGTAGTTTTCTTTCTTTCTTTCCCTTTGTGACTAGTATAGGGATTAGAGCTCACATCCTAAATTTGTAACAATGGAATTTAAATCAACATCAACTTAATCAACTTCAATAATATAAAAATTATGTTCCTGTACTGCTCTTCCTTTCCAGTTATGTTGTCACAAACATGTTGTCTGCCCTGCTCTCATTCTGGGACTCCTTAGTGTGTACTTGGCACTTGATGGCATCTCACAAGTGTCTTAGGCTCAGTTCACATCTCTTAATTCTCTTTTTCTTTTTATTCCTCAAATTCAATCACCTCGGCTGTGTCATCCTCAACTATGTGGACTCTTATGCCAGCTTAAATCTGCTGTTAAGTCCCTCCAGTGAACTCTATATTTCCATAGTTTTCAGCTCCTAGGATTTCTAGTCAATTCTTAAATATATATACACACATATATAAACATATATATTAATTCCTGCTTTATTTCTGGTCATTTTAGTTCTTTGTTCATATTTTCATTTTGCTCTTTGAATATTTTTGATACTATTGTTTTAAAGTCTTTCTCTGGTAAGTGCAATATCTGTCCTTCCTTAGAAATGGTTTCTGCCCTTTATTTTGTTCTTTGACATGGACCATCCTTCTGTTTCTTTTTTGCCTTATGAATTTTTTTCTTAAAACGGAGACACGTGGCTATTATCATGTGATCATGCTGAAAATCATGTTTTTCCTCTTCTCCAAACGTTGTGGATTGAATTGTCTCCCCCTGTCCCCCTCCCCCGGCATGTATCCATCTGAGTGGGCTTGATGCTCAGTGGCATGTCCTTATCCTCCATTTTGCGATCTGATGTCAGCCCTGACCTTCATGAGGTGAGGGAGGCAATACTGGTGGCAGCGATGCTAGTGAGGCAGCCTGTAAGCGTCAGAGCAGGGTGTTTGTACCTTGATCCAATCTCTCGGCTGACTTGAGCTATCAAAGAGGCGGGACAGAGGGGAGAGGAGCGTCCGTTCCACGAAGAGAGAAGAGCTGGGCGTGGAAGGGATCCTTTGGATGCCCAGTGTGTGGATCACCTGGACCCAGGGAAGAAACACAGAGAAATCGCCGAGGGACTCCAAGTCCACAGATGCCCAAAGACTTCACACAGAGAGAAAATCCTTCCTCTAGAGCCAGCACCCGGAATTTCAACTTCCAGCCCCCTGAATCAGGAAAGAATAGATATTTGTTAAAGGCACCCACTGTGGCATTAGCAATTCTAAGTGCTCTCAGCACTAGGGAGGGCACTTGGGTTTTCTTCTTTTTCAGAAGCATTTTCATACCAGGCTCCCTGTTGGGACAGAAAGACCAGGCTCCCTGTTGGTGCTGCTGACTGCACTCAGGATGGCTGTACTAGCCTGGGGAGTGGGTGGGACCGGAGCAGGTGGGCAATTCCAAGCTTTCACACCACATGTAAGTCACCCTTTTTCTTGATGTTTTTTCTTGACCCAGCATTTTCTTAGATGTTATATGATTTTCAGGTTCTGAGACCGTGGATGGCACCGATTCCTGGGGTCGTGTTGGTTGCTTTCTGCCTTTGTCGCCAGAGGGTGAGCGCGTGCAGTGGCGGATGCAGCCATCCTTCTCGGCCCCTTAAGGAGCTGTTGTTTTGGAGTCTATCTCTGTATCCTTCTCTGCAGGGCGTTCTCAAAGAGCTATTGCATTGCATCCATATAACTTAGCCTTCTAGGGACACTGGACTTGTACTAACACTAGTGAAATTTAGAAACGTGTCCTCTCTACAAGACTTGTCCGATATAGTCTCTCTACAGATATGAGAACCACATTTTGCAAGAGTGTCACTTTGTATCCACCATGGAACAGAGGAAGCCCTTCCCACAGAGAAGAATTGACCCAGTGGCTGCGGTGGGCTCAGACATAACCACCATTGTGAGCTATGAGGACCAGGCTGTGCACAGGGTGACTGCGATTTGGAACCAGCTCAGTGACCCCTATCAACAACGCCCTTAAGCATACATCTAAGAACTTAGAGGATCTACTAGTGTTTTTATCTTTTCTGTTATCTTTTCCCTGATCCTCTTCATTCAAATTCCCTTCTTTTATCATTCAAATAGAAAGGAAATGATAAAAGAAGGGAATTGTTGATTCAGAATTCTGTATTTAGCAGAAATATCTTTTAGGACTGAGGATGAACTAAAGGCATTCTTTAGCAAAGAAAAACTAAGAGAATTTGTAGGCAGCAGACATACCCAAAGAGAATGGCCCAGTCTGATGGATGTGAAACCTCCTTCCGGTTACAGCGAGAGGATCCTGCCCCTTCGAGTCACAGAACTTGAGTCGCTTCAGCGGGAAGATAGGAAGAGTGGGAATCCGTTTCCGTACGCTAGCCTCACCATCAGAGAATCCGAGTTTGGAAATATTTCCTTTGGCAATCATCCTTTTGTCTCACAAGGATGGAGCTCGGCTACCCAAGTCAATCTGAGGTTGGATTCCATTGACAAGTTCATTGAGCTCAGACCATTCACTGGACTTCTCTGAGCCTGTCTCAATCTCCCTCTCTCTAAAACGGGGAGCGCGGAGTCTATCACGCATAACCCCAGGAGGCGCGGAGAGACTAAAACACGATGGCTGCCGTGCCTGTGGCAAAAACTGTGAAATGCTGTGAAGGGGCTGGAGGTGGTGGTCTCTTCCCCGGGCATAATCAGAAGCAGAGCCGTGGTGTCAAGCTGCAGCTTCCTGGCAGATTCAGAAGCTAAGTTGAGTGGAATTGGGGTAGATGTCATTGCCAAGAGCAGAGTAGGGCCACCACCTGACACACGGACCACACCTCAAAGTAGGCCTGGCTCCCAGGAGCTGTTCTCCCAAAGACTGGACCAGAAAGAGTTTCAAAAAGAGGTTTAAAGTGAAGGAAGAGAATAAAAGATGCTACTGTCATCCCTTGGTTTCCAAACCCGAGGAAGGAGCGAACCAGCCATCTGAGCACAGATGTTACAAACCTGTTCTAATCCTTCGAGCATCACGCAGATGCGCCATCTTTCCCTCCATCTCCAACTGGGTCACTGATTACATGACATTAGGACAGAGCGGCATCCAGTTTTACCCGGGAGCAGAGAGGGAATGTGATTAGGAGCCGGACACCAAATGTAAGCGGACATGTCTTAGAGGAGGACGGCGGACGCAAGTCAGAAAGGAGACCTGTTTCCATGCAAGCCCTCAAAAATAGGCGAAAACCAAGTCACTGCTGGGAGAACGGATGTGCTCTGGGATCAGGTGAGGTCTGAAGCGTGTTGGGAAGCTGGTCTCTCTTCGCTGAAATGGACCTGCTTACTGAAATCCCTGTTCTTAGTAGTTTAGGGAAAACTGGACAATTCAGGGTTGTTGTTTTTTTTAAAAAATTCAAAAAAAATTTCAGTTTATTGGGGGGCTCATATAACTCTCATACATACATCAATTGTGTAAAGCACATCTGTACATTCATTGCCCTCATCACTCTCAAAACATTTGCTCTCCACTTAAGCCCCTGGCATTAGCTCCTCATTTTCACCCTTCCTCCCGCTCCCCCTCCCTCATGAACCCTTGATAATTTATAACTTATTATTTTGTCATATCACAATTCAGTTTGAAGAAGTGAGCCATGAATATGTCTTTCCCTGCCCTCAGGAGTAAGAACATGTTGTTTGAATGCCACCATTTCCCTCTGCGGAGCAAAACGCTTACCTGTCCGGAAGGGGTCAGATAACCCCCAGGATAAGGCTTTGTTTCTTTTGTAGCCAACAGCAGAGCCTCCCTCAGTGACGAGATAGCTTCCTTAATCTCCAAGACTCCTTCTGAGTAAAGCTCAAGGGACCTTGCTTGTCACCCGGTATTGGCCCCTTCTTTCACAGAAGAGGACTGCAGCCGAGGGAGGTGACAGTGATTTTCCCTCGCTGTGTGGCAGGCTGGCTGGCAGATCTAGATTCTGGAACTCTAAGGCACTGCTTCTCTGCCGGCCGTTCACCAAAGGGCTGGCATGGCTCAGAGAGAGCCGTCCCAGGTGAACCTCCTGCCGTGCCCCCGCAGCTCATGGTCCCTGGGCGGCCACAATCTGGGTCAACTGTCTTTGTATGAAGACTGTGAATATGGAAAGCGTTGATGTGACATGATAAAAGTTCTTTCAACCGAGACATTCTATTCCCTATCCAGTCTGGATTGATACTTAAATCAGTGGTTCTCAGCCTTCCTCATGCCGTGACCCTTTAATTCAGTTCCTCGTGTGGTGGTGACCCCAACCATAACATTATTTTTGTTGCTACTTCATAACTGTCATTTTGCTATTGTTATAAATCATCATGTAAATATCTGATATGCAGGATGTATTTTCATTGTTACAAATTGAACATAATTAAAGCATAATGATTAATCACAAAACAATGGGTAATTATATATTGTGAAAAAATTATTTCTAATGACAAATAAATGAAATTTTGTCTTAAAGCATGGTGTAGCATGGGTCTTCACACCAGGTACTCGGATGTGGGCGTATCTGCATGTGGGTGGACCCGCCTGGAGACGGATAGAGGAGTGGTATCTCAGTTCCTAAGACCATTGAAATTATGTGTCTTCTGATGGTCTTAGGCAACTCCTGTGAAAGGGTCGTTTGACCCCCAAAGGGGTCGAGACCCACGGGTTGAGAACCGCTGCTGTGGATTGTAAAGCTGAGATTTGGAGCAGGAAACTATTCTATTTGGGGAACAACAGATAGGATGACAGGAAGAGTTGGGCATTTTAAGAAGGAAATTGTATAGAAAAGCTAACTATTACGTTAGCTCTCTGAAACATTTGAATGCAAAGGTGATGGATATGGCTAAGGGATGGTATGGGCACTTAGTAGATGACAAATGGCACACTCACTGCAATTGAGAAAGCCAACTTTTAGCTGAAATGGTACTTATGGGAAATAAATTCAAACCTCAGATGTTTTAGTCAGGAAGTCTCATTAGGATGCAACGCAGCTCCTCATTAGGGGTTATTACAGAGTGTCACTGAAAAAGGAGAGCAGTCTGAGAAGGGACACAGCATGGCCACACAGCAATGTGGGAAAGCTCAGTCTTGCTGCCTCTTGCTCTACATTCTGTTTGGCTTATCGAATGCTCTCCTCTCCCCAGACTCTTCAGAGTGAGAGAAACAGAGATGACCAGCGATACATGCTAATGTAGAGTTTATTCATTCATTTAACAAATATGGAATTCCAGGAGGATACAGATCAATAAGATATTGTCTTTGTCAAAGAGTTCTCAAGAAGACAGACATATCAATAAAGTATTGAAACGTGATGTGCTGGGTGGTTTATTTGAGGTGAACCCCAAGTATTGCAGAGGCCCAAAGACAGGACAGGGATGCCTTTATGGAAGAGATGTTACTTTTGCCCAAGATTGGCAGGCAGAAGAAGAGTTGGTCTAGCAGGTTGAAGATAAGGGGGATCCATGAGGGTGTACCAAGTGTCTAGCGGTGGGATCTTAGGTAAGTTGCTTTGCCTTTCGGAGACTTGGTTTCCTTCTCTGTAAAATAGGCAGAGCAATGATCCTTCCTGTGTGGAATGATCAGAATCGTTATCGATCTTGCCAGCGAACAAGTAACAGACTGATTCTCTCTAGTAACACTGTCCCCCTCTACCTAGTGTTGTCGGTATTCTTATAGGCCGTCTTTCGAGAGGAAGGAATCCCCTCCAGGTGGGTCTGGAACTTTCCCAAGATGGTGGTTGGCTACTGCCCAGTTGATCGTGGCTCCGGGTAGTGCTGAGTTTGTCGTCTTTGAGAAGCAGGCAGCCAGGCCTGCCGCTCAAGGCCCCTCTGTGTGGGTTCAACCCCCCGGCCTATCTGGTAGTGGTTGAACGCTTAACCGTTTGTGCCCCTGTAGGACTCCACTTTGCAAGAAGTTAAAAGATGGTATCGTTGGGCTATTAACCTGGATAATTTGACTGCATTTTTAAAAGTTCGCTGATGCTTATTAAGAGATTAAACCAAAAACTGGTTGCTACCGAGTCACGGCAACTCATAGTGATCCTACATTCACAGTGTGGAACTGCCCCTGTGAGTTTCCGAGACGGTAACTCTTTATGGGAATAGAAATGCCTATCTTTCTCCTTTGGAGCCACTGGTGGTTTCAAACTGCTGACCTTGTGCTTAGCAGCCCAACTCATAACCACTATGCTGCCAGGACTCCTTTCTGATGAGGTGGTGTATAGAAAGCACTTCACACAGTGCCCGGCCAACAGTAATTAATACGTATGGCTACCTTTACTATTGTAAATAGGATGGGGCTCAGGAAACTAGGAGGTTGGTGTGCAGGCAGAGATGGGGCTGCGTGATTGGGTACTGCCCTAAAGAGTTGGGATTCGATCTCGGGGGTAAGAAGGAACAACAGAGGTAGCTTCAGGAGGAGAGTGATTTGTCAAACTTGTGGTTGAGAAAGATCACAGGCAACACCAGGAGGATGAATTGAGCACAGGTTACTGCAGCCTTGGCAAGAAGCTCGAGACTCCAACGAAGGCAAGTGGCAGCAGGATGGAGAAGGAGAGGCGTTAGGAGGCAGAGCTGGCTGGACTGAGTGCCCACGGGCTGTGGGGACAAGGAAGAGCCTAGGGTGTCCACTTGGTTTCTGGCTTAGTGCCTGGGGGAAGGTGATACCACTACCAGCTAAGAGGCAGAGAGAAAACGGAAGGGGCTGTCTGAGGGAAAGAAGCGAGTTTGTGACGGGGTCACTTGAGAAGCATTTGGGAACTACCCACCAGGCAGTGTGTCTCTGAACTCGGAGTGCAGAAGAAGTCTGCACTGAGAATTGCTCAGTGCGTGGCAAGAGAGGGAAGAGAACCACCAGTGGACGAGGAAGGGGGCAGAAAGGAAGCCAAGGGCGGAGCCCTTGGAATGGAAACCGGCAAGAGGGTGCCATCCCTTACTGGCCAAAGGTTAAATCACTTACCAGCAAATACCTAAAGCACCTGAGCAAGAGGAAACTTGTGACACAGGCAGCTAGGAAATGGAGAGGGACAGGACAAGATGCCACAACCTAAATTTGCATTCACTGCGCTTCAAGGCTTCCAGCCGCGCTGAGGAGGAAAGATGAGGCTGTCTGATCCTGAAAAGATCCACGGCCTCTGAAACCCTACAGAGTAGTGATTCTCAACCTGTGGGTCGCGACCCCTTTTGGGGTGGTGGTGTCGAAGAACGACCCTTTCACAGGGGTCGCCTAAGACCATCGGAAAACACATAAATATTTCACAGTATATAATTACATATTGTTTTGATTAATCACTATGCTTTAAGTATGTTGAATTATGTTCAACTTGTAATAATAAAATATTTCCATGATGATTGATCACAGTAGCAAAATGACAGTTATGAAGTAGCAACAAAAATAATGTTATGGTTGGGGGTCCCACCACGTGAGGAACTGTATGAAAGGTGTCGGCATTAGGAAGGTTGAGAACCGCTGCTGTCGAGGGTCGCTCTGAGCTGGGATCCACCTGATGCAGCGTGTGGGACAGAGGGGTGAGTCCTTGTCTTCCAGAGAGGTGCCCTCTTTGGTGTGCACTAGGGGAAGCATTCCATTTTGCACTATTAATTCGCATAGAACACCTGACGGCCTGGTGGGTTGTGCACAGGGCTGCTAGCTGCAAGGTCAGCAGCTCAAGCCCAACGGCTGCTCTGCAGGAGAAAAAAGAGGCAGTTTCAGAAACCCTCATTCCTCTACCCCTACTGCTCACCTTGGAGCTCAGCGCGGGGGGAGGGGGTAGGGTTCTTGGACAGAAGTGTGCATTTGGGTATGAAGGGTGGTAAGGTGGGAGCACCAGGGCCAGCGGAGTGGGCAACAGCCCAGTAAAGGGAGAGCTGGGCGCAGTGCCCCAGTCCTGCAAGTGGAGGCTTCCCAGGAGACCTGCCAGGAGTGGTCCGCGAGGAGGGGGGAGGCGTCGGGAGTACGTAGAGTTGTCAGAGGGAGGGACGGGGTTCCCCTTAACCATCTTCCTTCACCTCCAAGGCCGGAGGGGGGTGGGGGCGAGTCTGAGTCCGTAGTAGGGTCCGGAGGTCTTGGAGCAGGGAGGCAGGCAGGCAGGTGAAGGGATCGTGCGGGCCTTGGGGCTCTTCTGGATTCTGGGTCGGCTGCCGCGGCTCAGGGTGACCTTGGGGAGCTTCCCCTCTCCCGGCCTCAGTCTCCCCGTGGGTGCGCGGCGGACGCTTGCGTGCCCGGGGCCGGGAGCTGGGGAGGGCCAGGGGAGGCAGGACCGCCCACTGCGGCGGGCCGGGACCTCCGGGGCCCGCGGAGGCGGCGCGCGGGACTCCTCCCCCGGGGCGGGGGTCGCGACGCCTCCGGCAGCTGGCGGCCCCACAGCTGCAGCCTCAGCACCTGCCGCGGCCAGACGGCGCGGGCGCGGCCGGCCCCGGAGCCCCCGCCTCCCTGGGTCCCCCCACCCCCACCCCCCTGGCTGCAGCCGCGGCGCGGGAGGCGGAGCCCGAGCCCGAGCCCGAGCCCGAGCCGCGCGGCCGCCGGAGCTGGCCCGCGTCCGTGCCCGCTGCCGGGCGGGGCCGCGAGCCGAGAGCGTCAGCCCGCCCGCTTCGGGGCCGCGCGGGCGGCGCCTCCTTTGCAGGTAAGGGCGAGGTCCGGGCGCCTCCAAGTTCTGGGCATCGCCGCTCCCCGCGCCCGGACTGCGCCTCCGAGCGCTGCGGACGCCCGCCGCTCCGCTTCCTCCGCGCCGCCCTCCGCCGTGCGCCCCGCCGGCCACCCGGGCCCCGGAACCGGCGCCGGCCTGCGGTCCTAGACCTAGAGTCCCCCCGCGCGGCTCGGAAGGGGCGTCCGCGGGCTCGCTCGGCACCCTCGGCAGGGCCTGCCACGGAGGACTCCTGCCACCGCACCAATTTGCTGCTTAAGTTTGGGAGAGCTGCACGGTGTCGTGGGAAGAGCGGCACCCTGCAAGGCGCGGGACGTGGGCTTGGCTCGGGCGCGGCGGGGGACGGCGCGAACTTCGGGAGTTCCCTCCGCCCAGCCCTCCCTGCCTGGCTCCACCGCGGTCCCTGGACTCAGGGCTCGCCAGGGACGACCGCATGAAGTGCCATGCCTGTATCGCACTTTTGTGAGTTGAGCCCCCCCCCCCCCCGAGTGTCAACTCTGGGACTCATGGGGTGGAGAGAGAATGTGGGAACCCACAGAGGCCACTTTGAGGGTCCTATTGCTGCCGCAACCACTTCGGCGGATCTTTGGGAGGTTTGGGTCCGCGCCTGGGAGGAGACGATGCTCACTGGCTGGAGTCAGGGACCTGGCTACTCGCGCGCCTCTGACCTCAGATGACTGTGTGACCTTGGGCAAGTCCCCCCCCCACACACGCTAGTTTCCCTGCCTGTAAAAATGGGGGTGGGCAGGCTGTGCACGCTGGGTGGTCGTCGCTCTAAAGCACTGTATAAAGTTGGCGCTCCAGGTGTCAGCACTTGGGGTCGGTTTGGTGTACAGGCAGTATTTCCCCACGAGCCCACCCAGCACCAGCACAAGGGCCCTTAGAAAGTAAAGGCACCCCGACAGTTTGTTCTGGGCTTCCGGAAATAGACAGGGCAAGGATTGGTGAGGGCTGGCCTGGCCTCCCTCAACCAGTGCTTTGGATCATCATAAAATATTCAAAGGCATAATGATTTGTTTCCAAAGTGGTTCATAGATCAGGAAGCCTGTCTGTCTGTTTGGGAGTCGGTTATTTTTGTAAAAACCTCAAAATGGTTGTTTGCAGAAAAAAGACCTTCAGGGTCCTGATGTAGACGCCAGCATGCATTTGTTTTTAGTCTCAAGCCCTGGGTGCTTTCCAGCCAAGGAGATTTGAAAGCACTCCCAATCAGACATCCTCTGGTGGGCACTGAGCTCCGGTAGCTTGGAAGAGGCCCTGTGGTGGGTCAAGTCCACATTGTCCTTGGGCAGGTGAATCCTGCTTCGGGGACAGTCCAGCCATCACTAGAGAGCGGAACTGTGACATGCTAGAGGGTGAACTTCGCTCTTTGCCTGTCTCTCATCCCTACTTGAACTCCAATTAGCATCTCCCCAGTGTGTGAAAGAACTGCATTACGCTGAGAGGATTCGTATGGAAGTGATTTTATGATTTTAATTTCCTTCCTAGACATCCTGGTTTTAAGTTTCAAGCGGTATGAAATCAGAGGACGGGGAGCAAGGCCGAGCTTTGTGATGGAGCGGGAGAAAGGCAGAGTTAGAATACAGGTTTATCTTTTCCGAATGATACTGTGTCTTCAAAGCTACTCCACCCAGAGCCATTTTTTCTCCCAGATGCATTCGAATGCCAGAAGTCTTTTCCCCTCTTCGTTTTCCATTTGTTCAACAAGCACTTTCTCGCCACTCATTCAGGAGGTAGAAAACATGAAAAACAAAACAAAAACCCACCCTCTGGGACCTCGGGCTCTCGCTGGTGAGGAAGAAAGGGGATTATGCCACAGGGCATGCTGGGATTTATCACTGGCAATCTGGGAGACTGTGGAAGGTAGACTCCAACTGGGGAGGTTGGAGAACTCTGTCCCACAGAGGGCAGAGGAGAGAGGATTCAACAGGTAGAGAGAAGTGGTATAGCCGTTTTTAGGTCAAGGCAGAGGCAGGAGCAAAGGCCGTACATAGATGGGGAAGCGTGAACCTGGTAGAATCACAAGAGGAGGCCGGACAGCTCAGAGTAGAGGAGAGCAGAAAGGGGCTCAGGAGACAGATGCTTCCGAGTGGGAATCCTCGCTGGCTTGGGAATATTGGGCCACTCACTACACAGACACCTCCATCTCTCCTTTGTAAAAGGGGAAGGGTTGCCAGCTTAAATACAAAGAAAGAAAGGAAATCGTGTGTGCATGAGTGCCCCGCGGAGTATTTGCAATATGGCAAGTCTGATAAAAGTTGGTTATCAGCATGTCCCCGGACAATCCGGGTCAGTGTTGCCAGGTGCCGGAGGCGTAGAGACATGGAGCTGCTTGCGTTCAACGTGTGCCTTGGGTGGGGACCTCCCCAGGCATTTACCAGCACGGTGGAGGCCCTGTCGCAAGGTGAACTGGATATACTCTAGCTGCCTCCCGGGCCTCGGGGAGCTTTCTATAATGTCAAGGGGGCTTAGAGCAGACACAAGCCTCAATAGCAACCACAAATGCACTGGGCTAGGTGGTGGGAGGTCGCCAAGGGTTAATCAGCAGGAGCAACTCTGCCTCCCTAGGTCCTCTCCATTCTGGAAGCTCCACCGCAGGGCAGGCAAGCCAGCTCTGACTTTGCCATTGCCCTTCTCCCTCCTTCTCCCATCTTTCTAGTCACCCTTAGAGTGTCAGCCTTGGGCTGCCACCCCCACCCCCACTCTGAAACTGTCATGCCCCTTCTCAGAAACCTTCCGCTGCCCCCTGTGACTGGACAATGAGCTCCAGAGACAGCTCAGTCTCCATGCCTTCCCCTATCCTCTTTCCTCATCCTGCCCTTCACATGTAATTCCCCCCCCCCCCCGCACCCGTGTGCCTGAGATCGTGAGCCTCTGGGCCTCCAGACCTCCAGATGTAAGTAGCTTGTGCCTCTGCTTTGGTGGTCTTGCCCAGACCTGAAGGCCCAGCACAAATCCTGCCTCCTCAGAGCTGCCTCCCAATCTCCACATCCCAAGGTTTTCTCCTCCTCTGACCTGCGTCTAAAATTCTTAACTTCTTGTAGGGAAGCTCTGGCTGTCTGCCTTGAAAGATTTTGTGGCCAGTCACTTGCGTATGAGGCAGTGACCCACCTGGGAGAGCTGGGACAATGTCCCTTATGCCTCTGCCGCACCCCCTTCTCACAGAACCTACACCTGATGTGCCCCAATGATATAGTGAGTAGGTTATGTGTTGGGGCTGCTAACCGTAAGGTCAGCAGTTCAAACCCACCAGCAGCTCCACAAGGGAACAACGAGGCTTTCTACTCCCTTTCAGGATGAACCGTCTGGGAAACCTACAGGGGCAGTTCTGCCTTGTCCTGTGGGTGCTGAGTCAGAATTGACTCCATGACAGGGAGCTTGGCTTGGGTTCTTTGGTGGTGCACTGACTTTGATGGTGCCGGAAATGGCTGGAGATGAGGCAGGGAAGCCGTGCTGATGACGCCCAGTCTTTGCAGCGCTCCTTGGCAGAGCTTTCGCACTGCGTCCTGAGGCCTTGGGACGTGAGCCCTTCGTTAGCGGAAGAATGCCGCCACCTCTAAAATGCCTCTGAATTTTGCCTTTCTTCTTTTTAAAAAATCATTTTAATTAAAAAATCATTTTAAGAGTTTTGCCTTTCAATGTGGCCAATTTTAACTGAATGTACTAAGGGACATTCAAGTCTTTGAGCTAGACGAAACGGACAGTAATTATTTACATTTTGAAAGGATTCTTGACCCTGCCAAAAGATTTTTTTCAGGAAAGCTGACAACCACCAGACAGGTCTGTGTGCTTAACACCATTCGATAAATAAAATCGCCGCCTGGGCCCAGCGGTCGCCGTTTCCATTTCCATTTCCAGAGCTGTGCTGAACTTCAGCGTCCGCTCACGAAAGCAGGAGCGCCACAGGCTTACATCTCTTCTGGCGACTACAGATTACATTCTGTAGCTCTGCAAGTGGGAAGGTTTTGACATTGTGTATATTTTACTGCGGTCCATATCGAGATAACAAAACGTGCCATTCCAACACTTCCCATATGTGCGATCTAGGGCCATTCATATGTTCATGTTCTGCCGCCATCGCCATTGTCCCAAATATGGACCAAGTTGTGAATTTGCATATCATTTTTATGCAGGGTCCTGTTAATCTTCTGTGTGCTGTTCCAGTTTTAGTTTATGTGCTGTCTAAGCAAGCAGAGGGTTTATAAAAAGAAAAAATTTTTTTTAATTTATTAACCATCCTCCTAAAGGACAGTGGAAAGCCCAATTTTATGCTTGACTGATTGGTCTAAGGACAGTAGCCGTGATTTTCCCTGAAGTGACCCAGTGTTTTCAGGGGCCCACCTGAGGTCTAGGAGACCCTTGTGCAGTGGTTGGAAGTAGACTCATGTCTCCAATCATTTCACAAGCAGACTATTAAATGGTGTGTGCCCTGAACGCTGGTTCTTTTCGGGGCTGGGGAGTGGGGAGAAACCCACTACTCACTACTAATTACAGGCTAGAGAAGATCCGGAGGTAAATCTAACAGCATGAAAGGATGGCTGCCGACCTCTCCTGAGAGATGATCTGAGAACTTCAGGCGTTTTAGCGAAAGGGTGACATGGCACATTTTCAAAATCCTGCACGGAAAGAGCGTCAGAGGAATCCATCCGGATGTGATTGGGCTTGGTTCTCTGAGATCTTGACTTAAGAGGAGACAGATGCGCAGGCAGAAGAGAAACGCAGGGCTTCCTGTCAGCCGAGTGCCCAGAAGGGAGCGTGTAGGCCAGAGCATGTTAAAACCAGCCGCTCTCAGCCCCTCAAGCCCAAGAAAACCTTCTCCAAGGGCAGCTTATGAACATGAACACACCAAACTTCTGCATGTCGGTGTAAGTGGCTTTTTAATGTTTGTTTTATTTCACATGTTGGATTTGGAAGCAAAAGAAGACAGCTTGTAGCATAAAGTTTGAGGGTACCATCAGTGCTTATGAAAATAATGCAGTGGGTAGTTGAATCTCCCTTTGGGCTGAATTCCCTGGAAATGGATGTCAAACTGAGGCTCACCGATACCCTCTGGTCCTGGTGCAGGTGCTGCTGACTCCAGTCAGGTTAGAGGCCATGCCTATATGGTCATAGATGTATCCCCTTTTTCCTTCCCTGAGCTGGGTGGGAGCAGCAGGGGGAGAAGCATTTTGTTTTTAGGGGCAGGAAGGATTGGTTATTTTTTTTGCCCCAGCTCACTCCTGAGTAGTTTGGTTCTTGGATGAAACTGTGTCATGAGTCTTGGTTCTTGGATGAAACTGTGTTATGAGTCCCCTCGTGCGAATGTGCTCTGTCTACATGCTGAAAACCCACGTCCCCAGATCCGGTCCGGGCACAATAAGCCGACAGTCACAGACTCTCCAGACTTGGGTGATGACCAAGCACTGCTTTTGTCTGGGGCAGGAACCCCCCTCCAACTCCAGCCTCCCTCAGCTTGAACCTGCCAATTCCTGAAGCGCTCCTATTCTACCATCAGTTGGCTTTGATTATTAGGGAATTCTTCAGTATGCTAAGCCAGAATCTTCCTCCAGGCAATGGCTGCTCCACCAACCTTGTGTCTGCCCTTTGAAGCCCCACAGAAAAATCTATTTCTTCTCCCTGACAGCCACTTGTTCATCTGGGCATTCAAAGATGGGGATCGGGTCCCCTGAATCTTTGCTTCTTCAAGCCCAATGGCCCTGTTTGCCCAGTCACTCGGAAAGGGCAGAGTCAAGAATCAGACACAGCTGTGCAGGTGAGCTCTGACCAGAGCAGGGCAAGGCCAAGGCTGCCGCACTGCAGAATCTACTTGTGTTAGCCCAGCCTGAGACCCAGTTAGGTGTCCAGTGGGCCCTGTGTGGCTCTCTCTTCTGGGTTTTGCACTGGGCCACCAGGGAACAGCATGGACCCTGGTGTCAGAGAGATAGGCATGTCTTGGACGTGTCTTTTTGGGTCCCACGACAGAAGATTTTTGACTCTTAATTTCTCTTGTGACTAAGTTTTCTCATTGTACTTGAACCCAACTCTCCAATCAGTGCCCTCTGATCTTCATGCTGCCCGGGTTGTCTCTTCTGTCCTTCCTTCAGCATCCTGGCTACTGCTGGGGTGGGGTGGGGTTGGTGCTGGTGCTGGTGCCAGGACCTCTCCTTTCGACCCTGTTCCACAGAGGTGGGTGGGGGCCATCAGATATCAGGAGTCTTCTTAGAGTCCCAGGCTTCCTGGTTTTAGATCCGAGTTTTCATTGAAGCGTGTTCTGACTAGTCAGTGGAGTTTCCATCAATGAGAAGTTGAAGCTGTCACTATTAAAATATTCATGACCAGTCCTTAGACTTCATGTGTTCTGGATAGAGAAGGTGCACCTGTAGAGGAAGGCTCGTGTCCTTGTGTTTTCCCCTTCCTTCCGTCTAAGGTCAACTCACTGAACTTGAAGGGCATTATTTATATCTCCAGTGACCAAGCCACTCCTTTGAAACAAGTCAGAGATGCTTCAGTGTACCTCTGAAAATGCATCGTCGTGGGGCCCCCATGCCCCTCAGGTAGCTGCCCGAGCCCAGCCCGCCTCAGAAGTTTTGTGCGTGGCCCTTTCTGTGGGATCTCCAGTTCACTCTTGGTGGTGGGGCTCTCCGACGACAGCTCACCCTGAGATGTGCTTCTCCCCAAAACGTGGGCATACCACTGTTTGTACACTGAACATGCCAAAAGCCTCCGGGTGAGCAGCCCCGGTGGGTTGAGGCTGCTGAAGCTGCTGGCAAAGCTGAGGATGGTGGTGCGGGAAGGACCTGGCTGGGGGAAAATCTGCCACTTCTGCCCTCAGGCTCGCTGCCTCACACCTGCCCCGGGCATCCATCCACCTGGATCCCCGCTGCCCCCTTTCAAGGCGCTTTGTCAAGAAAGGCCTGGCAAGGAATGGAGGCTGAGGGAGACAGAGGAATCAGACAGTCCCTGCCTTAGAGACTCTGGGGAGACCAGCAGGCTCTCAGGGGAATCCAGAGTGCTTTCTGGATGGGTTGGAATTGAATTGAGTCTCAATAGGTGAGTAAGAGCTAGATACAGAGGGAAAGGGGAAGATAGAATACAGCACCAAAAAGGGCCTTAAGCTATGTGTCCCCAATCAAGGGGCCTGCTTATTCCTTTCCTGGTAATCCAACCCAAGCTGAGCAGGTGGAACTGCAGGCTTGAGCGAGGCCTGAGGACCATCGAACAGGACAGCAGTCCAAATGGGCTGTTTAGAGCCAGAGAGATAGAAGTGAGGTGTGCTTCCGAAATCTCTGGTTCTCACTTTACTTGCTGGGTTTAAAGAACAATGACTTTTCCTTTGGGGCAAGGCTTGTTTGAGATCGCTGCTTTACCAAAATGCCCTAGGTGTCTTTCCCAGGCTGGGCCACCCTCCCTGCTTAGCATTCCTCCTCCAAGATAATGCTCTCAATTCCAGGCTCCTTATAGCCTTCCCGCACTTGCCTTTGAACTTCTCCTGGGCAGAGACCTAGTCTTGCTGCTCCCCAGCTCTGCATCTTACTGCTGTGCCTAGAGTTGCCCCGCCCAGACAGCCAAGTGCCAGTGTCCACTCTCTCCACTTTCAGAGGGTGGGCAGGCAGGAGACCTATCATCCAGCCTTCTGTCCCCAGACACAGCCAACCTGACTGGGAACTCACTTACCCGGTCCATCTGGCTCTTCTGTGATTCTGTACCTTTGGGGGTCGGGTTAGAGAGGCAGTGGGGTGCAGCAGCAAGTGTCTGCGCTTTTTTTATGTGACTCATTCAGATGTGGGTTTACCAGCCGCGGGCCACCAGGCACATTGTTTACTTGCTTATTTAATATGAGGTGCCCTGGTGGTGTGGTGGGTGACACGTTACACTGCTAGCCAGGAGGTCAGTGGTTCGACTCCACCCTCAGCCCCTCTAAGGAAGAGGAGATTCTCTCTCCCTGTAAAGATTTACAGCCCCAGAGATCTCAGGAGCAGTCCTGGAGAGTCTCTGCGAGACAGAATTGACTCCAGGGCTGTCGGTGGGATTTGTGTGCCTGTTAAGCCTACAGACAAGGAACACACAGCCCTGGCCTGTTTGCTCCCAAACGCAGTAAATATTCAGTAAGCTTCCTTCACTTTCCCTTTCTGGTTATCAGAGGGGCTATCATGGAGAAGGCTGTTAGATTGTTCCGGAAGCTCTAGACCAGTGGTTCTCAACCTTCCCAATGCCTGGACCCTTTAATACAGTTCCTCATGTTGTGGTGACCCCCCAACCATAAAATTCTTTTTGTTACTACTTCATCACTGTCATTGTGATTCTGCTATGAATCGGGCGACCCCTGTGAAAGGGTGGTTCAACCCCCAAAGGAGTTTCGACCCACAGGTTGAGAACCAATGCTAGCCTCTCCCGGAATCATATTTACCAAATCTCCCTTTCCAAGTCTCATCTGGTCCCACCCCCACACCAGCCCCAGCCTGCTCTGCCATTTGCTTGCTTTCTTTACTCCGTGCCACTAACGCTTTGTGAAGTCTAAAGAGGTGGCTTCCCCTCCCTGGGCATCTCTGTTCTCTCTGTGGACTAGGTGCTTGCCACAGTCCTGTACAGCCCTGACAGTGGAAGGGGATGCCAGGGCCCCGATCACACAGGGTGGCAGCCCTCGCATGGTAGAGGTCCCAGCCCAGTGTGGGGACAAACCAGCCAGTCATTGTTACTGTAGAGGGGTGAGTGCAGGGCTGAGGGAAACCGACCAGGACAGGGAGAGACTAGCCACTGGACTAGAGGACATAGGGCTCTTTGCTCTCAGAGAAGGATGGTCTAGAAATGCTTCCTGCCTTCACGGAAGCAGGCGTGATGGAGACAGATACCTGGAGGGTGGCGTCAGGAGGTGTGCTTTTGAGTTGGAATTATCAGTAGGAAGAACCTCAGCAGAGGTGGGATGTGCCGGGAGCCTTCTCGTAGCTCCTCTCCTCTCCTCCCGCCGCCCCTCCAAAGACAAAAAGAAAACCCAAATCCCCAGAATTTATCGACCTTTAGGCCTCAAAGCTCTTGGGATCTGCTGCTCGCTCAGTTTAGCAAGTGCCATGGATGTCTGCGGGAAAAAGGTCGAGGTAGGTGCAGAATGACATGCCTCGTGAGAATTCTTCTGTCTTTGCCCCGAGTGTGTCCACAAGTTAATGTCCACAGACCGTTTCCGTGTTCTGAGCCATCTGTGTGACAGGCACACACAACCTGAGCCAGGCACATCCGCTCACTCGCGTTCATCCGGCCTTATTTAATTATAAGCTTTTATTGATCGCCGATTAGAAGTTCAGACCTGTGTGGAGAGGCCAGGGGTACGAGAGAACGCATCACTAACTAAAAGTTCCTTTGTCCAGCTAGACCGATAGGACCGGCTCCCGGGAGTCAGAGAGTGGAGCCAGGCTTTGCCTGGGATTGCCTAGGATTCCAGCCCCAGCAGAGAGACCTGGAAAGATGGCTGATGAAGAGGGAGTCTGCCTCGGAGGTAGCCAGGGAGCCCAACGTGGAGCAGGGTTGTAGGGCCCAAGGGGGAGGACTGGAGAGGGGAGTTTGGCAGGTAACTGGGGAAGAGCAGGGTGCTGTTCAGCAGGTAAATTCATCATGAGCCTTTTCTCAGTCTCATCCTCAGCCTTCACTGGCATGCCCTAAAACTGACACCATCCCTCCAACACAGCAAGGTCCACATGCCTCTGACCCCTCGCGCCTGCTGTCCCTCTTCATCGACAGCTGTCCTTCTGCTCTAGCGGCCCTCTGCTCATTAACTGTCTCTCTCCTGGGTTCTCACAGTGCTTCCTGTATCCGTCCCTCTTTGTATGGTGCCTGGTACTCAGCAGGAAGACCCCCAAGAGATACTAGTTGAATAAATAAATGAGTGAATGAATGGGTTTCAGGACTTGGCTCCTGGAATACCATAGGCTGGAAGAGGAAAGTGGGTGGGGCAGGCACAGAGCAGGGGCCCAAAGGCATGTCCCAGGGATGGGGTTGGGGTGGGGGGGCTATCTTTGAAGAGGGGACAGGGCAGTGACTTTCTGATGAATAGAAGCCACCTTAGAGGGGTAGGGAGGAAAAAAAGGTCTGAAAAACATTCTTGTCGATACTAAACATTTGTGGTGGGGGTGAGGGTCTACCTCAGGGTAGGAAAAACCAACCAACCAACCAATGAAAAATCCTCATTAAATGTACTGGTACTTCCTTTTTAAATCTGTGTTTGAAGTGATTAAAGGGAGTAGCCCTCCCATTGACTTGGAGAGTGTGATTGGGGTAAGCTTTCAAGAGGGCAATTTGTGAAAAACCTTCCCAACTTGTGAGGTCTCCCCCAGCAAGGCAGCTTCCAGGAATTTCTCCTAAGAGAATAATTAGAGATGTTTGTCTCAGCGTTTTTTGTAAAACCCCTGCCCTCCCCCCACCCACTCCAAACTAGATTCGCTGCCATCGAGTGGATGCCCATTCACAGTGACCCTATAGGGCAGGATAGAACTGCCCCTGTGAGTATCCAAGGCTGTAACTCTTTATGGGAGTAGAAAGCCCCATCTTTCTCCCAAGGAGCGGCTATCAAACTGCTGACATTGCAGTCAGCAGCCCAAGGCTTAACCACTGCACCAAGGCATCACTAAAATACCCGAGTTAGTTTATTGTGCCAACCTGGCCGATAAGCACATGTGGGGTTCATTGAAAGGCGGAGACAGAAATGGCTCAGTGAGCCTCACCTTTCTAGTTCTCGGGTCTCTTGCTTTATGACGGTCGGACCAGGGTGCAACTAGCTGCCTTAGCCAGTTCCCTGCTGTAGCTGGCAAGGATCACTTCCTACAAGACATCCTTGAGGAGAAGCCACATAGACCTACCCTGATGCAACCTGGGGCTGGAGCACCCGTGTGGAGACCCCTGCCAATGCTGAGATGCTTACACTTTCACTGATTCAGCTTTCCTTCTGCAGTCGGTGTCATTGTGTGTGTTTTGTGAGATGGAGAAGGACTTTGTGGATTGGTGTTGGACATACGGGTTAATGGGTTGATGTTGATTGAACTTGTGGGTTTGGGCAGCACTGGGTTGGGATGTTTTCTTGATGCACACTTAACCTTTATATAAAATTCTCTCCTATACATGAGTTTCTGTGGATTTGTTTCTCTAAAGTACCCAGACTAATGCAATACCCCCCCCTGTCTAGCAATAGGGGATTCACATTACAAAACAGCACTAGACACGGGCAAAAATAATATTGTGGACTACTACTAATAAAAATAATAATACTGTGGAATAATAAATAATGTTACAGCCTGCCGTCCTAAGGAGAAAATCAAGTTATAAACTAGTAGATACAGTCAGATCACGATTATATACTTCTACACACATGCGCGCGCACACACACAGGTTAGAAGGCTGTAACTAGCCATTTGTAGATTATATTGGATGCTTTTTATTTATTTTTCTCATTCCAAAGAAGAATATCTCTACCAGACACACACACTACTTTGATAACGAGAAGAAAGTAGAGAGAGGAAAGTGTTAGTTCAGAGGAAAAAAATGAGTTTGGGGAGAGTATTGTCTGTGCTTCACTGGGTTGGAAGCAAGACGGGCACATAATTTATCTAGCAAATTCCAGCCAGGGAGGGTTTTCAGAAGAAGGCAGAGTGGTCTTGGGTCCATTTGCGTGAGGCTATTTATAGAAGGGAAAGCTTTGGGGGAAGGAAATGGATTGATTTTTTCTCCCCTTGAACTTTTGAAATTATTTTTCCCACTCCATTTGAAATTGAGCCCAGGAGCTATTCTTAGCTCTTCCTTTCTTGGGTACGGCATTGGCCCTAAAAATGTTAACTGGCTTCTGACGTGGTTCTGTGAAAATGACGCCCTTTGAAGTCTTCACCGGACCCTCGCTCATGCTTGAAAATGGGGGGCCAGCGAGGGGCCACTTGTAAGGATTTGTTTTGCGCGCCTACCTGATGCATGTCTTCCCCGTGTCCCAACAGCTACGTTGGACGGGGGCCCCGTGGGAAGTCACCCTTTGGGTTGCTGTGATGGTGAGCCCCGTCAGTCACACGCGAGGGCCTGGGGAGAGGGCGTGCGCCTGGGTTGGGTGTTGGGCATGGTTTATTTAGGGGCTAATCTGCCTCACCCTATCCTGCGGGCGTAACATTAGTCTGCAGAAAAAGAGATTAGAGCTGGGTAGAATCTCTTTAAATATTCATTGAAGTGATGTCTTTTGCCACACTTCTGCAAAGAGCTTCGGGCCGGTCACAGACATTACCTCATCATTAATTTTCGAGGTGTGCTTGCGGGAGCAGCTGATGGTAAATATGACGGTCTTCATTAGGACAGAACATAGCAGATGTTTGGGATAGCAAAGTAAGCATAGGAATTGTCCCCACTAGATACCAGAGGGGAATGTTTGTTGTCTCCTTTCTTCTTTGTCCCGTGTGGCCCACAAATTAAATTGCCTTCTTGTGTTTTGGCCCTGCCGTTTATCTAGTGCCTTCTGGGAGTAAACGTTAGCCTCCTCCGTTTCACATGTAAGGCCTTTAGGAAGGTGGCATCTACCTACCATTCCCATCCTGCATCCCTCAGCCCTACTTCATATGCCCTGTGTCCCCCACACCCTTCACTCGCAAGGGTCCTGTGCCATCTCCCATCTGGACACTTCGCAGGCCTTGTCCGAGCCATGGCTGGCAACAACCTTCACCACCCTGCAGGTCTCCCTGCCCCAGCCTTCTTAGACCAGTCACCGCTTCTGCAAAGCCTCCCGGAGAGCTCCACTCACTCTGCCAACATATAGCCATGCTCCCCACCTTCACATGCCGGCTTTCAGCTCTCCCCTGGGCTTTGCCCCTCACTGCTCTTCGTTTTGTGTTTAGTGATGTTCGCTCACTGCTCTTAACTGTAGGGAGGGAGACAGACAAGGCTTTCTGTTCCAACCTCGGAAACCCACAGGGGCAGTTTTAACCTGGTTAGAACGGTTGGCATCGACTCAGTGGTAGTGTTTGGAGTTGGTTTACCTTTAGGGATGGTCCAATTCATCTTTGTGTCAGGAAACACAGACACTTGTAGAGAGGAAGAGAACAGGCATGATTTCAGGCCGGAGGTCGGGGTGCAGAGGTCATTCCTCGGGCCCCACTCAGCTTGATGCTGTTCGGATCGTATCCCTGACCCTTGCTGCCGGCAGGACCTGAGCACCGTCCTTGCTGTAAGACAGGTGCATGGAAGACCA